>NW_027640499.1:0-600000 GCF_949752795.1 Hyperoodon ampullatus | reverse complement strand
CGAGGGCATGGACCACTGTGATGAGAAAGGTCATGAATCATTGTGATGACTGGAGTCACGGAGCACTGTGATGACAGGGGTCATGGAGCATTGTGAGGACAAGGGCATGGAGCAATATGATGACAGTGTCATGGAACATTGGTCTGACAAGTTTCATGGATTATTGTGATGACAGTGGGCATGGAGCATTGAGATGACAAGGGCATGGAGCATTGTAGTGACAAATGTCACAGAGCCTTGTGTGACGAGGGCATGGACCATTGTGAGGACAAAGGTCATGAAGCACTGTGATGACTGGAGTCACGGAGCATTGTGATGACAGGGGTCATGGAGCATTGTGATGACAAGGGCATGGAGCATTGTGATGAAAAGGGCATGGAGCATTGTGATGACAAGCGCCATTGAGAATTTTGATGACAAGGACGTGAAGCATTGTGATGAAAAGCACATGGAGCTTGCTATGACGGGTCTTGGAGCATTGCGATGTCAAGTGCATGGAGAATTGTGATGACAAGATCATGAAACATTGTGATGAGAATTGTCATGGAGCATTGTGATGGCAAGACCGTGGAGCATTGTGATGAGAAAAGCATGGATAATTGTGATGACGAGCGTCATGGAGCACTGTAATGACATGGGCGTGGAGCATTGTGATGACAAGGGTCATGGAGCATTGTGATGACAAGGGTCATGGAGGACACTGATGACAAGCTTGTGAAGTGTTGTGATGACAATGCCATGGAGCATTGTGATGAAAAGTGGATGGAGCCTTTTCATGACACGCTTCAAGAAACATTCTGACGAGAAATGACAGGGAGCATTGTGATGATAAGTGTATTGAGCATTGTGATGATAAAGTTCATGGAGCATTATCATGAGAAGTCCATGGATAATTGTGATGACAGGCATCAAAGTGTGTTGTGATGACAAGTGTTATGGAACATTGTGATCAGAAGTGTTTGGAGCATTGTGATGACAGAGGGCATGGATCATTTTGATTTCAAGGAACATGGAACATTTTGATGACAAGGGATTGAAGCAATGTGATCCCAAGGTTCATGGCGGATTTTGATGACAATGGTATTGGAGAATTATGATGACAAGCGCATGGAGCATTGTGATGACAATGTCATGTAGCATTTTGCTGACAAAGCATGGAGCATTGTGATGACAAGGGTCACAGAGCAATGTGATGACAAGCGTCACAGAGCATTGTGATAACAGGGGCCATGGAACACTGGGATGACAAGGGCATGGATCAATGTGATGACAATGGTCATGGAGCATTTTGATGACATGGGTCATGAAGCATTGTGATGAGAAGGTCATGGAACATTGGGCTGAAAATATTCATGGAGTATTGTGATGACAGGTGTCATAGAACATTGTGATGACCAGGGAATGGAGCATTGTGATGACATGGTGCTGAAGCATTGAGATGAGAAGACCATGGAGCCTTGTGATGACAAGTCTCATGGAGCATTCTGATGAAAAGGGGCATAGAGCATTGTGATTACAGGGTTCTTGGAGCATTGTGATGAAAAGGGCATGGAGCATTGTGATGACAGGGGCATGGAGCACTGGTCTGACAAGTTTCATGGATTATTGTGATGACAGTGGGCATGGTGCATTGTTATGACAAGGGCATGGATCATTGTGATGACAAGGTCATGGATTATTGTGAAGACCGGTGTCAGGGAGCATTGTGATGACATATGTCATGGTCCCTTGTGATGACAATGGCATGGAGCATAGTGATACCAAGTGTCATGGAGGATTGTGATGACAAAGGCAATGGAGCATTGTGATGAGAAGGGCTTGGGGCATTGTGTTGACAAAGTCATGGAGCATTTTGATAACAAGGGCCATTGATAATTTTGATGACAATTCATGAAGCATTGTGATGACAACCACATGGAGCTGGCTATGACAGGGGTCATGGAGCATTGCGATGAAAAGTGCATAGAGAATTGTGATGACAAAGCATTTAACACTGTGAGGAGAAGTGTCATGGAGCATAGTGATTCCAAGGACGTGGAGAACTGTTATCACCAAAGACATGGAGCATTGTGATGACCAGGGCATGCAGCATTCTGATGGCAAGACCGTGGAGCATTGTGATGAGAAGACCATGGATAATTGTGATGACGAGTGTCATGGAGCACTGTAATGACAAGGGGCATGGAGCATTGTTATGGCAGGTGTTATAGAGAATTCTGATGACAGCGGTCATGGAGGATTGTAATGACAAGGGTCATGGAGCATTCTGATGACAAGCTTGTGGAGTATTGTGATGAAAATGGCATGGAGCATTGTGATGAAAATGGCATGGAGCATTGTGATGAAAAAGGAATGGAGCCTTTTCATGACAGGGTTCAAGGAACATTCTGACGACAAGTGTTAGGGAGCATTTTGATGACAAGTGTATTGAGAATTGTGGTGACAAAGGTCATGGAGCATTGTGATGACAAGGGCATGGTGTATTGTGATGACAGGCATCCTTGAGCGCTGTGATGACAAGAATTATTGAACACTGTGATCACAAGGGTTTGGAGCATTGTGATGACAGGGGTCATGGATCATTTTGATTTAAAGCAGCATGGAGCATTGTGATGCCAATGGTCATGGAGCTTTGTCATGACAAAGGTCATGGAGCATTTTGATGACAAGGTCGTGGTGCATTGTGATGAGAAGGGCATGGAGCATTGTGATGACAAGGTCATGGAGCATTTTGATGACAAAGGCATGGAGCACTGTGATGACAAGTGTCATGGAGCACTGTGATGACATGCGTCACGGAGCATTGTGATTACGGGTTCATAGAGCATTGGGATGACAAGGGCAGGATCATTGTGATGAAAAGTGTCATGGAGCATTTTGATGACAAGAGTCCCGTATCACTGTTTTGTCAGGGGTCATGGAGCACTGTGATGACAGTGGTCATGGAGCATTGTGATGAGAGGGGTCATGGAGCATTGTGATGAGAATGTCATGGAACATTGGGCTGAAAATGTTCATGGAGTATTGTGATGACAGCAGTCATGGAGTATTGTGATGACAAGGGAATGGAGCATTGTGATGACAAGGTCCTGGAGCATTGTGATGAGAAAACCATGGAGCCTTGTGATGACAAGTCTCATGGAGCATTCTGATGTAAATGGGCATGGAGCATTGTGATTACAGGGGTCTTGGAGCATTCTGATGACAAGGGAAAGGAGCATTGCGATGAGAAAGCCATGGAGCATTCTGATGACATCCATCATGGATCTTTGTGATGACAAGGGCATGAAGCACTGTGAGTACATGGGTCTTGCAGCCTTGTGATGACAAGGGTCATGGAGTCTTGTGATGACAAGGCTGTGGAACATTGTGATGATAGGGATCATGGAGCATTCTTATGACAGGGGTAATGGAGCATTGTCATGACAAGGCCATTTTGAATTGGTCTGAAAAGTTTCATGGATTATTGTTATGAGAGAGGGCATGGAGCATTGTGATGACAAGGGCCCGGAATACTGTGGTACAGGGTTCATGGAGAACTGTAATGACAAGGGCATGGAGCAATGTGACGAGAAGGTTCATGGAGCATTGTGATGACAATGACATTGAGCATTGTGATGCCAAGGGTCATCGAGCTTTGTGATGACAACGGTCATGGAGCATTTTGATGACATGTGTTATGGAGCATTGTGAGGTCAGGGGTCATGGAGCATTGTGATGAAAAGGGTCATGGAGCTTTTTGATGACATGGGTAATGGAGCACTGTGATGTCAGGGGTCATGGAGCACTGTGATGATAAGGGCATGTAGTATTGTGATGACAGGGGTCATGGAACATTGTGATGACAAGGGTGAGGGTGTATTGTGATGACTACTGATGGAACCTTGTGATATCAGTGGTGACAGAGCATTTTGATGAGAAGTGCATGGAGCATTGTGATGACAAGCTGGTGGAGCATTGTGTTGACAAGTGCATGGAGCATTGTGATGACAAGTCTCATTGAGTATTGTGCTGAGAAAGACATGGAGCATTGTGATGACAAGGGTCATGGAGCATTGTGATGAAAAGTTCATGGAGCATTGTGGTGACATAGGTCAAAGAGACTTGTGATGACGAGGGCATTGACCATTGTGAGGACAAAGATCATGAAGCATTGTGATGAATGGAGTCACAGAGCCTTGTGATGACAGGGGTCATGGAGCATTGGGATGTCAAGGGCATCGAGCATTGTGATGACAGGGGCATGGAGCATTGGTCTGAGAAGTTTCATGGATTACTGTGATGACAGTGTGAATGGTGCATTGTGATGACAAGAGCATGGAACATTTTGATGACAACGTCAAGGATTATTGTGAAGACAGGTGTCAGGGAGCATTTTGGTGACATATGTCATGGTCCATTGTGATGTCAATGACATGGAGCATTGTGATGCCAAGTGTCATGGAGGATTTTGATGACAAAGGTAAAGGAGCATTGTGATGACAAGGGCATGGATCATTGTGATGACAAGGGCCATTGAGAATTTAATGACCAGGTCTTGAAATATCGTGATGACAAGCACATGGAGCTTGTTATGACAGGGGTCATGGAGCATTGTGATGACAAGTGCATGCAGAATTGTGATGACAATAGCATATATCATTGTGATGAGAAGTGTCAAGAAGCATTGTGATGACAAGGACGTGGAGAATTGTGATGACAAGGGACATGGAGCATTGAGATGACCAGGGCATGGAGAATTGTGATGGTAAAACCGTGAAGCATTGTGATGAGAAAACCTTGGGTAATTGTGATGATGAGCATCATGGCGCAATGTACTGACAAGGGGCAAGGAGCATTGTGATGACAGGTGTCAGGGAACATTGTGATGACATGGGTCATGTAGCATTGTGATGACAAGGGCATGGAGCATTGTGATGACAAGGGCTTGGAGCATTGTGATGACAAGTGTCATGAAGCATTGTGATGACAATGGCAGGGAGCACTGTGATGACAAGGGACATTGAGAATTTTTATAACAATGTCATGAAGCATTGTGATGACAAGGATATGGAGCTTTCTATGACAGGGTTCAGGGAGCATTGCAATGACAAGTGCATGGAGAATTGTGATGACAAGAGCATGTAACATTGTGATGAGAAGTGTCATGGAACATTGTGATGACAAAGAGGTGGAGAATTTTGATGACAAGTGACATGGAGCATTGTGATGACCAGGGCATGGAGCAATGTGATGGCAAGAACGTGGAGTATTGTGATGAGAAGGCCATGGATAATCGTGGTGACAGGCATCATGGAGCATTATGATGACAAGAGCCATGGAGCATTCTGACATAAGATATCACTTATGAAGGAAATGAAAACATGGGTACACATGAACTGAATTAGTAAAGGGAACAGAGTCTCACATAGAGAAAACATACTTATGCCTGCTTAAGGGGAAAGGAGAGGTGGGGAGATGCATAAAACCAGAGTTTGATATTAGCACAGGTACCATTCCATAATCCAAATACAGAATAGACAAGACCTACTCCTTCCTCAGTGAACGGGAATCAACACCCCTATTCTCCGCAGAGGAATATATCTGACTAGTAAGAAACTTAAAACCTATGTATTGATATGTCTCCGTAAGGGAATCAAGTGTGTCTAGACAGGCATAAACATGGCAGTGAAAATCAGCTGAAACCCACGATAAAAAGGAATTTAAAAACAAAACCAAAAAACAGGGAAATTCTTTACAATTCCTTCAGGGGCTCTGATGAAACAAGGAATGACCCTATCTTCAACAGCTGGATGTGGCCTAAGGCTGGACACTTCGTACTGAGAGGATTGGAGAGATTCGGTGAGCAAATGCAGACCCTTTAAAGCAATAATGTGTGGCACCCATTCCAAGGGTCCCAACTCTCCAGTTAAAAGGGAATATTACTAGAGCTATAACATGTACGGGAAACCTAGAGAATGGACACACTGTGAAGAAATGAAAGGTTTCTAAAACTGAAATAATAGTCCCCCTCCTCGTGCTCCGGTTTGACTTTCCAACTGCTTTACTATCAATCTCCCAACCTGGAGAGACAGCACCTTTAACCTCCTGTTTCGCACAGGTTGCCAAATTGGCAGAGGATGAAAGGGAAGAGGGAGTACCAATGAGAGAGTAGCTGTTAGGCATTTGGACGGGCACATGTCACTCTAATTTCCCGGCACGAAGAAGAATTAACCAAAGTCTCAGCCAACCGCCGGGAACCAGTATAGGTCCTGAACCAACATTTGGGACTTGCGGTCAGCTCACAAAAAAACGAGTTGAAAAATGGAGCTCAGGGGCACAGCAATTCACAAACCGGCAGAGTAATAAAGGACAACAATCTTCCAAAAATCTGTGGAGGGAAGGCAATGAGGCGGAATTGAAAGCGAGCCAGAATAGCAGGAAACAGATTTCAAGAGGTACATTGGAATTGCCTTTAAAGCACAGGAAGAGGGGCACAACTTAGACAATGATGCACTTGGCCAATAAGGGTGTATGCGTTTTCTCCAGATTATATTCAGGAGAAAATGCATACGCCCATTTTGGACAAGCAAGCAAGCGGGCAATGCAAATCTGCACTACAAAGCAGTATCACTTCCCTCCACTCAAAAGGGACATCCGCAAAATGTGTAAAAACCAGAATGGCAAGACCTGCCCTGGAGAACAGGGAGCCTAGTTATGCTGATGGGTGGGATGTAAATTGCCAACTGCCTCAATGGAGGAGTGCATTGTGTTCCCTAAAACAAGTAAACAACAGAGGTACAGAGCCAAGGGCACTTCCAGTCTAGGGAATATACTTTGGGAAAACTGAAAATCAATAAGACAGAGCCACCCCAAAATTTAGGGCTGCACTGCTTACAAGAATCTCAACTTCGGTACACCTTAAATATCCCAGGAAAGACAAAAATGGTTCAAGAAATGGTGTTACTTACGTACAATGGAATACCCCTCAGCCATGAAATCAATGTCATAAGGCCAGTAGCTTCAAAATGAGTGGATTCAGGTACGATGATTCTAAGTGAAATAAGTCACAGAGAAGAAGAAACTTATCATAAGATATCACTTATGAATGTCCTGTAAACATGGCTACACATGAACTGAGTTAGGAAAGAGAACAGTGTCTCACATTTAGAAAACACTCTTATGCCTGCTTAAGGGGGAAGGAGAGATGGGGTGATGCATAAATCCAGAGGTTGATAGTAGTACATGTACCGTTCCACAAACCAGATATGGAAGAGACAAGACCTACACTTTCCTCAGTGAAAGGGACTCAAAACCCCATATTTCCCGCAGAGGAATATATCTGACTAGTAAGAATCTTAAAACCTATGTATTGATATGTCTTCATAAGGGAAGCAAGTGTGTCTAGACTGGCATAAACATGGCAGTGAGAATCAGCTCAAACCCACTATTAAAAGGAATTTGAAAAACAAAACAAAAAAACAGGGAAATTCTTTACAATTCCTTCAGGGGCTCTGATGAAACCTGGAAAGACCCTATCTACAATGACAGCTGGATGTGGCATAAGGCTGGACACTTGGGACTGAGAGGATTGGTGAGATTCGGTGAGCAAATGCAGACCATTTAATGCAATAAAGCGTGGCACACATTCCAAGGGTCCCAACTCTCCAGGTTCAAGGGAATATTACTACAGCTATAAAATGTATGTGAAACCTAGAGAATGGAAACATTTTGAATAGGAAAGGTTTGTAAAACTCAACTAATAGTCCCTCTCCTGGTGCTCCGGTTTGACTTTCCAACTGCTTTACTATCAATCTCCCAACTTGGAGAGACAGCTCCTTTAAACTCCTGGTACGCACATGTTGCCAATTTGGCAGAGGATGAAAGGGAAGAGGGAGAACCAATAAAAGATAGCTGTTAGGCATTTGGACGGGCACATTTCACTCTAATTCCTGTCAGGAAGAAGAATTAACCAAAGTCTCAGACACCCGCCGGGAAACAGTATAGGTCCTGAACCAAAATTTTGGACTTGCGGTCAGCTCACAAAAAACGAGTTGAAAAATGGAGCTCAGGGGCACAGCAATTCACAAACTGGAAGAGTAATAAAGGACAACAATCCTCCAAATATCTGTTGAGGGAAGGCAATGAGGCAGACTTGAAAGCGAGCCAGAATACAGGAAACAGATTTCAAGAGGTACATTGGAATTGCCTTTAAAGCACAGGAAGAGGTGCACAATTTTTACACTGATGCACTTGGCCAAAATGGGCGTATGCGTTTTCTCCTGAATATAATCAGGAGAAAACGCATACGCCCATTTTGGCCAAGCAAGCAAGCGGGCAATGCAAATCTGCACTACAAAGAAGTATCACTTCCCACCGGGCAAAAGGGACATCCGCAAAATGTGAAAAAACCAGGAAGGCAAGACACGCCCAGGAGAACAGGGAGCCTAGTTATGCTGATGGGCAGAATGTAAATTGCCAACTGCCTCTCTGGCGGAGTGCAGTGTGTTCCCTAAAACAAGTAAACAACAGAGCTACAGAGCCAAGGGCACTTCCAGTCCAGGGAATATACCTTGGGAAAACTGAAAATCAATAAGACAGAGCCACCCCAAAATTCAGGGCTGCACTGCTTACAAGAACCTCAACTTGGGTACACCTTAAATATCCCAGGAAAGACAAAACGGTTCAAGAAATTGTGTTTCTTATGTACGATGGAATATCCCTAAGCCATGAAATCAATGTCATAAGGGCAGTAGCAGCAAAATGAGTGGATTCAGGTACGATGATTCTAAGTGAAATAAGTCACAGGGAAAAATACACTTATCATAATATAACACTTATGAAGGTCCTGTAAACATGGTTACACATGAACTGAGTTATGAAAGAGAACAAAGTGTCACATTTAGAAAACACTCTTATGCCTGCTTAAGGGGGAAGGAGAGGTGGGTTGATGCATAAAACCAGAGTTTGATATCAGTACACGTACTGTTCGAAAAACCAAGTACGGAATAGACAAGAACTACACTTTCCTCAGTGAAATGGACTCAAAACCCCATATTTCTCGCAGAGGAATATATCTGACTAGTAAGAATCTTAAAATCTATGTATTGATAAGTCTCCATAAGGGAATCAAGTGTGTCTAGACTGACATAAACATGGCAGTTAGAATCAGCTCAAAACCACTATAAAAAGGAATTTCAAAAACAAAACAAAAAAACAGGGAATTTCTTTACAATTCCTTCAGGGGCTCTGATGAAACCTGGAATGACACTATCTACAATGACAGCTGGATGTGGCATTAGGCTGGACACTTGGGACTGAGAGGATTGGTGAGCAAATGCAGACCATTTAAAGCAATAATGCGTGGCACACATTCCAAGGTTCTGAACTCTCCAGGTTGTAGGGAATATTACTACAGTTATAACATGTACGGGAAACCTAGAGAATGGACACATTGTGAATACGAAAGGTTTCTAAATCTCAACTAATAGTCCCTCTCCTGGTGATCCGGTATGACTTTCAAACTGCTTTACTATCAATCGCCCAACTTGGAGAGACAGCCCCTTTAACCTCCTGGTTCTCACTGGTGGCCAATTGTGTAGAGGATGAAAGGGAAGAGGGAGAACCAATGAGAGAGTAGCTGTTAGGCATTTGGACGGGCACATGTCATTCTAATTTCCCGGAAGAAAGAAGAATTAACCAAAGTCTCAGCCACGTGCCGGGAACCAGTATAGGTCCTGAACCAAAATTTCGGACTTTCGGTCAGCTCACAAAAAACGAGTTGAAAAATGGATCATAGGGTCACAACAATGCACGAACTGTCAGAGAAATAAAGGACAACAATCATCCAAAAATCTTTTGAGGGAAGGCAACGAGGCGGAATTCAAAGCGAGCCAGAATAGCAGGAAACAGATTTCAAGAGGTACATTGGAATCGCCTTTAAAGCACAGGAAGAGGGGCACAACTTCGAAAATGATGCACTTGGCCAGAAATGTCGTATGTGTTTTCTCCTGAATATATTCAGGAGAAAACGCATATGTTCTTTTTGGCCAATCAAGCAAGCGGGCAATGCAAAGCTGAACTACAATGAAGTATCACTTCCCACCGGTCAAAAGGGACATCCGCAAAATGTGTAAAAACCAGAAAGGCAATGCAGGCCCTGTAGAACAGGGAGCCGATTTATGCTGATGGGCAGGATGGAAATTGCCAACTGCCTCTCTGGAGGAGTGCATTGTGTTCCCTAAAACAAGGAAACAACAGAGCTACAGAGCCAAGGGCACTTCCAGTCTAGGGAATATACCTTGGGAAAACTGAAAATCAATAAGACAGAGCCACCAGAAAATTTAGGGCTGCACTGCTTACAACAACGTCAACTTGGGTACACCTGAAATATCCCAGGAAAGACAAAAATGGTTCAAGAAATTGTGTTACTTACATACGATGGAATATCAGTCAGCCATGAAATCAATGTCAAAGGCCAGTAACAGCAAAAAGAGTGGATTCAGGTACGATGATTCTAAGTGAAATAAGTCACAGAGAAAAAGAAAGTTATCATAAGATATCACTTATGAAGGTCCTGTAAACATGGCTACACATGAACTGAGTTAGGAAACAGAACAGAGTGTCATATTTAGCAAACACTCTTATGCCTGCTTAAGGGGGAAGGAGAGGTGGGGTGATGCATAATACCAGAGTTTGATATTAGTACATGTACCGTTCCAAAAACCAACTACGGAATAAAAAAGACCTACACTTTCCTCAGTGAAAGGGACTCAAAACCCCATATTTCCCGCAGAGGTATATATCTGACTAATAAGAAACTTAAAACCTATGTATTGATATGTCTCCGTAAGGGAATGAAGTGTTTCTTGACTGCCATAAACATGGCAGTGAGAATCAGCTCAAACCCACTATAAATAGGAATTTCAAAAACAAAACAAAAAAACAGAGAAATTCTTTACAATTCCTTCAGGGGCTCTGATGAAACCTGGAATGACCCTATCTACAATAACAGCTGGATGTGGCATAAGGCTGGACACATGGGACCGAGAGGATTGGTGAGATTCGGTGAGCAAATGCAGACCATTTAAAGCAATAATGCGTGGCACATATTCCAAGGGTCCCAACTCTCCAGGTTGAAGGGAATATTACTACAGCTATAACATGTACGGGAAACCTACAGAATGGACACACTGTGGATATGAAAGGTTTCTAAAACTCAACTAATATTCCCTCTCCTGGTGCTCCTGTTTGACTTTCCAACTGCTTTACTATCAATCTCCCAACTTGGCGAGACAGCCCCTTTAACCTCCTGGTTCCCACAGGTTGCCAATTTGGCAGAGGATGAAAGGGAAGAGGGAGAACCAATGATAGAGTAGCTGTTAGGCATTTGGACGGGCACATGTCACTCTAATTCCCGGCAGGAAGAAGAATTAAACAAAGTCTCAGCCACCCGCCGGGAACCAGTATAGGTTCTGAACCAAAATTTTGGACTTGCGGTCAGCTCACAAAAAAACGAGTTGAAAAATGGAGCTCAGGGGCACAGCAATTCCCAAACTGGCAGAGTAATAAAGGACAACAATCGTCCAAATATCTGTTGAGGGAAGGCAACGAGGCAGACTTCAAATCGAGCCACAATAGCAGGAAACAGATTTCAAGAGGTACAATGGAATCGCCTTTAAAGCACAGGAAGAGGGGCACAAATTCGACAATGATGAACTTGGCCAAAAAGGTCGTATGCGTTTTCTCCTGAATATATTCAGGAGAAAACGCATACGACCTTTTTGGCCAAGCAAGCAAGCGGGCAATGCAAATCTGAACTACAGTGAAGTATCATTTCCCAGTGGTCAAAAGGGACATCCGCAAAATGTGTAAAAGCCAGAAAGGCAAGACAGGCAATGGAGAACTGGGTGCCTAGTTATGCTCATGGGCAGGATGTAAATTGCCAACTGCCTCTCTGGAGGAGTGCATTGTGTTCCCTAAAACAAGTAAACAACAGAGCTACAGAGCCAAGGGCACTTCCAGTCTAGGGAATATACCTTGGGAAAACTGAAAATCAATAAGATAGAGCCACCCCAAAATTGTGGGCTGCACTGCCTACAAGAACCACAACTTGGGTACACCTTAAATATCCCAGGAAAGACAAAAATGGTTCAAAAAATTTTGGTATTTACATACGATGTAATATCCCTCAGCCATGAAATCAATGTCATAAGGCCAGTAGCAGCAAAATGAGTGAATTCAGGTACGATGATTCTAAGTGAAATAAGATACAGAGAAAAAGAAACTTATCATAAGATATCACTTATGAAGTTCCTGTAAACATGGCTACACATGAACTGAGTTAGGAAAGAGAACAGAGTCTCACATTTAGAAAACACTCTTATGCCTGCTTAAGGGGGAATGAGAGGTGGGGTGATGCATAAAACCAGCGTTTCATATTAGTACATGTACCGTTCCAAAAACCAACTATGGAATAGAAAAGACCTACACTTTCCTCAGTGAAAGGTACTCAAAACCCCATTTTTCCCGCAGAGGTATATATCTGACTAGTAAGAAACTTAAAACCTATGTATTGATATGTCTCCGTAAGGGAATGAAGTGTGTCTTGACTGCCATAAACATGGCAGTGAGAATCAGGTCAAACCCACTTTAAAAAGGAATTTCAAAAACCAAACAAAAAAACAGAGGAATTCTTTACAATTCCTTCAGGGGCTCTGATGAAACCTGGAGTGACCGTATCTACAATGACAGCTGGATGTGGCATAAGGCTGGACAGTTGGGACAGAGAGGATTGGTGAGATTCGGTGAGCAAATGCTGACCATTTAAAGCAATAATGTGTGGCACACATTCCAAGGGTCCCAACCTTCCAGGTTGAAGGGAATATTACTACAGCTATAACATGTACAGGATACCTAGAGAATGGACAAACTGTGAATATGAAAGGTTTATAAAACTCCACTAATAGTCCCTCTCCTGGTGCTCTGGTTTGACTTTCCAACTGCTTTACTATTAATCTCCCAACTTGGAAAGACAGCCCCTTTAACATCCTGTTTCGCACAGGTTGCCAATTTGGCAGAGGATGAAAGGGAAGAGGGAGAACCAATGAGAGAGTAGCTGTTAGGCATTTGGACGGGCACATGTCACTCTAATTTCCCGGAAGGAAGAAGAATTAACCAAAGTCTCAGCCACGCACCAGGAAACAGTATAGGTCCTGAACCAAAATTTTGGACTTGCGGTCAGCTCACAAAAAACAAGTTGAAAAATGGAGCTTAGGGGCACAACAATGCACAAACTGTCAGAGAAATAAAGGACAACAATGGTCCAAAAATCTTTGAGGGAAGGCAATGAGGCGGACTTGAAAGTGAGCCAGAATATCAGGAAACAGATTTCAAGAGGTACATTGGAATCACCTTTAAAGCACAGGAAGAGGGACACAACTTCAACAATGATGCACTTGGCCAGAAATGCCATAAGTGTATTCTCCTGTACATATTCAGGAGAAAACACATACGTCCTTTTTGGCCAAGCAAGCAAGCGGGCAATGCAAATCTGAACTACAATGAAGTATCATTTCCCAGTGGTCAAAAGGGACATCCGCAAAATGTGTAAAAGCCAGAAAGGCAAGACAGGCAATGGAGAACAGGGAGCCTAGTTATGCTGATGGGCAGGATGTAAATTGCCAAGTGCCTCTCTGGAGGAGTCCATTGTGTTCCCTAAAACAAGTAAACAACAGAGCTACAGAGCCAAGGGCACTTCCAGTCTAGGGAATATACCTTGGGAAAACTGAAAATCAATAAGATAGAGCGACCCCAAAATTTCTGGCTGCACTGCTTACAAGAACCTCAACTTGGGCACACCTTAAATATGCCAGGAAAGACAAAAATGGTTCAAGAAATTGTGTTACTTACGTACGATGGAATATCAGTCAGCCATGAAATCAATGTCATAATGCCAGTAGCAGCAAAATGAGTGGATTCAGGTACGATGATTCTAAGTGAAATAAGTCACAGAGAAAAAGAAACTTATCATAAGATATCACTTATGAAGGTCCTGTAAACATGGCTACACATGAACTGAGTTACGAAAGAGAAGAGAGTCTCACATTGAGAAAACCCTCTTATGCCTGCTTAAGGGAGAAGGAGAGGTGGGGTGATGCATAAAACTAGAGTTTGATATTAGTACACGTACCATTCCAAAAATGAAATACGGAATAGACAAGACCTACACTTTCCTCAGTGAAAGGGACTCAAAACCCATATTTCCCGCAGAGGAATATATCTGACTGATACGAATCTTAAAACCTATGTATTGTTATGTCTCCGTAAGGGAATCAAGTTTGTCTAGACTGGCATAAACATGGCAGTGAGAATCAGTTCAAACCCACTATAAAAAGGAATTTCAAAAAAAAAAACAAAAAAACAGGGAAATTCTTTACAAATCCTTCAGGGGCTCTGATGAAACCTGGAATGACCCTATCTACAACGACAGCTGGATGTGGCATAAGGCTGGACACTTGGGATTGAGAGGATTGGTGACATTCGGTTAGCAAATGCAGACCATTTAAAGAAATAATGCGTGTCACACATTCCAAGGTTCCCAACTCTCCAGGTTGAAGGGAATATTACTACAGCTATAACATGTACGGGAAACATAGAGAATGGATACACTGTGAATATGAAAGTTTTCTAAAATTCTACTAATAATCCCTCTCCTGGTGCTCAGGTTTGACTTTCCAACAGATTTACTATCAATCTCCCAATATGGAAAGACAGCCCCTTTAACCTCCTGGTTCGCACAGGTTGCCAATTTGGCAGAGGATGAAATGGAAGAGGGAGAACCAATGAGAGAGTAGCTGTTAGGCATTTGGACGGGCACATGTCACTCTAATCTCCCGGAAGGAAGAAGAATTAACCAAAGTCTCAGACACCCGCCGGGAACCAGTATAGGTCCTGAACCAAAATTTTGGACTTGCGGTCAGCTCACAAAAAACGAGTTGAAAAATGGAGCTCAGGGGCACAGCATTGCACAAACTGGCAGAGTAGTAAAGGACAACAATCATCTGAAAATCTGTTGAGGGAAGGCAACGAGGGAGACTTGAAAGCGAGCCAGAATAGCAGGAAACAGATTTCAAGAGGTACATTGGAATCGCCTTTAAAGCACATGAATAGGGGCACAACTTCGACAATGATGCACTTGGCCAAAAAAGGCGTATGCGTTTTCTCCTGAATATATTCAGGAGAAAATGCATACGCCTTTTTTGGCCAAGCAAGAAAGCGGGCAATGCAAATCTGCACTACAATGAAGTATCACATCCCACCGGTCAAAAGGGATATCCGCAAAATGTGTGAAAACCAGAAAGGCAAGATAGGCCCTGGAGAATACGGAGCCTAGTTATGCTGATGGGCAGGATATAAATTGCCAACTCCCTCTCTGGAGGAGTGCATTGTGTTCCCTAAAACAAGGAAACAACAGAGCTAAAGAGCCAATGGCCATTACTGTCTAGGGAATATACCTTTGTAAAACTGAAAATCAGTAAGACAGAGCCACCCCAAAATTTAGGGCTGCACTGCTTACAAGAACCTCAACGTGGGTACACCTTAAATATCCCAGGAAAGACAAAAATGGTTCAAGAAATTGTGTTACTTACGTACGATGGAATATCAGTCAGCCATGAAATCAATGTCATAAGGCCAGTAGCTTCAAAATGAGTGGATTCAGGTACGATGATTCTAAGTGAAATAAGTCATAGAGAAAAGGAAACTTATCGTAAGATATCACTTATGAAGGTCCTGTAAACATGGCTACACATGAACTGAGTTAGGAAAGAGAACAGAGTCTCACATTTAGAAAACACTCTTGTGCCTGCTTAAGGGGGAAGGAGATGTGGGGTGATGCATAAAAGCAGAGTTTGATATTAGTACAGGTACCGTTCCAAAAACCAAATACGGAATAGCAAGACCTACACTTTCCTCAGTGAAATGGACTCAAAATCCCATATTTCTCGCAGAGGAATATATCTGACTAGTAAGAATCTTAAAACCTATGTATTGGTAACTCTCCATAAGGGAATCAAGTGTGTCTAGACTGGCATAAACTTGGCAGTTAGAATCAGCTCAAACCCACTATAAAAAGGAATTTCAAAAACAAAACAAAAAAACAGGGAAATTCTTTTCCATTCCTACAGGGGCTCTCATGAATCCTGGAATGACACTATTTACAACGAAAGCTGGATGTGGCATAAGGCTGGTCAGTTGGTACTGAGAGGATTGGTGAGATTCAGTGAGCAAATGCAGACCCTTTAAAGCAATAATATGTGGCACACATTCCAAGGGTCCCAACTCCCCAGGATGAAGGGAATATTACTACAGCTATAACAGGTACGGGAGACCTAGAGAATGGACACACTGTGAATACGAAAGGTTTCTAAAACTCAACTAATAATCGCTCTCCTGGTGCTCCGGTTTGACTTTCCAACTGCTTTACTATCAATCTCCTAACTTGGAGAGACAGCCCCTTTAAACTTCTCGATCGCAGAAGTTGCCAATTTGGCAGAGGATGAAAGGGAAGAGGGAGAACCAATGAGAGAGCAGCTGTTAGGCATTTGGACGGGCACATGTCACTCTAATTTCCCGGCAGGAAGAAGAATTAACCAAAGTCTCAGCCACCCACTGGGAACCAGTATAGGTCCTGAACCAAAATTTGGACTTGCGGTCAACTCACAAAAAACGAGTTGAAAAATGGAGCTTAGGGGCACAGCAATGCACAAACTGTCATAGAAGTAAAGGACAACAATCGTGCAAAAATCTGTTGAGGGAATGCAACGAGGTAGATTTGAAAGCGAGCCAGAATAGCAGGAAACATATTTCAAGAGGTACCTTGCAATCACCTTTAAAGCACAGTAAGAGGGGCACAACTTCGACAATGATGCACTTGGCCAGAAAGTGCGTATGTGTTTTCTCCTGAATATATTCAGGAGAAAACTCATACGTCCTTTTTGGCCAAGCAAGCAAGCGGGCAACGCAAATCTGAACTACAATGAAGTATCACTTCCCACCAGTCAAAAGGGACATCCGCAAAATGTGTAAAAACCAGAAAGGCAAGACAGGCCCTGGAGAACCGGGAGCCTAGTTATGCTGATGGGCAGGATGTAAATTGCCAACTGCCTCTCTGGAGGAGTGCATTGTGTTCCCTAAAGCAAGGAAACAACAGAACAACAGAGCCATGGGCACTTCCAGTCTAGGGAATATACCTTGGGAATACTGAAAATCAATAAGACAGAGCCACCACAAAATTTAGTGCTGCACTGCTTACAAGAACCTCAAATTGGGTACACCTTAAATATCCTACGAAAGACAAAAATGGTTCAAGAAATTGTGTTACTTACGTACGGTGGAATATCCCTCAGCCATGAAATCAATGTTATAAGGCCAGTAGCAGCAAAATGAGTGGATTCAGGTACGATGATTCTAAGTGAAATAAGTCACAGAGAAAAAGAAATTTATCATAAGATATCACTTATGAAGGTCCTGTAAACATGGCTACACATGAACTGAGTTAGGAAAGAGAACAGAGTCTCACATTTAGAAAACACTCTTATGACTGCTTAAAGGGGATGGAGAGGTGGGGTGATGCATAAAACCAGAGTTTGATATTCGTACAGTTACCGTTCCAAAACCCAAATACTGAATAGACAAGACCTACACTTTCCTCAGTGAAATGGACTCAAAACCCCATATTTCTCGCAGAGGAATATATCTGACTAGTAAGAATCTTAAAACCTATGTATTGATAAGTCTCCATGATGATGGGCATGGTTCATTGTGATAACAGAGTTCATGGAGCATTGAGATGAAAAGTGGCATGGAGCATTTTTATTACAGTTGTCTTGGAGCATTGTGATGACAAGGGCATGGAGCATTGTGATGAGAAGGCCATGGAGCAGATTGATGACATGCGTCATGGAGCTTTGTGATGACAATAGCATGGAGCATTGTGATTACAGGGGTCTTGGAGCATTGTGATGACGAGGGTCATGGAGCCTTGTGATGACAAGGCCGTGGAACATTGTCATGAGAGGTGTGAGGGAGTATTCTGATGACTAGTGATGGAACATTTTGATATCAGTGGTGAGAGAGCATTTTGATGAGAAGAACATGGAGCATTGTGATGACAAGTTTTATGGAGCATTTTGATGACAAGTTTGTGGAAAATTTTGATAACAAGCGCATGGAGCATTGTGATAACAAGGGTCATGGAGCACTCTGCTGACAAAGGCATGGAGCATTGTGATGGCAAGGGTCACAGAGCATTGTGAATGAAAAGTTCATGGAGCATTATGGTGACAAATTTCACAGAGCCCTGTGATGACGAGGGCATGGACCTTTTTGATGCCAAAGGTCATGAGACATTGTGATGACTGGAATCATGGCGCATTGTGATGACAAGGGCATGGAGCATTGTGATGACAGGGGCATGGAGCATTGGTCTGACAAGTTTCATGGATTATTGAGATGACAGTGGGCATGGCGCATTGTGATGACAAGGGCATGCAGCACTGTTATGAGAAGGTCATGGAGTACTGTGCAGACAGGTGTCAGGAAGCATTGTGATGACATATGTCTTGGTGCATTTTGATGACAATGACATGGAGCATTGTGAAGCCAAGTGTCATGTAGGATTGTGATGACAAATGTAATGGAGCATGGTGATGACAAGGGCTTGGAGCTTTTTGATGACAATGGTCATGGAGCACTGTGATGACAAGGGCATGGAGCACTGTGATGACAATGGCCATTGAGAATTTTGATGACAATGTCGTGAAGCACTGTGATGAAAAGGACTTGGAGCTTGCTATGACAGGGTTCATGGAGCATTGTGATGACAAGTGCATGGAGAATTGTGATGACAAGATCATGTAACATTGTGATGAGAAGTGTCATGGAGCATTGTGATGGCAAGACCTTGGAGCGCTGTGATGAGAAGACCATGGATAATTGTGATGTCGAGTGTCATGCCTCACTGTAATGACAAGGGGCATGGAGCATTGTGATGACAGGGGTCATGGAGCACTGTGATGAGAAGTTCATGGAGCAATGGGATGAAAATATTCATTGAGTATTGTGATGGCAGTGGTCATGGAGCATTGTGATGACAATGGAATGGAGCATTGTGATGACAATGTCCTGGAGCATTGTGAGGAGAAGATCATGGAGCCTTGTGATGACAAGTGTCATGGAGCATTCTGATGAAAAGGAGTGTGGAGCATTGTGATTACATGGTCTTGGAGCATTGTGATGAAAATGGCATGGGTGATTGTGATGCAAAGGGCATGGAGCCTTGTAATGACAGGGTTCAAGTAGCATACTGACAACAAGTGTCAGGGAGCATTATAATGACAAGTGTATTGAGCATTGTGATGACAAAGGTCATGGAGCATTGTGATGAGAAGACCATGGATAATTGTGATGATGAGCATCATGGGGCATTGTGATGACAAGTGTTATGGAACATTGTGATCACAAGGGTTTGGAGCATTGTGTTGACAGAGGTTATGGAGCATTCTGATTTCATTGTGATGACAATAGCATCAAGCATTATGATGATGGGCATGGGTCATTGTGATTACAGAGTTCATGGAGCATTGAGATGAAAAGTGGCATGGAGCATTTTGATTACAGTTGTCTTGGAGCTTTGTGATGACAAGGGCATGGAGCATTGTGATGAGAAGGCCATGGAGCAGATTGATGACATGCGTCATGGAGCTTTCTGATAACAATAGCACGGAGCATTGTGATTACAGGGGTCTTGGAGCATTGTGATGACAAGGGTCATGAAGCCTTGTGATGACAAGGCAGTGGAACATTGTCATGACAGGGGTGAGGGAGTATTCTGATGACTAGTGATGGAACATTTTGATATCAGTGGTGAGAGAGCATTTTGATGAGACGTACATGGAGCATTGTGATGACAAGTTTTATGGAGCATTCTGATGACAAGTTTGTGGAAAATTTTGATAACAAGCGCATGGAGCATTGTGATAACAAGGGTCATGGAGCACTCTGCTGACAAAGGCATGGAGCATTGTGACGGCAAGGGTCACAGAGCATTGTGAATGAAAAGTTCATGGAGCATTATGGTGACAAATTTCACAGAGCCCTGTGATGACGGGGGCGTGGAACATTTTGATGCCAAAGGTCATGAAGCATTGTGATGACTGGAATCACGGAGCACTGTGATGACAAGGGCATGGAGCATTGTGATGACAGGGGCATGGAGCATTGGTCTGACAAGTTTCATGGATTATTGCAATGACAGTGGGCATGGCGCATTGTGATGACAAGGGCATGCAGCATTGTTATGAGAAGGTCATGGAATACTGTGCAGACAGGTGTCAGGGAGCATTGTGATGACATATGTCTTGGTGCATTGTGATGACAATGTCATGGAGCATTGTGAAGCCAAGTGTCATGGAGGATTGTGATGACAAAGGTAATGGAGCATTGTGATGACAAGGGTTTGGAGCTTTTTGATGACAATGGTCATGGAGCACTGTGATGACAAGGGCATGGAGCACTGTGATGACAACGGCCATTGAGAATTTTGTTGACAATGTCGTGAAGCAGTGTGATGAAAAGCACTTGGAGCTTGCTATGACGGGGTCATGGAGCATTGCGATGACAAGTGCATCGAGAAATGTGATGACAAGATAATGTAACATTGTGATGAGAAATGTCATGGAGCATTATGATGGCAGGACCGTGGAGCACAATGATGAGAAGACCATGGATAATTGTGATGTCGAGCGTCATGCAGCACTGTAATGACAAGGGGCATGGAGCATTGTGATGACAAGGGTCGTGGAGCATTCTGATGACAAGCTTGTGGAGTAATGTGATGACCATGGCATGGAGTATTGTGATGAAAAGGGCATGGAGCATTGTGATGTAAAAGGCATGGAGGCTTTTCATGACAGCGTTCAAGGAGCATTCTGACGACAAGTGTCAGGGAGCACTGTGATGACAAGTGTATTGAGCATTGTGATGACAAAGGTCATGGAGCATTGTGATGACACGGGCATGGAGTATTGTGATGACAGGCATCATGGAGCGTTGTGATGACAAGTGTTGTGGAACAATGTGATCACAAGGGTTTGGAGCATTGTGATGACAGAGGTCATGGATCATTTTGATTTCAAGGAGCACGGAGCGTTGTGATGACAGGGATCAGGGAGAATTGTGATGAGAAGATCATGGAACATTGGGCTGAAAATATTCATGGAGTATTTTGATGACAGGGGTCTTGGAGCACTGTGATAACAAGGGCATGGAGCATTGTGATGAGAAGGCCATGGAGCATTCTGATGACATGTGTCATGGATGTTTGTGATGAAAAGGGGAATGGAGCATTGTGATTACAGGGGTCTTGGAGCACTGTGATGAAAAGGGTCATCGAGGCTTGTGATGACAAGGCCATGGAACCTTTTGATGGCAGGGGTCATGGATCATTGTTATGACAGGAATAATGGAACTTTGTGATGACAAAGGTCATGGGGCATTTTGATGACAAGGGCGTGGTGCATTGTGATGAGAAGGGCAGGGGGCATTGTGATGACTGCGTCATGGGGCAATTTAATGAAAAGTGTCATGGAATATTTTGATGACAGGGGTAATGGAACATTGTGATGTAAGGGGTCATGAAGCATTGTGATGAAATGGGTCATGGAGCATTTTGTAACAGGGTTTATGGAACATTGTGATGTCAGTGGTCATGGAGCATTGTGATGATAAGGGCATGTAGCACTGTGATGACAGTGGTCATGGAACATTGTGATGACAGGGGTGAGGGAGTATTGTGATGACTACTGATGGAACATTGTGTTATATGTGTTGAGAGAGCATTTTGATGAGAAGTGCATGGAGCATTGTGATGACAAGTTTTATGGAGCATAGCGATGAAAATGATGTGGAGCATTGTGATGACAAGCGCATGGCACATTGTGATGACATAGGTCAAGGAGCATTGTGCTGACAAGCGCATGGAGCATTTTGATGACAAGTGTCATGGAGCATTGTGCTGACAAAGGCATGGAGCATTGTGATGACTTGGGACAAAGAGCATTGTGATGAAAAGTTCATGGAGCCTTGTGGTGACAAGGATTACAGAGCCTTGTGTGAAGAGGGCATGGATCATTTGTCTGACAAGTTTCATGGAATATTGTGATGACAGTGGGCATGGAGCATTGTGATGACAAGAGCATGGAGCATTTTGGTGAGAAAATTCATGAAGCATTGTGATGACTGGAGTCACGGAGCATTGTGATGACAATGGCATGGAGCATTGTGATACCAAGTGTCATGGAGGATTGTGATGACAAAGGTAATGGAGCATTTTGATGACAAGGGCTTGGGACGTTGTGATGACATATGGTCATGGAGCATTACGATGACAAGTGCCATTGAGAATTTTGAAGACAACGTCGTGAAGCATTGTGATGACAAGCGCATGGAGCTTGCTATGACAGGGGTCATAGAGCATTGCGATGACAAGTGCATTTAGAATTGGGATGAAAATATCATGTAACATTGTGATAAGAAGTGTCATGGAGCATTGTGATGACAAGGACGTGGAGAATTGTGATGACATGGGTCATGGAGCATTGTGATTACCGGGGCATGGAGCATTGTAATGGCAAGACCGTGGAGCATTGTGATGAGAAGATCATGGATAACTGTGATGACGAGCGTCATGGAGCACTGTAATGACAAGGGGCATCGAGCATTGTGATTACATGTGTCTTGGAGCATTGTGATGACAAGGGCATGGATCATTGTGTTGAGAAGGCCACAGAGCATTCTGATGACATGCGTCATGAATCTTTGTGACGACAAGGGCATGGAGCATTGTGATTACATGGGTATTGGAGCACTGTGATGACAAGTGTCATGGAGCCTTGGATGACAAGGCCGTGGAACATTGTGATGGCAGGGGTCATGGAGCATTTCTATGACAGGGGTAAAGGAGCATTGTGATGACAAGGGCATGGAACATTGGTCTGAAAATTTCATGGATTATTGTGATGAGATTCAGCATGGAGCATTTTGATGACTAGTGCACGGAACACTGTGATACATGTGTCATGGAGGATTGTAAAGACAAGGGCATGGAACATTGTGATGAGAATAGTATCGAGCATTGTGATGACAAGCGTCATGGAGCATTGTGCTGACAAGGGCATGGAGCAATGTGATGAGAGGTTTCATGTAGCATTGTGATGAAATGGCATGGAACATTGTGATGCCAAGGGTCATGGAGCTTTGTGATGACAAAGGTCATGGAGCATTTTGATGAAAAGGTCGTAGTGCATTGTGATGAGAAGGGCAGGGAGCATTGTGATGACAGGGTCATGGAGCAAATTTATGAAAAGTGTCATGGAACATTTGGATTACAGGGGTTATGGAACATTGTGATGTCAGGGGTAATGGAGCATTTTGATGAAAAGTGTCATGGAGCATTCTGATGAAATGGTTCATGGAGCATTGTGATTACAGGGGTTTTGAAGCATTGTGATGACAAGGGCATGGAGTATTGTGATGAGAAGGAAATGGAGCATTCTGATGACATGCGTCATGGAGCTTTGTGATGACAAGTACATGGAGCATTGTGATTGCAGGGGTCTTGGAGCATTGTGATGAAAAGGGAATGGATCATTGTGATGAAAAATGTATGGAGCCTTGTCATGACAGGTTTCAAGGAGCATACTGATGACAACAGTCAGGGAGCATTTTGATGATAAGTGTATTGAGCATTGTGATGACAAAGATCATGGAGCATTGTGATGAGAAATCCATGGATAATTGTGATGAACAGCCTCATGGGGCATTGTGATGACAAGTGTTATGGAACATTGTGATCAGAAGGGTTTGGTGCATTGTGATGACAGAGGTCATTGAGCAGTTTGATTTCATTTTGATGACAATAGCATGAAATATTATGGTGATGGGCTCAGTTCATTGTGATGACAGGGCTCATGGAGCATTGAGATGAAAAGGGGAATGGAGCATTGTGATTATAGGGCTGTTGGAGCATTGTGATGACAAGGGCATGGAGCATTGTGATGAGAAGGCCATGGAGCATTCAGATGACATGCGTCATGGAGCTTTGTGATGACAAGTGCATGGAGCATTGTGATTACAGGGTTCTTGGAGCATTGTGATGACAAGGGTCATGGAGGCTTGTGATGACAAGGCCGTTGATCCTTGTGATGGCATTGGTCATGGAGCATTGTTATGACAGGGGTAATGGAGCATTGTGATGACAAGTGCATGGGGCATTGGTCTGAAAATTTTTATGGATTATTGTGATGAGAGTGGGCATGGAGCATTCTGATGACAAGTGCACGGAACACTGTGATACATAGATCATGCAGGATTGTAATTTCAATGGCATGGAGCATTGTGATGAGAAGTGCATCGAGCATTGTGATGACAAGCGTCATGGAGATTTGGGATGAAAAGTGCATGGAGCGATGTGATGAGAGGGTTCATGGAGCATTGTGATGACAATGGAATGGAGCATTGTGATGCTAGGGTAATGGACCTTTGTGATGATAAAGGTCATGGAGCATTTTGATGACAAGGGCGTGGTGCATTGTGATGAGAAGGGCAGGGAGCATTGTGATTACAGGGGTCTTGGAGCATGTGACGACAAGTGCATGGAGCATTGTGACGAGAAGGCCATGGAGCATTTTGATGACATGCGTCAAGGATCTTTGTGAAGACAAGGGAATAGAGCATTGTGATTACAGGGGTCTTGGAGCAATGTGATGACAAGGGTCATGTAACCTTGGATGACAAGGCCGTGGATCATTGTGATGGCAGGGGTCATGGAGGATTGTTATGACAGGGGTAATGGAGCATTGTGATGACAAGGGCATGGAACATTGGTCTGAAAATTTCATGGATTATTCTGATGAGATTCGGCATGGAGCATTGTGATGACTAAGGCTCGGAACACTGTGATACATGTGTCATGGAGGATTGTAATGACAAGGGCATGGAGCATTGTGATGAGAAGAGTTTCGAGCATTGTGATGAAAAGCATCATGGAGGATTGTAGTGACAAGGGCATGGAGCATTGTGATGAGAAGAGTTTCGAGCATTGTGATGA
The DNA here is from genome assembly GCF_949752795.1 of Hyperoodon ampullatus. Taxonomy (NCBI): domain Eukaryota; kingdom Metazoa; phylum Chordata; class Mammalia; order Artiodactyla; family Ziphiidae; genus Hyperoodon; species Hyperoodon ampullatus. The sequence goes on along the minus strand of NW_027640499.1, from coordinate 574,853 downwards.
CAAGCATCATGGAGCATTGTGCTGACGATGGCATGGAGCAATGTGATGAGAGGTTTCACGTAGCATTGTGATGAAATGGCATGGAGCATTGTGATGCCAAGGGTCATGGAGCTTTGTGATGACAAAGGTCATGGAGCATTTTGATGACAAGGTCGTGGTGTATTGTGAAGTGAAGGGCAGGGAGCATTGTGATGACAAGGTCATGGAGCAAATTGATGAAAAGTGTCATGGAACATTTTGATAACAGGGGTTATGGAACATTGTGATGTGAGGGGTAATGGAGCATTTTGATGAAAAGTGTCATGGAACATTCTGATGAAAAGGTGCATGGAGCATTGTGATTACAAGTGTTTTGAAGCATTGTGATGACAAGGGCATGGAGTATTGTAATGAGAAGGCAATGGAGCATTCTGATGACATGCGTCATGGAGCTTTGTGATGACAAGGACATGGAGCATTGTGATTACAGGGGTCTTGGAGCATTGTGCTGAAAAGGGAATGGATCATTGTGATGAAAAATGCATAGAGCCTTGTCATGACAGGGTTCAAGGAGTATACTGATGACAACTGTCAGGGAGCATTGTGATGATAAGTGTATTGAGCATTGTGATGACAAAGATCATGGAGCATTGTGATGAGAAGTCCATTGATAATTGTGATGACCAGCGTCATAGGGCATTGTGATGACAAGTGTTATGGAACATTGTGGTCAGAAGGGTTTGGTGCATTGTGATGACAGAGGTCATTGAGCATTTTGATTTCATTGTGATGACAATAGCATGAAATATTATGGTGATGGCCACGGTGCATTGTGATGACAGGGTTCATGGAGCATTGAGAAGAAAAAGGGCATGGAGCATTGTGATTATAGGGCTGTTGGAGCATTGTGATGACAAGGGCATGGAGCATTGTGATGAGAAGGCCATGGAGCATTCAGATGACATGCGTCCTGGAGCTTTGTGATGACAAGGGCATGGAGCATTGTGATGAAAAGGGTCATCGAGGCTTGTGATGACAAGGCCGTGGAACCTTGTGATGGCAGGGGTCATGGATCATTGTTATGACAGCGATAATGGAACTTTGTGATGACAAAGGTCATGGGGCATTTTGATGAGAAGGGCGTGGTGCATTGTGATGAGAAGGGCAGGGAGCATTGTGATGACAGCGTCATGGAGCAATTTGATGAAAAGTGTCATGGAATATTTTGATGACAGGGGTTATGGAAGATTGTGATGTAAGGGGTCATGAAGCATTGTGATGAAATGGGTCATGGAGCATTTTGTGACAGGGTTTATGGAACATTGTGATGTCAGGGGTCATGGAGCATTGTGATGATAAGGGCATGTAGCACTGTGATGACAGGGGTCATGGAACATTGTGATGACAGGGGTGAGGGAGTATTGTGATGACTAGTGAGGGAACATTGTGTTATATGTGTTGAGAGAGCATTTTGATGAGAAGTGCATGGAGCATTGTGATGACAAGTTTTAAGGAGCATAGCGATGAAAAAGATGTGGAGCATTGTGATGACAAGCGCATGGCACATTTTGATGACATAGGTCAAGGAGCATTGTGCTGACAAGCGCATGGAGCATTTTGATGATTAGGGACAAAGAGCATTGTGATGAAAAGTTCATGGAGCATTGTGGTGAAAAAGATTACAGAGCCTTGTGTGAAGAGGGCATGGATCATTTGTCTGACAAGTTTCATGGAATATTGTGATGACAAGGGCATGGAGCATTGTGGTGAAAAAGGTCATGAAGCATTGTGATGACTGGAGTCATGGAGCATTGTGATGACAATGGCATGGAGCATTGTGATACCAAGTGTCATGGAGGATTGTGATGACAAAGGTAATGGAGCATTTTGATGACAAGGGCTTGGGACGTTGTGATGACAAGGGTCATGGAGCATTGCGATGTCAAGTGCCATTGAGAATTTTGATGACAACGTTGTGAAGCACTGTGATGACAAGCGCATGGAGCTTGCTATGACAAGGGTCATAGAGCATTGCGATGACAAGTGCATGGAGAATTGTGATGAAAATATCATGTAACATTGTGATAAGAAGTGTCATGGAGCATTGTGATGAGAAGATCACGGATAATTGTGATGACGAGCATCATGGAGCACTGTAATGACAAGAGGCATGGAGCATTGTGATTACAGGGGTCTTGGAGCATTGTGATGACAAGGGCATGGATCATTGTGATGAGAAGGCCACGGAGCATTCTGATGACATGCGTCATGAATCTTTGTGACGACAAGAGCATGGAGCTTTGTGATTACATGGGTATTGGAGCACTGTGATGACAAGGGTCATGGAGCCTTGGAGGACAAGGCCGTGGAACATTGTGATGGCAGGGGTTATGGAGCATTTCTATGACGGGGTAAAGGAGCATTGTGATGACAAGGGCATGGAACATTGGTCTGAAAATTTCATGGATTATTGTGATGAGATTCGGCATGGAGCATTTTGATGACTAGTGCACGGAACACTGTGATACATGTGTCATGGAGGATTGTAAAGACAAGGGCATGGAACATTGTGATGAGAATAGTATCGAGCATTGTGATGACAAGCGTCATGGAGCATTGTGCTGACAAGGGCATGGAGCAATGTGATGAGAGGTTTCATGTAGCATTGTGATGAAATGGCATGGAACATTGTGATGCCAAGGGTCATGGAGCTTTGTGATGACAAAGGTCATGGAGCATTTTGATGAAAAGGTCGTGGTGCATTGTGATGAGAAGGGCAGGGTGTATTGTGATGACAGGGTCATGGAGCAAATTTATGAAAAGTGTCATGGAACATTTTGATTACAGGGGTTATGGAACATTGTGATGTCAGGGGTAATGGAGCATTTTGATGAAAAGTGTCATGGAGCATTCTGATGAAATGGTTCATGGAGCATTGTGATTACAGGGGTTTTGAAGCATTGTGATGACAAGGGCATGGAGTATTGTGATGAGAAGGCAATGGAGCATTCTGATGACATGCGTTATGGAGCTTTGTGATGACAAGTACATGGAGCATTGTGATTGCAGGGGTCTTGGAGCATTGTGATGAAAAGGGAATGGATCATTGTGATGAAAAATGTATGGAGCCTTGTCATGACAGGTTTCAAGGAGCATACTGATGACAACAGTCAGGGAGCATTTTGATGATAAGTGTATTGAGCATTGTGATGACAAAGATCATGGAGCATTGTGATGAGAAATCCATGGATAATTGTGATGAACAGCCTCATGGGGCATTGTGATGACAAGTGTTATGGAACATTGTGATCAGAAGGGTTTGGTGCATTGTGATGACAGAGGTCATTGAGCAGTTTGATTTCATTTTGATGACAATAGCATGAAATATTATGGTGATGGGCACAGTTCATTGTGATGACAGGGCTCATGGAGCATTGAGATGAAAAGGGGAATGGAGCATTGTGATTATAGGGCTGTTGGAGCATTGTGATGACAAGGGCATGGAGCATTGTGATGAGAAGGCCATGGAGCATTCAGATGACATGCGTCATGGAGCTTTGTGATGACAAGTGCATGGAGCATTGTGATTACAGGGTTCTTGGAGCATTGTGATGACAAGGGTCATGGAGGCTTGTGATGACAAGGCCGTTGATCCTTGTGATGGCATTGGTCATGGAGCATTGTTATGACAGGGGTAATGGAGCATTGTGATGACAAGTGCATGGGGCATTGGTCTGAAAATTTTTATGGATTATTGTGATGAGAGTGGGCATGGAGCATTCTGATGACAAGTGCACGGAACACTGTGATACATAGATCATGCAGGATTGTAATTTCAATGGCATGGAGCATTGTGATGAGAAGTGCATCGAGCATTGTGATGACAAGCGTCATGGAGATTTGGGATGAAAAGTGCATGGAGCGATGTGATGAGAGGGTTCATGGAGCATTGTGATGACAATGGAATGGAGCATTGTGATGCTAGGGTAATGGACCTTTGTGATGATAAAAGTCATGGAGCATTTTGATGACAAGGGCGTGGTGCATTGTGATGAGAAGGGCAGGGAGCATTGTGATTACAGGGGTCTTGGAGCATGTGACGACAAGTGCATGGAGCATTGTGACGAGAAGGCCATGGAGCATTTTGATGACATGCGTCAAGGATCTTTGTGAAGACAAGGGAATAGAGCATTGTGATTACAGGGGTCTTGGAGCAATGTGATGACAAGGGTCATGTAACCTTGGATGACAAGGCCGTGGATCATTGTGATGGCAGGGGTCATGGAGGATTGTTATGACAGGGGTAATGGAGCATTGTGATGACAAGGGCATGGAACATTGGTCTGAAAATTTCATGGATTATTCTGATGAGATTCGGCATGGAGCATTGTGATGACTAAGGCTCGGAACACTGTGATACATGTGTCATGGAGGATTGTAATGACAAGGGCATGGAGCATTGTGATGAGAAGAGTTTCGAGCATTGTGATGAAAAGCATCATGGAGGATTGTAGTGACAAGGGCATGGAGCATTGTGATGAGAAGAGTTTCGAGCATTGTGATGACAAGCATCATGGAGCATTGTGCTGACGATGGCATGGAGCAATGTGATGAGAGGTTTCACGTAGCATTGTGATGAAATGGCATGGAGCATTGTGATGCCAAGGGTCATGGAGCTTTGTGATGACAAAGGTCATGGAGCATTTTGATGACAAGGTCGTGGTGTATTGTGAAGTGAAGGGCAGGGAGCATTGTGATGACAAGGTCATGGAGCAAATTGATGAAAAGTGTCATGGAACATTTTGATAACAGGGGTTATGGAACATTGTGATGTGAGGGGTAATGGAGCATTTTGATGAAAAGTGTCATGGAACATTCTGATGAAAAGGTGCATGGAGCATTGTGATTACAAGTGTTTTGAAGCATTGTGATGACAAGGGCATGGAGTATTGTAATGAGAAGGCAATGGAGCATTCTGATGACATGCGTCATGGAGCTTTGTGATGACAAGGACATGGAGCATTGTGATTACAGGGGTCTTGGAGCATTGTGCTGAAAAGGGAATGGATCATTGTGATGAAAAATGCATAGAGCCTTGTCATGACAGGGTTCAAGGAGTATACTGATGACAACTGTCAGGGAGCATTGTGATGATAAGTGTATTGAGCATTGTGATGACAAAGATCATGGAGCATTGTGATGAGAAGTCCATTGATAATTGTGATGACCAGCGTCATAGGGCATTGTGATGACAAGTGTTATGGAACATTGTGGTCAGAAGGGTTTGGTGCATTGTGATGACAGAGGTCATTGAGCATTTTGATTTCATTGTGATGACAATAGCATGAAATATTATGGTGATGGCCACGGTGCATTGTGATGACAGGGTTCATGGAGCATTGAGAAGAAAAAGGGCATGGAGCATTGTGATTATAGGGCTGTTGGAGCATTGTGATGACAAGGGCATGGAGCATTGTGATGAGAAGGCCATGGAGCATTCAGATGACATGCGTCCTGGAGCTTTGTGATGACAAGGGCATGGAGCATTGTGATGAAAAGGGTCATCGAGGCTTGTGATGACAAGGCCGTGGAACCTTGTGATGGCAGGGGTCATGGATCATTGTTATGACAGCGATAATGGAACTTTGTGATGACAAAGGTCATGGGGCATTTTGATGAGAAGGGCGTGGTGCATTGTGATGAGAAGGGCAGGGAGCATTGTGATGACAGCGTCATGGAGCAATTTGATGAAAAGTGTCATGGAATATTTTGATGACAGGGGTTATGGAAGATTGTGATGTAAGGGGTCATGAAGCATTGTGATGAAATGGGTCATGGAGCATTTTGTGACAGGGTTTATGGAACATTGTGATGTCAGGGGTCATGGAGCATTGTGATGATAAGGGCATGTAGCACTGTGATGACAGGGGTCATGGAACATTGTGATGACAGGGGTGAGGGAGTATTGTGATGACTAGTGAGGGAACATTGTGTTATATGTGTTGAGAGAGCATTTTGATGAGAAGTGCATGGAGCATTGTGATGACAAGTTTTAAGGAGCATAGCGATGAAAAAGATGTGGAGCATTGTGATGACAAGCGCATGGCACATTTTGATGACATAGGTCAAGGAGCATTGTGCTGACAAGCGCATGGAGCATTTTGATGATTAGGGACAAAGAGCATTGTGATGAAAAGTTCATGGAGCATTGTGGTGAAAAAGATTACAGAGCCTTGTGTGAAGAGGGCATGGATCATTTGTCTGACAAGTTTCATGGAATATTGTGATGACAAGGGCATGGAGCATTGTGGTGAAAAAGGTCATGAAGCATTGTGATGACTGGAGTCATGGAGCATTGTGATGACAATGGCATGGAGCATTGTGATACCAAGTGTCATGGAGGATTGTGATGACAAAGGTAATGGAGCATTTTGATGACAAGGGCTTGGGACGTTGTGATGACAAGGGTCATGGAGCATTGCGATGTCAAGTGCCATTGAGAATTTTGATGACAACGTTGTGAAGCACTGTGATGACAAGCGCATGGAGCTTGCTATGACAAGGGTCATAGAGCATTGCGATGACAAGTGCATGGAGAATTGTGATGAAAATATCATGTAACATTGTGATAAGAAGTGTCATGGAGCATTGTGATGAGAAGATCACGGATAATTGTGATGACGAGCATCATGGAGCACTGTAATGACAAGAGGCATGGAGCATTGTGATTACAGGGGTCTTGGAGCATTGTGATGACAAGGGCATGGATCATTGTGATGAGAAGGCCACGGAGCATTCTGATGACATGCGTCATGAATCTTTGTGACGACAAGAGCATGGAGCTTTGTGATTACATGGGTATTGGAGCACTGTGATGACAAGGGTCATGGAGCCTTGGAGGACAAGGCCGTGGAACATTGTGATGGCAGGGGTTATGGAGCATTTCTATGACGGGGTAAAGGAGCATTGTGATGACAAGGGCATGGAACATTGGTCTGAAAATTTCATAGATTACTGTGATGAGACTCGGCATGGAGCATTGTGCTGACTAGGGCACGGAACACTGTGATACATGTGTTATGGGGGATTGTAATGACAAAGGCATGGAACATTGTGATGAGAAGAGTATCGAGCATTGTGATGACAAGCGTCATGGAGCATTGTGCTGACAAGGGCATGGAGCAATGTGATGAGAGGTTTCATGTAGCATTGAGATGAAATGGCATGGAGCATTGTGATGCCAAGGGTCATGGAGCTTTGTGATGACAAAGGTCATGGAGCATTTTGATGACAAGGTCGTGGTTCATTGTCATGAGAAGGGCAGGGAGCATTGTATTGACAGGGTCATGGAGCAAACTGATGAAAAGTGTCATGGAACATTTTGATTACAGGGGTTATGGAACATTGTGATGTCAGGGGTAATGGAGCATTTTGATGAAAAGGGTCATGGAGCATTCTGATGAAATGGTTCATGGAGCATTGTGATTACAGGGGTTTTGAAGCATTGTGATGACAAGGGCATGGAGTATTGTGATGAGAAGGCAATGGAGCATTCTGATGACATGCGTTATGGAGCTTTGTGATGACAAGTACATGGAGCATTGTGATTGCAGGGGTCTTGGAGCATTGTGATGAAAAGGGAATGGATCATTATGATGAAAAATGCATGGAGCCTTGTCATGACAGGTTTCAAGGAGCATACTGATGACAACAGTCAGGGAGCATTTTGATGATAAGTGTATTGAGCATTGTGATGACAAAGATCATGGAGCATTGTGATGAGAAATCCATGGATAATTTTGATGACCAGCGTCACGGGGCATTGTGATGACAAGTGTTATGGAACATTGTGGTCAGAAGGGTTTGGTGCATTGTGATGACAGAGGTCATTGAGCAGTTTGATTTCATTTTGATGACAATAGCATGAAATATTATGGTGATGGGCACAGTTCATTTTGATGACACGGCTCATGGAGCATTGAGATGAAAAGGGGCATGGAGCATTGTGATTATAGGGCTGTTGGAGCATTGTGATGACAAGGGCATGGAGCATTGTGATGAGAAGGCCATGGAACATTCAGATGACATGCGTCATGGAGCTTTGTGATGACAAGGGCATGGAGCATTGTGATTACAGGTGTCTTGGAGCATTGTGATGACAAGGGTCATCGAGGCTTGTGATGACAAGGCCGTGGAACCTTGTGATGGCAGGGGTCATGGATCATTGTTATGACAGGGGTAATGGAGCTTTGTGATGACAAAGGTCATGGGGAATTTTGATGACATGGGCGTGTTGCATTGTGATGAGAACGGCAGGGAGCATTGTGATGACAGCGTCATGGAGCAATTTGATGAAAAGTGTCATGGAATATTTTGATGACAGGGGTTATGGAACATTGTGATTTCAGGGGTCATGAAGCATTGTGATGAAATTGGTCATGGAGCATTTTGTGACAGGGGTTATGGAACATTGTGATGTCAGGTGTCATGGAGCATTGTGATGATAATGGCATGTAGCACTGTGATGACAGGGGTCATGGAACATTGTGATGACAGGGGTGAGGGAGTATTGTGATGACTAGTGAGGGAACATTGTGTTATATGTGTTGAGAGAGCATTTTGATGAGAAGTGCATGGAGCATTGTGATGACAAGTTTTATGGAGCATAGCGATGAAAAGGATGTGGAGCATTGTGATGACAAGCGCATGACACATTGTGATGACATAGGTCAAGGAGCATTGTGCTGACAAGCGCATGGAGCATTTTGATGACAAGTGTCATGGAGCATTGTGCTGACAAAGGCATGGAGCATTGTGATGACTAGGGACAAAGAGCATTGTGATGAAAAGTTCATGGAGCATTGTGGTGACAAAGATTACAGAGCCTTGTGTGAAGAGGGCATGGATCATTGGTCTGACAAGTTTCATGGAATATTGTGATGACAGTGGGCATGGAGCATTGTGATGACAAGGGCATGGAGCATTGTCGTGACAAAGGTCATGATGTATTGTGATGACTGGAGTCATGGAGCATTGTTATGACAAGGGCTTGGGACGTTGTGATGACAAGGATCATGGAGCATTGCGATGACAATGCCATTGAGAGTTTTGATGACAACGTCGTGAAGCATTATGATGACAAGCACATGGAGCTTGCTATGACAGGGTTCATAGAGCATTGTGATGACCAGAGCATGGAGCATTGTGATGGCAAGACCGTGGAGCATTGTGATGAGAAGATCACGGATAATTGTGATTACGAGCGTCATGGAGCACTGTAATGACAAGGGGCATGGAGAATTGTGATTAAATGGTTCTTTGAGCATTGTGATGACCAGGGCATGGAGCATTTTGATGAGAAGGCCACAGAGCATTCTGATGACATGCATCATGAATCTTTGTGACGAAAAAGTCATGGAGCATTGTGATTACAGGGGTCATGGAGAACTGTGATGACAAGGGTCATGGAGCCTTGGATGACAAGGCCGTGGAACATTGTGATGGCAGTGGTCATCGAGCATTGTTATGACAGGGGTTATGGAGCATTGTGATGACAAGGGCATGGGACATTAGTCTGAAAATTTCATGGATTATTGTGATGAGATTCGGCATGGAGCATTGTGATGACTAGGGCACGGAACACTGTGATACCTGTGTCATGGAGGATTGTAGTGACAAGGGCATGCAGCATTGTGATGAGAAGAGTATAGAGCATTGTGATGACAAGGGCATGGAGAAATGTGATGAGAGGTTTCACGTAGCATTGTGATGAAATGGCATGGAGCATTGTGATGCCAAGGGTCATGGAGCTTTGTGATGACAAATGTCATGGAGCATTTTGATGACAAGGTCGTGGTGCATTGTGATGAGAAGGGCAGGGAGCATTGTGTTGACAAGGTCATGGAGCAAATTGATGAAAAGTGTCATGGATCATTTTGATGACAGGGGTTATAGAACATTGTGATGTCATGGGTCATGGAGCATTTTGATCAAAAGGGTCATGGAGCATTCTGATGAAAAGGTGCATGGAGCATTGTGATTACAGTGGTTTTGAAGCATTGTGATTACAAGCGCAAGGAGCATTGTGATGAGAAGGCAATGGAGCATTCTGATGACATGCGTCATGGAGCTTTGTGATGACAAGGACATGGAGCATTGTAGTGAAAAAGGTCACAGAGCCTTGTGTGACGAGGGTATGGAACATTGTGATGACAAAGGTCATGAAGCATTGTGATGACTGGTGTCATGGAGCATTGGGATGACAAGGGCATGGAGCATTGTGATGACAGGGGCATGGAATATTGGTCTTACATGTTTCATGGATTATTGTGATAACAGTGGGCGTGGTGCATTGTGATGACAAGGGCATGGAACATTGTGATGACAAGGTTATGGAGTATTGTGAAGACATGTGTCAGGGAGCAATGTGATGACATATGTCATTGTCCATTGTGATGACAATGGCATGGAGCATTGTGATACCAAGTGTCATGGAGGATTGTGAAGACAAAGGGAATGGAGCATTTTGATGACAAGGGCTTGGAACATTGTGATGACAAGGGTCATGGAGCATTGTGATTACAAGGGCATGGAGCATAGTGATGACAAGGTTCATTGAGAATTTTGATGACAATGTCGTGAAGCATTGTGATGACAAGCTCATGGAGCTTGCTATGACAGGGATCATTGAGCCTTCCAATGACAAGTGCATGGAGAATTGTGATGACAAGATCAGGTAACATTGTGGTAAGAAGTGTCATGGAGCATTGTGATGACAAGGACGTGGAGAGTTGTGATGACATGGGACATGGAGCATTGTGATGACCAGGGCATGGAGCATTGTGATGTCAAGACCGTGGCGTATTGTGATGAGAAGATCACGGATAATTGTGATGACGAGCGTCATGGAGCACTGTAATGACAAGGGGCATGGATCATTGTGAATCCAGGGTTCCTGGAGCATTGTGATGACAAGGGAATGGAGCATTTTCATGAGAAGGCCATGGAGCATTCTGATGACATGCGTTATGAATCATTGTGACGACAAGGGCATGGAGCATTGTGATTACAGAGGTCTTGGAGCACTATGATGACAAGGGTCATAGAGCTTTGGATGACAAGGCCGTGGAACATTGTGATGGCAAGGGTCATGGAGCATTGTTATGACAGGGGTAATGGAGCATTGTGATGACATGTGCATGGAACATTGGTCTGAAAATTTCATGGATTATTGTGATGAGATTCGGCATGGAGCATTGTGATGACTAGGGCACGGAACACTTCATGCATGTGTCATGGAGGATTGTAATGACAAGGGCATGGAGCATTGTGATGAGAAGTGTATCGAGCATTGTGATGACAAGCGTCATGGAGCATTGTGCTGACAAAGGCATGGAGCATAGTGAAGACATGGGTAAAAGAGCATTGTGATGAAGAAATTTTCATGGATCATTGTGGTGACAAATTTCACAGAGCCTTTTGATTAAGTGGGCATGGACCAGTGTGAGGACAAGGTACTGGAGCATTGTAATGAGAGGACCATGGAGCCTTTTTGTGACAATTCTCGTGGAGCATTCTGATGAAAAGGGGCATGGAGCATTGTGATTACAGGGGGATTGGATCCTTGTGATGACAAGACCGTAGAACATTGTGATGGCAGGGTTCATGGAGCATGGTTATGACATGGGCAATGGAGGATTGTGATGACAAGGGCATCGAGCATTGGTCTGAAAACTTTCATGGATTACTGTGATGAGAGTTGGCATAGAGCATTGTGATGACAAGGGCACGGAACACTGTGATACATGGATCATGGATGTTTGTAATGACAAGGGCATGGGGCAATGTGATGAGAGGGTTCATGGAGCATTGTGATGACAAGGGCATGGAGCATTGTGATGACAGGGTCATGGAGCATTGTGATAAGAAGGTCATGGAGCATTGGGCTGAAAATGTTTATGGAGTATTGTGATGACAGGGTAATGGGGCACTGTGATGACAAGGTCATGGGGCATTTTGATGAGAAAACCATGGAGCCTTGTGATGAAAAGTCTCATGGAGCATGCTGATGAAAATGTGCATGGAGCATTGTGATTACAGGGGTCATGAAACATTGTGATGAAAATGGCATGGAGCATTGTGTTGCCACGGATCATGGAGCTTGTGATGACAAAGTTCATGGGGCATTTTGATGACAAGTTCGTGGTGCATTGTGATGAGAAGGGCAGGGAGCATTTTGATGACAGGGTCATGGAGGAATTTGATGAAAAGTATCATGGAATATTTTGATGACAGTGGTTATGGAACATTGTGATGTCAGGGGTCATGAAGGATTGTGATGAAAAGGGTCATGGAGCATTTTGATGACAGGGGTTATGGGACATTGTGATGTCAGTGTTCATGGAGCATTGTGATGGTAAGGTCATGTAGCATTGTCATGACACGGATCACGGAATATTGTGATGACAGGGGGGAGAGAGCATTTTAATGAGAAGTGCATGGAGCATTGTGATGACAAGGTTTTTGGAGCACTGTAATGATAAGAATGTGGAGCACTGTGATGACAAGCGCATGGCGCATTGTGATGACATGGGTTGTGGAGCATTGTGCTCACAAGCGCATGGAGCATTGTGATGACAACGGTCATGGAGCATTGTGCTGACAAAGGCATGGAGCATGGTGATGACAAGGATCACAGAGCATTGTGATGAAAAGTTCATGGAGCATTGTGGTGAGAAAGGTCACAGAGCTCTGTGTGACGAGGACATGGACCATTGTGATGACAAATGTCATGAAGACTTGTGATGACTGGAGTCACAGAACAATGAGATGACAGGGGTCTTGGAGCACTGTGATGACAAGGACATGGAGCAATGTGATGAGAAGGCCATGGAGCATTCTGATGAAATGCATCATGGAGCTTTGTGATTAAAGGTCAGGGAGAATTGTGATTACAGGGGTCTTGGAGCATTGTGAAGAAAATGGTATGGTTCATTGTGATGAAAAAGGCATGGAGCCTTGTCACGACAGGGTTCAAGGAGCATACTGATGACAAGTGTCAGGGAGCATTGTGATGACAAGTGTTTTGAGCGTTGTGATGGCAAAGGTCATGGAGCACTGTGATGAGAAGACCATGGATAATTGTGATGATGAGCTTCATGGTGCATTGTGATGACAATGGTTATGGAACATTGTGATCACAAGGGTTTGGTGCATTTTGATGACAGAGGTCATGGAGCATATTGATTTCATTGTGATGACAATAGCATGAAGCATTATGATGATGGACATGGTGCATTGTGATGACAGGGTCATGGAGCAATTTGATGAAACGGGTCATGGAACATTTTGATGACAGTGGTTATGCAACATTGTGATGTCAGGGGTCTTGGAGCATTGTGATGTAAAGGGTGATGGAGCATTCTGATGACAGAGGATATGGAATATTTTGATGTCAGGGGTCATGGAGCATTGTGATGATATGGCATGTGGCATTGTGATGACAGAGGTCATGGAAAATTGTGATGACAGTGGTGAGGGAGTATTGTGATGACTACTGATGGAACATTGTGATATCAGTGGTGAGAAAGCATTTTGATGAGAAGTGCATGGAGCATTGTGATGACAAGGTTTATGGAGCATTGTGATGACAAGGCTGTGGAGCATTGTGTTGACAATTGCATGGCGCATTTTGATGACATGGGTCATGGAGCATTGTGCTGAGAAGCGCATGGAGCATTGTGATGACAAGGGTCATGGAGCATTGTGCTGACAAATTCATGGAACCTTGTGATGACAACGGTCACAGAGCATTGTGATGAAAAGTTCATGGAGCATTGTGGTGACAATGGTCACAGAGCCTTGTGATGATGAGGTTAAGTACCATTGTGATGACAAAGGTCATGAAGCATTGTGATGACTGGAGTTACGGAACATTGTGATGGCAAGGGTATGGAGCATTCTGATGACAGGGGCATGGTGCATTGGTCTGACAAGTTTCATTGTTTATTGTGATGACAGTGGGCAAAGCGCATTCTGATGAGAAGAGCATGGAGCATTGTGATGAGAAGGTCATGGAGTACTGTGAAGACAGGGGTCTGGGGGCATGTGATGACATATGTCATGGTCCATTGTGATGACAATGGCATGGAGTATTGTGATGCCAAGTGTCATGGAGGAATGTGATGACAAAGATAATGGAGCATTGTGATGACAGGGGTTTGGAGCAATGTGATGGCAAGGGTCATGGAGCATTTTGATGACAAGGGCATGGAGGATTGTGATGACAAGGGCCATTGAGAATTTTGATGACAAGTTCCTGAAGCATTGTGATGAAAAGCACATGGAGCTTGCTATGACAGGGGTCATGGAGCATTGCGATGACAAGTGCATGGAGAACTGTGATGACAAGAGCATGTAACATTGTGATTAGAAGTGTCTTTGAGCATCGTGATGGCAAGACCGTGGAGCATTGTGATGAGAAGACCATGGATAATTTTGATGACGAGCGTCATGGAGCACTGTAATGACAAGGGGCATGGAGCATTGTGATGACAGGTGTCATGGAGCATTGTGATGACAGGGATAATGGAGCATTGTGATGACAAGGGTCATGGAGCATTCTGATGACAAGCTTGTGGAGTTTTGTGATGACAATGGCATGGAGCATTGTGAGGAAAAGGGCATGGAGCATTGTGATGAAAAAGGCTTGGAGTCTTTTCATGACAGTGTTCAAGGAGCATTCTGACGAAAAGTGTCAGGGAGCATTGTGATGACAAGTGTATTGAGCATTGTGATGACAAAGTTCATGTAGCATTTTGATGACAAGTGCATGGAGTATGGTGATGACAGGCATCATGGAGCGTTGTGATGACAATTGTTATGGAACATTGTGATCACAAGAGTTTGGAGCACTGTGATGACACAGGTCATGGATCATTTTGATTTCAAGAATCACGGAGCATTTTGATGACAAGGGCATGAAACAATGTGATCCCAAGGGTCACGGAGGATTGTGATGACACAGGTAAAGGAGAATTGTGATGACAATTGCATGGAGCATTGTGATGACAAGGTCATGTAGCATTTTGCTGACAAAGGAATGGAGAATTGTGATGACAAGTGTCATGGAGCTCTGTGACGACAAGCGTCAAGGAGCATTTTGATTACAGAGTTCATGGAGCATTGGGATGACAAGCACATGGAACATTCTGATGACAAGTGGCATGGATCATTTTGATGACTGTGATCATGTAGCATTGTGATGACATGGGTCAGGGAGCTATGTGATGACAAAGGTCATGTGGCATTTTGACGACAAGGGCAAGGTGCATTGAGATGAGAAGGACAGGGAGCATTGTGATGACTGGGTCATGTAGCAATTTGATGAAAAGTGTCATGGAATATTTTGATGACAGGGGTTATGGAACATTGCGATGTCAGTGGTCATGACGCACTGTGATGAAATGGGTCATGGAGCATTTTGTGACAGGGGTTATGGAACATTGTGATGTCAGGGGTCATGGAGCGTTGTGATGATAAGGGAATGTAGCACTGTGATGACAGGGGTGAGGGAGTATTGTGATGACTAGTGATGTAACATTGTGATATATGTGTTGAGAGAGCATTTTGATGAGAAGTGCATGGAGCATTGTGATGACAAGTGTTATGGAGCATAGCAATGATAAGGATGTGGAGTATTGTATGACAAGCACATGGCACATTGTGATGACATGGGTCATGGAGCATTGTGATGAGAAGGCCATGGAGCATTCTGATGACATGCGTCATGGAGCTTTGTGATGACAAGGGCATGGAGAATTGTGATTACAGGGGTCATGGAATATTGTGATGACTGGGGTGAAGGAGTATTATGATGACTAGTGACGGAACATTGTGATATCAGTGGTGAGAAGGCATTTTGAGGAGAAGTGCAAGGAGCATTGTGATGACAAGGTTTATGGAGCATTTTGATGACATGGATGTGGAGCATTGTGATGACAAGTGCATGGTGCATTGTGATGACATGGTTTATGGAGCATTGTGCTGACACGCGCATCGAGCATTGTGATGACAAGGGTCATGGAGCATTGTGCTGACAAAGGCATGGAGCTTTGTGATGACAAGTGTCACAGAGCATTGTGATAAAAATTTCATGGAGCATTGTGGTGACAAAGGTCACAGAGATTTGTGTGATGAGGTCATGGACCATTGTGATGACAAATGTCATGAAGTATTGTGATGACTGGAGTCACGGAGCATTGTGATAACAGGGGTCTTGGAGCATTGTGATGAAAAGGGAATGGATCATTGTGATGAAAAAGGCATGTGGCCTTGTCATGACAGTGTTCAAGGAGCATACTGATGACAAGTGTCAGCGAGCATTGTGATGCCAAGTATATTGAGCACTGTGGTGACAAAGGTCATGGAGCATTGTGATGAGAAGACCTTGCATCATTGTGATGAAGAGCGTCATGGGGCAAGTAATGACAAGTGTTCTGGAACATAATGATCAGAAGGGTTTGGAGCATTGTGATGACAGAGGACATGGAGCATTTTGATTTCATTGTGATGACAATAGCATGAATCATTATGATGATGGGCATGGTGCATTGTGATGACAGTGTTCATGGAGCATTGAGATGAAAAGTGGCATGGAGAATTGTGATTACAGAGGTCTTGGAGCATTGTGATGACAAGGGTCATGGAGCCTTGTGATGACAAGGCTGTGGAACATTGTGATGGCAGGGGTCATGGAGCATTGTTATGACAGGTGTAATGGAGCATTGTGATGACAAAGGCATGGAGCAATGTGATGAGAGATTTCATTGAGCATTGTGATGACAATGGCATGGAGCATTGAGATGCCAAAGGTCATGGAGCTTTGTGATGACAAATGTCATGGGGCATTTTGATGACAAGAGCGTGGTGCATTGTGATGAGAAGGGCAGGGAGCATTTTGATGACAGGGTCATGGAGCAATTTGAATAAAAGTGTCATGGAATATTTTGATGACAGGCGTTATGGAACAGTGTGATATCAAGGGTTATGAAGGATTGTGATGAAATGTGTCATGGTGCATTTTGTGACAGGGGTTATGGAACATTTTGATGTCAGGGGTCATGGACGATTGGGATGATAGGGCATGGAGCACTGTGATGACAGTGGTCATGGAACATAGTGATGACAGGGGTAAGCGAGTATTGTGATGACTAGTGATGGAACATTGTGATATATGTGGTGAGAGAGCATTTTGATGAGAAGTGCATGGAGCATTGTGATGACAAGTTTTATGGAGCATAGCGATGAAAAGGATGTGGAGCATTGTGATGAAAAGAGCATGGCACCTTGTGATGACATGTGTCATGGAGCATTGTGCTGACAAGCGCATGGAGCATTTTGATGACAAGTGTCAAGGAGCATTGTGCTGACAAAGGCATGGAACATTGTGATGACAAGGGACACAGAGCACTGTGATGAAAATTTCATGGAGCATTGTGGTGACAAAGATCACAGAGCCTTGTGTGACGAGGGCATGGACGATTTTGATGAGAAAGGTCATGAATCTTTGTGATGACTGGAGTCACGGTGCATTGTGATGAAAGCGGTCATGGAGCTTCGTGATGACAAGGGCATGGAGCAATGTGATGACAGGGGCATGGAACATTGGTCTGACAAGTTTCATGGATTATTGTGATGACATTCGGCATGGAACATTGAGATGACAAGGGCATGGAGCATTGTGGTGACAAAGGCATGGAGCATTTTGATGACAAGGGACACAGAGCATTGTGATGAAATATTCAAGGAGCATTGTGGTGAAAAAGATCACGGAGCCTTGTTTGAAGAGGACATGGACCACTGTGATGACAAAGCTCATGAAACATTGTGATAACTGGAGTCACAGAGCATTGTGATGAGAGGGGTCATGGAGCATTGCTCTGACGAGATTATGGATTATTGTGATGAGAGTGGGCATGGCGCATTGTGATGACAAGGGCATTGAACATTGTGATGACAAGGTCATGGAATACTGTGAGGACAGGTGTCAGGGAGCATTGTGATGACATATGTCATTGTCCATTGTGATGACAATGGCATGGAGCTTTGTGATACCAAGTGTCATGGAGGATTGTGATGACAAAGGTAATGGAGCATTTTGATTACAAGGGCTTGGAACATTGTGATGACTAAGTTCATGGAGCATTGTGATGACAAGGGCATGGAGCATTGTGATGACAATGGCCATTGAGAGTTTTGATGACAACGTCGTGAAGCATTGTGATGACAAGTGCATGGAAAATTGTGATTACAGGGGTCATGGAATATTGTGATGACAGGGGTGGAGGAGTATTGTGATGACTAGTTATGGAACATTGTGATATCAGCGGTGAGAAAGCATTTTGAGGAAAAGTGCATGGAGCAATGTGATGACAAGGTTTATGGAGCATTTTGATGACAAGGATGTGGAGCATTGTGATGACAAGTGCATGGTGCATTGTGATGACATGGGTTATGGAGCATTTTGCTGACACGCGCATCGAGCATTGTGATGACAAGGGTCATGGACCATTGTGATGACAAATGTCATGAAGCATTGTGATGACTGCAGTCACGGAGCATTGTGAATAACAGGGTATTGGAGCATTCTGATGAAAAGGTGCATGGAGCATTTAGATTACAGGGGTTTTGAAGCAATGTGATTACAAGGGCATGGAGCATTGTGATGAGAAGGCAATGGAGCATTCTGATGACATGTGTCATGGAGCTTTGTGATGACAAGGACATGGAGCATTGTGATTACAGGGGTCTTGGAGCATTGTGATGAAAAGGGAATGGATCATTGTGATGAAAAATGCATGGAGCCTTGTCATGACAGCGTTCAAGGAGCATACTGATGACAACTGTCAGGGAGCATTATGATGCCAAGTGTATTGAGCATTGTGGTGACAAAGGTCATGGAGCATTGTGATGAGAAGACCTTGCATAATTGTGATGACGAACGTCATGGGGCATGTGATGACAAGTGTTATGGAACATGGTGATCAGAAGGGATTGGAACATTGTGATGACAGAGCACATGGAGCATTTTGATTTCATTGTGATGACAATAGCATGAATCATTATGATGATGGGCATGGTGCATTGTGATGACAGTGTTCATGGAGCATTGAGATGAAAAGCGCCATGGAGAATTGTGATTACAGAGGTCTTGGAGCATTGTGAGGACAACGGTCATGGAGCGTTGTGATGACAAGGCCGTGAAACATTGTGATGGCAGGGGTCATGGAGCATTGTTATGACAGGTGTAATGGAGCATTGTGATGACAAGGGCATGGAGCAATGTGATGAGAGATTTCATTGAGCATTGTGATGACAATGGCATGGAGCATTTTGATGCCAAGGGTCATGGAGATTTGTGATGACAAATGTCATGGGGCATTTTGATGACAAGGGCTTTGTCCATTGTTATTAGAAGGGCAGGGAGCATTGTGATGACAGGGTCATGGAGCAATTTGAATAAAAGGGTCATGGAATATTTTGATGACAGGGTTTATGGAACATTGTGATGTCAGGGGTCATGAAGCATTGTGATGAAATGGGTCATGGGGCATTTTGTGACAGGGGTTATGGAACATTGTGATGTCAGGTGTCATGGAGCATTGTGATGATAAGGGCATGGAGCACTGTGATGACAGTGGTCATGGAACATTGTGATGACAGGGGTGAGCGAGTATTGTGATGACTAGTGATGGAACATTGTGATATATATGGTGAGAGAGCATTTTGATGAGAAGTCCGTGGATTATTGTGATGAAAAGTTTTATGGAGCATAGCGATGAAAATGATGTGGAGCATTGTGACGACAAGAGCATGGCACATTTTGATGACATGTGTCATGGAGCATTGTGCTGAAAAGCGCATGGAGCATTTTGATGACAAGTGTCATGGAGCACTGTGCTCACAAAGGCATGGAGCATTGTGATGACAAGGGACACAGAGCATTGTGATTAAAATTTCATGGAGATTTGTGGTGACAAAGATCACAGAGCCTTGTGTGACGAGGGCATGGACCACTGTGAGGACAAAGGTCATGAATCACTGTGATGACTGGAGTCACAGTGCATTGTGATGACAGGGGTCGTGGAGGATTGTGATGACAAGGGCATGGAGCAATGAGATGACAGGGGCATGGACCATTGGTCTGACAAGTTTCATGGATTATTGTGATGACAGAGGGCATGGAGCATTGAGATGACAAGGGCATGGAGCATTGTGGTGACAAAGGTCACAGAGCCTTGTGTGCCGAGGGCATGGACCATCGTGAGCACAAAGGTCATGAAGCATTGTGATGACTGGAGTCTCCGAGCATTGTGATGACAGGGTCATGGAGCAAATTGATGAAAAGTGTCATGGAACATTTTGATGACAGGAGTTATGGAACATTGCGATGTCAGGGGTCATGGAGCATTTTGATGAAAAGGGTCATGGAGCATTCTGATGAAAAGGTGCATGGAGCATTGAGATTACAGTGGCTTTGAAGCAATGTGATTACAAGGGCATGGAGCATTTTGATGAGTAAGCAATGGAGCATTCTGATGACATGCGTCATGGAGCATTGTGATGACAAGGACATGGAGCATTGTGATTACAGGGGTCTTAGAGCATTTTGATGAAAAGGGAATGGATCATTGTGATGAAAAATGCATGGAGCCTTGTAATGACAGTGTTCAAGGAGCATACTGATTACAAGTGTCAGCGAGCATTGTGATGCCAAGTGTATTGAGCACTGTGGTGACAAATGTCATGGAGCTTTGTGATGAGAAGACCTTGCATAATTGTGATGACGAGCGTCATGCGGCATGTGATGACAAGTGTTATGGAACATTGTGATCAGAAGGGTTTGGAGCATTGTGATGAGAGAGGCCATGGAGCATTTTGATTTCATTGTGATGACAATAGCATGAATCATTATGATGATGGGCATGGTGCATTGTGATGACAGTGTTCATGGAGCATTGAGATGAAAAGTGGCATGGAGAATTGTGATTAGAGGTCTTGGAGCATTGTGATGACAGAGGACATGGAGCATTTTGATTTCATTGTGATGACAATAGCATGAATCATTATGATGATATGCATGGTGCATTGTGATGACAGTGTTCATGGAGCATTGAGATGAAAAGTGGCATGGAGCATTGTGATTACAGAGGTCTTGGAGCATTGTGATGATAAGGGTCGTGGAGCCATTTGATGACAAGGCCGTGGAACATTGTGAAGGCAGGGGTCATGGAGCACTGTTATGACAGGTGTAATGGAGCATTGTGATGACAAGGGCAAGGAACAATGTGATGAGAGATTTCATTGAGCATTGTGATGACAATGGCATGGAGCATTGTGATGCCAAGGGTCATGGAGCTTTGTGATGACAAATGTCATGGGGCATTTTGATGACAAGTGCGTGGTGCATTGTGATGAGAAGGGCAGGGAGCATTGTGATGACAGGGTCATGGAGAAATTTGAATAAAAAGGTCATGGAATATTTTGATGAGAGTGGTTATGGAACATTGTGATGTCAGGGGTCATGAAGCATTGTGATGAAATGGGTCATGGAGCATTTTGTGACAGGGGTTATGGAACATTGTGATATCAGGGGTCATGGAGCATTGTGATGATAAGTGCATGTAGCACTGTTATGACAGTGGTCATGGAACATTGTGATGACAGGGGTGAGCGAGTATTGTGATAACTAGTGATGGAACATTGTGATATATGTGGTGAGAGAGCATTTTGATGAGAAGTGCATGGAGCATTGTGATGACAAGTTTTATGGAGCATAGCGATGAAAAGGATGTGGAGCTTTGGATGAAAAGAGCATGGCACATTGTGATGACATGTGTCATGGAGCACTGTGCTGACAAGTGCATGGAGCATTGTGATGACAAGTGTCATGGAGCATTGTGCTGACAAAGGCATGGAGCATTGTGATGACAAGGGACACAGAGCATTGTGATGATAATTTTATGGAGCATTGTGGTGACAAATATCACAGAGCCTTGTGTGAAGAGGGCATGGACCATTGTGAGGACAAAGTCATGTATCTTTGTGATGACTTGAGTCACGGAGCATTGTGATGACATGGGTCATGGAGCATTGTGACGACAAGGGAATGGAGCAATGTGATGACAGGGGCATGGAACATTGGTCTGACAAGTTTCATGGATTATTGTGATGACAGTGGGCATGGAGAATTGAGATGACAAGGGCATGGAGCATTGTGGTGACAAAGGTCACAGAGCCTTGTGTGACGAGGGCATGGACCATTGTGAGGACAAAGGTCATGAAGCATTGTGATGACTGGAGTCACGGAGCATTGTGATGACAGGGGTCATGGAGCATTGTGAAGACAAGTGCATGGAGCATTTTGATGACAAGGGCATGGAGCATTGTGATGACAAGGGCTTGGAACATTGCGATGACAAGGGTCATGGAGCATTGTGATGACAAGGGCATGGAGCATTCTGATGAAAAGGTGCATGGAACATTGAGATTACAGGGGTTTTGAAGCAATGTGATGACAAGGGCATGGAACATTGTGATGAGAAGGCAATGGAGCATTCTGATGACATGCGTCATGGAGCTTTCTGATGACAAGGACATGGAGCATTGTGATTACAGGGGTCTTTGAGCATTGTGATGAAAAGGGAATGGATCATTGTGATGAAAAATGCAAGGAGCCTTGTCATGACAGGTTTCAAGGAGCATACTGATGACAACAGTCAGGGAGCATTGTGATGATAAGTGTATTGAGCATAGTGATGACAAAGATCATGGAGCATTGTGATGGGAAGACCATGGATAATTGTGATGACCAGCGTCATGGGGCATTGTGATGACGAGTGTTCTGGTACATTGTGATCAGAAGGGTTTGGTGCATTGTGATGACAGAGGTCATTGAGCATTTTGATTTCATTGTGATGACAATAGCATGAAATATTATGGTGATGGGCACGGTGCATTGTGATGACAGGGTTCATGGAGCATTGAGATGAAATGGTTCATGGAGCATTTTGTGACAGGGGTTATGGAACATTGTGATGTCAGGAGTCATGGAGCATTGTGATGAAAAGGGCATGTAGCACTGTGATGACAGGGGTCATGGAACACTGTGATGATAGGGGTGAGGGAGTATTGTGATGACTAGTGATGTAACATTGTGATATATGTGGTGAGAGAGCATTTTGATGAGAAGTGCATGGAGCATTGTGATGACAAGTGTTATGTAGCATAGCATTGATAAGGATGTGGAGTATTGTGATGACAAGCGCATTGCGCATTGTGATGACTTGGGTCCTGGAGCATTGTGCTGACAAGCACATGGAGCATTTTAATGACAAGTGTCATGGAGCATTGTGCTGACAAAGGCATGGAGCATTTTGATGAAAAGGGACACAGAGCATTGTGATGAAATATTCATGGAGCATTGTGGTGAAAATGATCACAGAGCCTTGTGTGACGAGGGCATGGACCATAGTGATGAGATAGGTCATGAAGCATTGTGATGACTGGAGTCACGGAGCATTGTGATGAAAGGGGTCATGGAGCATTGTGATGACAAGGGCATGGAGCTATGTGAAGACAGGGGCAAGGAACATTGGTCTGACAAGTTTCATGGATTATTGTGATGAGAGTGGGCATGGCGCATTGTGATGACAAGGGCATGGAACATTGTGATGACAAGGTCATGGAGTATTGTGAAGACAGGTGTCAGGGAGCATTGTGATGACATATGTCATTGTCCATTGTGATGACAATCGCATGGAGCATTGTGATACCAAGTGTCATGGAGGATTGTGATGACAAAGGTAATGGAGCATTTTGATGACAAGGGCTTGGAACATTGTGATGACTAAGTTCATGGAGCATTGTGATGACAAGGGTATGGAGCATTGTGATGACAAGGGCCATTGAGAATTTTGATGACAACGTCGTGAAGCATTGTGATGACAAGCGCATGGAGCTTGCTAGGACAGTGGTCATACAGCATTGCGATGACAAGTGCATGGAGAATTGTGATGACAAGATCATGTAACATTGTGATGAGAAGTGTCACGAAGCATTGTGATGACAAGGACGTGGAGGATTGTAATGACTTGGGACATGGAGCATTGTGATGAACAGGGCATGGAGAATTGTGATAGCATGACCGTGGAGCATTGTGATGAAAAGATCTTGGATAATTATGAAGAAGTGCGTCATGGATCACTGTAATGACAAGGGGCATGGAGCATTGTGATGACAGGTGTCATGGAGCATTGTGATTACAGGTGTCTTGGAGCATTGTGATTACAAGTTCATGGAGCATAGTGATGAGAAGGCCATGGAGCATTCTGATGACATGTGTCATGGATCTTTGTGATGACAGGGGCATGGAGCATTGTGATTACAGGGGTCTTGGAGCACTGTGATGACAAGGGTCATGGAGCCTTGGATGCCAAGGCGGTGGAACATTGTGATGGCAGGGGTTATGGAGCATTGTTATGACAGGGGTAATGGAGCATTGTGATGACAAGGGCATGGAACATTGGTCTGAAAATTTCATGGATTATTGTGATGAGATTCTGCATGGAACATTGTGATGACTAGGGCACGGAACACTGTGAAACATGTGTCATGGGGGATTTTAATGACAAGGGCATGGAGCATTGTGATGAGAAGAGCATCGAGCAAAGTGATGACAAGTGTCATGGAGCATTGTAGTGAAAAGGGCATGGAGCAATATGATGAGAGGTTTCATGTAGCATTGTGATGAAATGTCATGGAGCATTGTGATGCCAAGGGTCATGGAGTTTTGTGATGACAAAGGTCATGGAGCATTTTGATGACAAGGTCGTGGTGCATTATGATGAGAAGGGCAGGCAGCATTGTGATGAGAGGGTCATGGAGCAAATTGATGAAAAGTGTCATGGAACATTATGATGACAGGAGTTATGGAACATTGCGATGTCAGGGTTCATGGAGCATTTTGATGAAAAGGGTCACGGAGCATTCTGATGAAAAGGTGCATGGAGCATTGAGATTACAGTGGTTTTTTTTTTTTTTTTTTTTTTTTTTTTTTTTGCGGTATGTGGGCCTCTCACTGTTGTGGCCTCTCCCGTTGCGGAGCACAGGCTCCGGACACGCAGGCTCAATGGCCATGGCTCATGGGCCAAGCCGCTCCGCGGCATGTGGGATCCTCCCAGACCGGGGCACGAACCCGTGTCCCCTGCATCGGCAGGCGGACTCTCAACCACTGCGCCACCAGGGAAGCCCTACAGTGGTTTTGAAGCAATGTGATTACAAGGGCATGGAGCATTGTGATGAGAAAGCAATGGAGCATTCTGATGACATGCGTCATGGAACATTGTGATGACAAGGACATGGAGCATTGTGATTACAGGGGTCTTGGAGCATTTTGATGAAAATGGAATGGATCATTGTGATGAAAAATGCATGGAGCCTTGTCATGACAGAGTTCAAGGAGCACACTGATGACAAGCGTCAGCGAGCATTGTGATGCCAAGTGTATTGAGCACTGTGGTGACAAAGGTCATGGAGCTTTGTGATGAGAAGACCTTGCATAATTGTGATGACGAGCGTCATGCGGCATGTGATGACAAGTGTTATGGAACATTGTGATCAGAAGGGTTTGGAGCATTTTGATGAGAGAGGCCATGGAGCATTTTGATTTCATTGTGATGACAATAGCATGAATCATTATGATGATGGGCATGGTGCATTGTGATGACAGTGTTCATGGAGCATTGAGATGAAAAGTGGCATGGAGAATTGTGATTACAGAAGTCTTGGAGCATTGTGATGACAAGGGTCATGGAGCCTTGTGATGACAAGGCCGTGGAACATTGTGATGGCAGGGGTCATGGAGCATTGTTATGACAGGTGTAATGGAGCATTGTGATGACAGGGGCATGGAGCAATGTGATGAGAGATTTCATTGAGCATTTTGATGACAATGGCATGGAGCATTGTGATGCCAATGGTCATGGAACTTTTTGATGACAAATATCATGGGGCATTTTGATGACAAGGGCGTGGTCCATTGTGATGAGAAGGGCAGGGAGCATTGTGATGATAGGGTCATGGAGCAATTTGAATAAAAGTGTCATGGAATATTTTGATGACAGGTGTTATGGAACATTGTGATGTCAGGGGTCATGAAGCATTGTGATGAAATGGGTCATGGAGCATTTTGTGACAGGGGTTATGGAACATTGTGATGTCAGGGGTCATGGAGCATTGTGATGATAAGGGCATGTAGCATTGTGATGACAGTGGTCATGGAACATTGTGATGACTGGGGTGAGCGAGTATTGTGATGACTAGTGATGGAACATTGTGATATATGTGGTGAGAGAGCATTTCGATGAGAAGTGCATGGAGCATTGTGATGACAAGTTTTATGGAGCATAGCGATGAAAAGGATGTGGAACATTGTGATGAAAAGAGCATGGCACATTGTGATGACATGTGTCATGGAGCATTGTGCTGACAAAGGCATGGAGCATTGTGATGACAAGGGACACAGAGCATTGTGATGAAAATTTCATGGTGCATTGTGGTGACAAAGATCACAGAGCCTTGTGTGACGAGGGCATGGACCATTGAGATGAGAAAGCTCATGAATCATTGTGATGACTGGAGTAACGGAGCACTGTGATGACAGGGGTCATGGAGCATTGTGATGACAAGGGCAATGTGATGACAGGGGCATGTAACATTTGTGTGACAATTTTCATTGATTATTGTAATGACAGTGGGCATGGAGCATTGAGATTACAAGGGCATGGAGAATTGTGATGACAAGTGTCATGGAGCATTCTGATGACAAGCTTGTGGAGTATTGTGATGACAATGGCATGGAACATTGTGATGAAAAATGCATGGAGCCTTTTCATGACAGGGTTCAAGGAGCATTCTGACGACAAGTGTCAGGGAGCATTGTGATGACAAGTGTATTGAGCATTGTGATGACAAAGTTCATGGAGCATTGTGGTGACACGGGCATGGAGTATTGTGATGACAGGCATCATGGAGCGTTGTGATGGCAAGTTTTGTGGAAGAATTTGATCACAATAGTTTGGAGCATTGTGATGACAGATGTCATGGATCATTTTAATTTCAAGGAGCATGGAGAATTGTGATGACATGGGTCAGGGAGCATTGTGATGAGAAGATCAAAGAGCATTGGGCTGAAAATATTCATGGAGCATTGTGATGACCGGTGTCATGGGGCATTGTGATCACACGGGTCATGGAGCATTGTGATGAGAAGGGTCATGGAACATTCTGATGACAAACTTGTGGAGTATTTTGATGACAAGGGCAAGGAGCACTGTGCTTACAGGGGTCTTGGAGCATTGTGATGAAAATGGCATGGAGCCTTGTCATGACAGTGTTCAAGGAGCATACTGATGACAAGTGTCAGGGAGCATTGTGATGACAAGTGTATTGAGCATTGTGATAACAAAGTTCATGGAGCAGTGTGATGAGAAGACCATGGATAACTGTAATGAGGAGCATCATGGGGCATTGTGATGACAAGTGTTATGGAACATTATGATCACAATGGTTTGGAGCATTGTGATGACAGAGGTCATGGAGCATTTTGATTTCATTGTGATAACAATAGCAAGAAGCATTATGATGATGGGCATGGTGCATTGTGATGACAGGGTTCATGGAGCATTGAGATGAAAAGGAGCATGGAGCACTGTGATTAAAGGTGTCTTGGAGCATTGTGATGACAAGGGCATGGAGCATTGTGAATAAGAAGGCCATGGAGCATTCTGATGACATGCGTCATGGAGTTTTGTGATGACAAGTGCATGGAGCATTGTGATTACAGGGTTTTGGAGCATTGTGATGACAAGGGTCATGGAGTCTTGTGATGACAAGGCCTTGGAACCTTGTGATGGCAGGTGTCATGGAGCATTGTTATGACAGGGGTAACGGAGCATTGTGATGACAAGGGCATCAGCATTGGTCTGGAAAGTTTCATGGATTATTGTGTTGAGAGTGGGCATGGAGCATTGTGATGAGATGGGCATCGAGCATTGGTATCACAAGCGTCATGGAGCTTTGTGATGACAAGTGCGTGGAGCAATTTGATGAGAGGGTTCATGGAGCATTGTGATGACAATGGCATTATGATGCCAAGGGTTATGGAGCTTTGTGATGACAAATGTCATGGAGCAGTTTGATGACAAGTGCATGGTGCTTTGTGAAGGGAAGGGCAGGGAGCATTGTGATGACAGGTTCATGGAGCAATTTGATGAAAAGTGTCATGGAATATTTTGATTACAGGGGTTATAGAATACTGTGATGTCAGGGGTCATGTAGCAGTGTGATGAAAAGGGTCATGGAGCATTTTGATGACATGGGTTATGGAACATTGTGATGTCAGGGGTCATCAAATATTGTGATGATAAGTGCATGTAGCATTTTGATGACAGGGGCCATGGAACATTGTGATGACTGGGGTGATGGAGTATAGGGATGACTAGTGATGGAACATTGTGATATCAGTGGTGAGAGAGCATTTTGATGAGAAGTGCATGGAGCACTGTGATGACAAGGTTTATGCAGCATTTTGATGACAAGGATGTGGAGCATTGTGATGACAAGCACATGGCAAATTGTGATGACATGGGTCATGGAGCATTGTGCTGAGAAGCTCATGGAGCATTGTGATGACAAGAGTCATAGAACATTGTGCTGAGAAACGCATAGAGCATTGTGATGACAAGGGTCAGAAAGCATTGTGATGAAAAGTTCAAGGAGCATTGTGGTGACAAAAGTCACAGAGACTTGTGATGACGAGGGCATGGACCATTGTGATGAGAAAGGTCATGAAGCATTGTGATGACAGGAGTCACGGAGCATTGTGATGACGGCTCATGAAGCATTGTGATGACAAGGGCATGGAGCATTGTGATGACAGGGGCATGGAGCATTGGTCTTACAAGCTTCATGCATTATTGCAATGACATTGGGAATGGCGCATTGTGATGATAAGGCATGGAGCATTGTGATGACAAGGTCATGCAGTATTGTGAAGACAGGTGTCTGGGAACATTGTGAAGACATATGTCATGGCCCATTGTGATGACAATGCCTTGGAACATTTTGATTCCAATTGTCATGGAGGTTTGTGATGACAAAGGTAATGGAGCATTGTGATGAAATGGGCTTGGAGCATTGTGATGACAAGGGTCATGGAGCACTGTGCTGAGACGTGCATGGAGCACTGTGATGACAATGGTCATGGTGCATTCTGCTGAGAAAGGCATGGAGCACTGTGATGACAAGGGTCACAGACCACTATGATGAAAAGTTCATGGAGCATTGTGGTAACAAATGTCACAGAGCCTTGTGATGACGGGGGCATGGACAATTGTGATGACAAAAGTCATGAAGCATTGTGATGACCGGAGTCACGGAGCATTGTGATGACTGTGGTCATTGAGCATTGTCATGACAAGTGCGTGGAGCATTGTGATGACAGGGGCATGGAGCATTGGTCTGACAAGTTTCATGGATTATTGTGATGACAGTGTGCATGGCGCACTGTGATGACAAGGGCATGGAGCATTGTGATGACAAGGTCATGCAGAATTGTGAAGACAGGGGTCCGGGAGCATTGTGATGACATATGTCATGGTCCATTGTGATGACAATGGCGTGCAGCATTGTGATGACAGGGGTCATGGAGCATTGTGATGACAAGGGTCATGGAGCATTCTGATGACAAGCTTGTGGAGTAATGTGATGACAATGGCATGGAGCATTGTGATGAAAAGGGCATGGAGCATTGTGATGAAAAAGGCATGGAGCCTTTTCATGAGAGTGTTCAAGGGGCATTCTGACGACAAGTGTCAGGGAGCATTGTGATGACAAGTGTATTGAGCATTGTGATGACAAATGCATGTTACATTTTGATGAAAAGGGTCATGGAGCACTGTGATGACAAGCGTCATGGAGCATTGTGATTACAGGGGTCTTGGAGCATTGGGATGGCAAGGGCATGAATCCTTGTGATGACAAGTGTCATGGAGCATTTTGATGACAATAGTCCCGGATCATTGTGTTGTCTGGTGTCATGGAGCGTTGTGATGACAGTGGTCATGGAGCATTGTGATGACTGGGGTCATGGAGCATTGTGATGACAGGGGTCATGGAGCATTGTGATCAGAATTTCATGGAGCATTGGGCTGACAATAATCATTGAGCATTGTGATGGCAGGGGTAATGGAGCATTGTGATGCCAATGGAACGGAGCATTGTGATGACAATGTCCTGGAGCATTGTGTGGAGAAGACCATGGAGCCTTGTGATGACAAGTATCATGGTGCATTCTGATGACAAGTGTCAGGAAGCATTGTGATGACAAGTGTATTGAGAATTGTCATGAAAATGATCATGGAGCATTGTGATGACAAGGCATGGAGTATTGTGATATCAGACATCATGGAGCATTGTGATGACAAGTGTTATGGAACATTGTGTTCACAGGTGTTTGGAGCATTGTGATGACAGAGGTCATGGATCATTTTGATTTCAAGGAGCATGAGAAATGTGAGGACAATGGCATGAATCAATGTGAACCCAAGGTTCATGGAGGATTGTGATGACAATGGTAATGGAGGATTGTGATGACAAGTGCATGGAGCATTGTGATGACAAGTCATGTAGCACTTTGCTGACAAAGGCATGGAACATTGTGATGACAATGGTCATGGAGCACTGGGTTTAGAAGCATCACGGATCATTGTGATAACAGGGGTCATGGAGCATTGAGAAGGCAAGGGTATAGATCCTTGAGATGAAAAGGGTCATGGAGATTTTTGATGACAAGAGTCCCGGATCACTGTATTGTCAGGTGTCATGGTGCATTGTGGTGACAGTGGTCATGGAACATTGTGATGACAGGTGTCATGGAGCATTGTGATGAGAAGACCATGGAGCATTGTGATGACAAGTCTCATGGAGCAATCTGATGAAAAGGGGCATGGAGCATTGTGATTACAGGTTTCATGGAGTACTGTGATGCCAAGGGGATGGAGCATGGTGATGACAAGTCATGTAGCATTTTGCTGACAATGCCTTGGAGCATTCTGATGACATGCGTCATGGAGCTTTGTGATGAGAAGCGCATGGAGCATTGTGATTACAGAGGTCTTGGAGCACTGTAATGAAATGTGCATGGATCATTGTGAGGAAAAGGCATGCAACCCTGTCATGACAGGTTTCAAGGAGCATACTGAAGACCAGTGTCAGGGAGCATTGTGATGACAAGGGTATTGAACATAGTGTTGACAAAGGTCATGGAGCATTGTGATGAGAAGACAATGGATAATTGTGATGAGGAGCGTCATGGGGCATTGTGATGACAAGTGTTATGGAACACTGTGATCAGAAGGGTTTGGAGCATTGTGATGACAAAGGTCATGGAACATTTTGATTTCATTGTGATGACAATAGCATGAAGCATTATGATGATGGGCATGCTGCATTGTGATGACAGTGTTCATGGAGAATTGAGATGAATAGGGGCATGGAGCATTGTGATTACAGGTTTCATGGAGCACTGTGATGACAAAGGCATGGAGCATGGTGATGACAAGGTCATGTAGCATTTTGCTGACAATGCCTTGGAGCATTCTGATGACATGCGTCATGGAGCTTTGTGATGACAAGCGCATGGAGCATTGTGATTACAGAGGTCTTGGATCATTGTAATGAAAAGTGCATGGATCATTGTGAGGAAAAGGCATGCAACCCTGTCATGACAGGTTTCAAGGAGCATACTGAAGACCAGTGTCAGGGAGCATTGTGATGACAAGGGTATTGAACATTGTGTTGACAAAGGTCATGGAGCATTGTGATGAGAAGACAATGGATAATTGTGATGAGGAGCGTCATGGGGCATTGTGATGACAAGTGTTATGGAACACTGTGATCAGAAGGGTTTGGAGCATTGTGATGACAAAGGTCATGGAACATTTTGATTTCATTGTGATGACAATAGCATGAAGCATTATGATGATGGGCATGCTGCATTGTGATGACAGTGTTCATGGAGAATTGAGATGAAAAGGGGCATGGCGCTTTGTGATTACAGGCGTCTTGGAGCATTGTGATGACAAGGTACATGGAGCCTTGTGATGAAAAAGGCATAGAGCCTTTTCATGACAGGGTTCGAGAAGCATACTGACGACAAGTGTCAGGGAGCATTGTGATGACAAGTGTATTGAGCATTGTGATGACAAAGGTCATGGAGCATAGTGATGACAAGTGCATGGAGTATTGTGATGACAGGCATCATGGAGCGTTGTGATGACAAGTGTTATGGAACAATGTGATCACAAGGGTTTGGAGCACTGTGATGACAGAGGTCATGGATTATTTTGATATCAAGGAGCATGGAGCATTGTGATGACAGGGGTCATGGAGCATTGTGATGAGAAGATCATGGAGCATTGAGCTGCAAATGTTCATGGAGTATTCTGATGAAAGGGGTCATGGGGTGTTGTGATGACAAGTGTTATGGAACATTGTGATCACAAGGGTTTGGAACATTGTGAAGACAGAGGTCATGGAGCATTTTGATTTCATTGTGATGACAATAGCATGAAGCATTATGATGATGGACAGGGTGAATTGTGATGACAGGGTTCATGGAGCATTGAGATGAAAAGGGACATGGAGCATTGTGAATGAGAAGGCCATGGAGCATTCTGATGACATGCTTCATGGAGCTTTGTGATGACAAGGGCATGGAGCATTTGCCTGAAAATTTTCATGGATTATTGTGATGAGAGTGGGCATGGAGCATTGTGATGACAAGGACACGGAACACTGTGATACATGGGTCATGGAGGATTGTAATGACAAGGTCATGGAGCATTGTGATGAGAAGGGCATCGAGCATTGTGATGACAAGCGTCATGGAGCTTTGTGATGACAAGGGCATGGAGCAATGTGATGAGAGGCTTCATGAAGCATTGTGATGACAATGGCATGGAGCATTGTGATGCCAAGGGTCAAGGAGCTTTGTGATGACAAAGGTAATGGAGCATTTTGATGACAAGGGAGTGGTGCAGTGTGATGATAACGGCATTGTAGCATTGTGATGATAGGTG
Organism: Hyperoodon ampullatus; assembly: GCF_949752795.1. Classification (NCBI taxonomy): domain Eukaryota; kingdom Metazoa; phylum Chordata; class Mammalia; order Artiodactyla; family Ziphiidae; genus Hyperoodon; species Hyperoodon ampullatus. The sequence continues at coordinate 541,674 of NW_027640499.1, read as the reverse complement.
TCATGGAACATTGTGATGACAGGGGTGAGGGAGTATTGTGATGACTAGTGATGGAACATTGTGATATCAGTGGTGAGAGAGCATTTTCATGAGAAGTGCATGGAGCATTGTGATGATAATGTTTATGGAGCACTGTGATGACAAGGATGTGGAGCATTGTGATGAAAACCGCATGGCGCATTGTGATCACATCGGTCATGGAGCATTGTGCTGACAAGCTCATGGAGCTTTGTGAGACAAGTGTCATGGAACATTGTGCTGACAAAGGCATGGAGCATTGTGACGCCAAGGGTCACAGAGCATTGTGATGAAAATTTCATATAGCATTTTGGTGACAAATGTCACAGAGACTTGTGATGATGAGGGCATGGACCACTGTGATATCAAAGTCTTGAGGTGTTGTGATGACTGGAGTCACGGAGCATTGTGATGACAGATGTCATGGAGCATTGTGATGACAACTGCATGGAGCATTGTGATGAGAGGGGCATCGAGCATCGGTCTGAAAAATTTCATGGATTATTGTGATGACAGTGGGCATTGCTCATTTTGATGACAAGGGCATGGAGCACTATGAAGAAAAGGTCATGGAGTATTGTGAAGTCAGGTGTCAGGGAGCATTGTGATGACCTATGTCATGGTGCATTGTGATGACAATGGCATGGAGCATTGTGATGACAAGTGTCATGGAGGATTGTGATGACAAAGGTAATGGAGCATTGTGATGACAATGGTCATGGAGCATTGTGATGAAAAGGGCATGGAGGATTGTGATGACAAGGGCTTTCGAGAATTTTGATGACAATGTCGTGAAGCACTGTGATGAAAAGCACATGGAGCTTGCTATGACAGGGGTCATGGAGCATTGCGATGACAAGTGCATGGAGAATGTGATTACAAGAGCATGTAACATTGTGATTTGAAGTGTCATGGAGCATTGTGATGGCAAGACGGTGGAGCATTGTGATGAGAAGACCATGGATAATTGTGATGACGAGCGTCATGGAGAACTGTAATGACAAGGGGCCTGGAGCATTGTGATGACAGGTTTCATGGAGCATTGTGATGAGAGAGGTCATGGAGAATTGTGATGACAAGGGTCATGGAGCATTCTGATGACAAGCTTGTGGAGTATTGTGATGACAATGGCATGGAGCATTGTGATGAAAAGGGCATGGAGCATTGTAATGAAAAAGACATAGAGCCTTTTCATGACAGGGTGTGAGAAGCATTCTGACGACAAGTGTCAGGGAGCATTGTGATGACAAGTGTATTGAGCATTGTGATGACAAGGGCATGGAGTATTGTGATGACAGGCATCATAGAGCGATGTGATGACAAGTGTTATGGAACATTGTGATCACAAGGGTTTGGAGCATTGTGATGACAGAGGTCATGGAGCATTTTGATTTCATTGTGATGACAATAGCTTCAAGCATTATGATGATGGGCATGGTGCATTGTGAAGACAGGGGTCATGGAGCATTGAAATGAAAAGGGACATGGAGCATTGTGATTACAGTTGTCTTGGAGCATTGTGATGACAAGGGCATGGAGCATTGTGAATGAGAAGGCCATGGAGCATTCTGATGACATGCGTCATGGAGCTTTGTGATGACAAGGGCATGGAGCATTTGTCTGAAATTTTTCATGGATTATTGTGATGAGAGTGGGCATGGAGCATTGTGATGACAAGGACACGGAATAATGTGATACCTGGGTCATGGAGGATTGTAATGACAAGGTCATGGAGCATTGTGATGAGAAGGACATCGAGCATTGTGATGACAAGCGTCATGGAGCTTTGTGATGACAAGGGCATGGAGCAATGTTATGAGAGGCTTCATGAAGCATTGTGATGACAATGGCATGGAGCATTGTGATGCCAAGGGTCATGGAGCTTTGTGATGACAAAGGTCATGGAGCATTTTGATGACAAGGGAGTGGTGCATTGTGATGATAATGGCATGTAGCATTGTGATGATAGGGGTCATGGAACATTGTGATGACAGGGGTGAGGGAGTATTGTGATGACTAGTGATGGAACATTGTGATATCAGTGGTGAGAGAGCATTTTCATGAGAAGTGCATGGAGCACTGTGATGACAATGTTTATGGAGCATTGTGATGACAAGGATGTGGAGCATTGTGATGACAACCGCATGGCGCATTGTGATCACATCGGTCATGGAGCACTGTGCTGACAAGCTCATGGAGCACTGTGATGACAAGTGTCATGGAACATTGTGCTGACAAAGGCATGAGGCATTGTGATGCCAAGTTCATGGAGTATTGTGGTGACAAAGGTCACAGAGACTTGTGATGATGAGGGCATGGACCATTGTGATGACAAAGTCTTGAGGCATTGTGATGACTGGAGTCACGGAGCATTGTGATGACAGGTGTCATGGAGCATTGTGATGACAAGTGCATGGAGCATTGTGATGACAGGGGCTTGGAGCATCGGTCTGAAAAATTTCATGGTTATTGTGATGACAGTGGGCATTGCACATTGTTATGACAAGGGCTATGAGCACTGTGAAGAAACGGTCATGGGTTATTGTGAAGTCAGGTGTCAGGGAGCATTGTGATGACCTATGCCATGGTACATTGTGATGACAACGGCATTGAGCATTGTGATGACAAGTGTCATGGAGGATTGTGATGACAAAGGTAATGGAGCATTGTGATGACAATGGTCATGGAGCATTGTGATGAAAAGGGCATGGAGGATTGTGATGACAAGGGCTTTTGAGAATGTTAATGACTAGTTCGTGAAGCACTGTGATGAAAAGCACATGGAACTTGCTATGACAGGGGTCTTGGAGCATTGCGATGACAAGTGCATGGAGAATGTGATTACAAGAGCATGTAACATTGTGATTTTAAGTGTCATGGAGCATTGTGATGGCAAGACGGTGGAGCATTGTGATGAGAAGACCATGGATAATTGTGATGACGAGCGTCATGGAGAACTGTAATGACAAGGGGCCTGGAGCATTGTGATGACAGGTGTCATGGAGCATTGTGATGAGAGGGGTCATGGAGAATTGTGATGACAAGGGTCATGGAGCATTCTGATGACAAGCTTGTGGAGTATTGTGATGACAATGGCATGGAGCATTGTGATGTAAAGGGCATGGAGCATTGTGATGAAAAAGGCATAGAGCCTTTTCATGACAGGGTGCAAGAAGCATACTGACGACAAGTGTCAAGGAGCATTGTGATGACAAGTGTATTGAGCATTGTGATGACAAAGGTCATGGAGCATTGTGATGACAAGGGCATGGATTATTGTGATGACAGGCATCATGGAGCGTTGTGATGACAAGTGTTATGGAAAAATGTGATCACAATAGTTTGGAGCACTGTGATGACAGGGGTCATGAATCATTTTGTTATCAAAGAGCATGGAGCATTGTGATGACAGGGGTCATGGATCATTGTGATGAAAAGATCATGGAGCATTGAGCTGAAAATGTTCATGGAGGATTCTGATGAAAGTGATCATGGAGCATTGTCATGACAAGGTCCTGGAGCACTCTGATGAGAAGACCATGGAGCCTTGTGATGAGAAGTCTCATGGAGCATTCTGATGAGAAGAGGCATGGAGCATTGTGATTACAGGGGTCTTGGAGCATTGTGATTACAAGGGCATGGAGCATTGTGAGAGATGTCCAAGGAGCATTCTGATGACATGCGTCATGGAGCTTTGTAAAGACCAGGGCATGGAGCATTGTGATTACAGGTGTCTTGGAGCATTGTGATGAAAAGGGAATGGATCATTGTGATGAAAAAGGCATGGAGCCTTGTCATGACAGGTTCAAGGAGCATACTAACGACAAGTGTCAGGGAGCATTGTGATGAAAAGTGTATTGAGCATTGTGATGACAAAGACCATGGAATATTGTGATGAGAAGTTCATGGATAATTGTGATGACGAGCCTCATGGGGCCTTGTGATGACAAGTGTTATGGAGCATTTTGATCACATGGGTTTGGAGCATTGTGATGACAGAGGTCATGGAGCATTTTGATTACATTGTGATGACAATAGCATGAAGCATTATGATGATGGGCATGGTTCGTTGTGATGACAGGGTTCGTGGAGCATTGAGATGAAAAGGGGTATGGATCATTGTGATTACTCGGGTCATGGAACATTGTGATGATAAGGCCATGGAACATTGTGATGACAGGGATGAGGGAGTATTGTGATGACTAGTGATGGAAAATTATAATATCAGTGGTGAGAGAGCATTTTGATTCGAAGTGCATGGAGCTTTGTGATGATAATGTTTATGGAGTATTGTGATGACAAGTTTGGGGAGCATTGTGATGACAAATGCATGGCGCACTGTGATGACATGGATCATGGAGCATTGTGCTGACAAGCGCAAGGAGCATTGTGATGACAAGGGTCATGGAGCATTGTGCTGACAAAGGCATGCAGCATTGTGATGACAAGGCTCAGAGAGCATTGGGATGAAAAGTTCATGGAGCATTTTGGTGACAAAGTTCACAGAACCTTGTGATGACGAGGGCATGGACCGTTGTGATGACAATGTTCATGAAGCATTGTGATGACTGGAGTCACAGAGAATTGTGATGACAAGGGAATGGAGCATTGTGATCACGGTCATGGAGCATTGGTGTGACAATTTTCATGGACTATAGTGATGACACTCGGCATGGCGCATTGTGATAACAAGGGCAAGGACCATTGTGATGACAAGTTCATGGAGTATTGTGAAGACAGGTGTCAGGGTGCATTGTGATGGCATATGTCATGTTCCATTGTGATGACAATGGCATGTAGAATTGTGATGACAATTGTCATGGAGCATTGTGAAGACAAAGGTAATGGAGCATTGTGATGACAAGGGCTTCGAGCATTGTGATGACAATGGTCATGGAGCATTGTGATGAAAAGGGATTTTGAGAATTTTGATGACAAGTTCTTGAAGCACTGTGATGAAAAGCACATGGAGCTTGCTATGACAGGGTCATGGAGCATTGCGATGACAAGTGCATGGAGAATGTGATTACAAGAGCATGTAACATTGTGATTTGAAGTGTCATGGAGCATTGTGATGGCAAGACGGTGGAGCATTGTGATGAGAAGACCATGGATAATTGTGATGACGAGCGTCATGGAGAACTGTAATGACAAGGGGCATGGAGCATTGTGATGACAGGGGTAATGGATCATTGTGATGACAAGGGTCATGGAGCATTCTGATGACAAGCTTGTGGAGTATTGTGATGACAATGGCATGGAGCATTCTGATGACAAGCTTGTGGAGTATTGTGATGACAATGGCATGGAGCATTGTGATGAGAAGACCATGGAGCCTTGTGATGAGAAGTCTCATGGAGCATTCTGAGGAAAAGGGGCATGGAGCATTGTGATTACAGGGGTCTTGGTGCATTGTTATTACAAGGGCAGGGAGCATTGTGAGAGATGTCCAAGGAGCATTCTGATGGCATGCGTCATGGAGCTTTGTGATGACCAGTGCAAGGAGCATAATGATTACATGGGTTTTGGAGCATTGTGATGAAAAGGGCATGGATCATTGTGATGAAAAAGGCATGGAGCCTTGTCATGACAGTGTTCAAGAAGCATACTGATGGCAAGTGTCAGGGAGCATGGTGATGACAAGTGTATTGAGCATTGTGATGACAAATGTTATGGAGCATTGTGATGAGAAGACCATGGATAATTGTGATGACGAGCTTCATGGGGCGTTGTGATGACAAGTGTTATGGAACATTGTGATCACAAGGGTTTGGAGCATTGTGATGACAGAGGTCATGGAGCATTTTGATTTCATTGTGAAGACAACAGCATAAAGCATGATGATGATGCGCCTGGTGCATTGTGATGACAGGGTTCATGGAGCATTGAGATGAAAAGTGGCATGGAGCATTGTGATTACAGGTGTCTTGGAGCATTGTGATGACAAGGGCATGGATCATTGTGAATGAGAAGGCCATGGAGCATTCTGATGACATGCGTCATGGAGCTTTGTGATGACAAGGGCATGGAGCATTTGTCTGAAAATTTTCATGGATTATTGTGATGAGAGTGGGCATAGAGCATTGTGATGACAAGGACACGGAACACTGTGATACCCGGGTCATGGAGGATTGTAATGACAAGGTCATGGAGCATTGTGATGAGAAGGGCATCGAACATTGTGCTGACAAGCGTCATGGAGCTTTGCGATTACAAGGGCATGGAGCAATGTGATGAGAGTCTTCATGAAGCATTGTGATGACAATGGCATGGAGCATTGTGATGCCAAGTGTCATGGAGCTTTGTGATGACAAAGGTCATGGAGCATTTTGATGACAAGGGAGTGGTGCATTGTGATGATAACGGCATGTAGCATTGTGAAGATATGGGTCATGGAATATTGTGAGGACAGTGGTGAGGGAGTATTGTGATGACTAGTGATGGAACATTGTGATATCAGTGGTGAGAGAGCATTTTCATGAGAAGTGCATGGAGCATTGTGATGACAATGTTTATGGAGCATTGTGATGACAAGGATGTGGAGCATTGTGATGACAACCGCATGGCGCATTGTGATCACATCGGTCATGGAGCATTGTGCTGACAAGCTCATAGAGCATTGTGATGACAAGTGTCATGGAACATTGTGCTGACAAAGGCATGGAGCATTGTGATGCCAAGGGTCACAGAGCATTGTGATGAAATGTTAATGGAACATTTTGGTGACAAATGTCACAGAGAGTTGTGATGATGAGGGCATGGACCATTGTGATGACAAAGTCTTGAAGCATTGTGATGACTGGAGTCACGGAGCATTGTGATGACATGTGTCATGGAGCATTGTGATGACAAGTGCATGGAGCATTGTGATGACAGGGGCATGGTGCATCGGTCTGAAAAATTTCATGGATTATTGTGATGACAGTGGGCATTGCACATTGTGAATGCAAGGGCATGGAGCACTGTGAAGAAAAGGTCATGGAGTATTGTGAAGTCAGGTGTCAGGGAGCATTGTGATGACCTATGTCATGGTGCATTGTGATGACAATGGCATGGAGCATTGTGATGACAAGTGTCATGGAGGATTGTGATGACAAAGGTAATGGAGCATTGTGATGAAAAGCGCTTGGAGCATTGTGATGAGAAGTGTCATGGAGCATTGTAATGACAAGGGCATGGAGCATTGTGATGACCAAGGCCACTGAGAATTTTGATGCCAACGTCGTGAAACATTGTGATGACAAGCACATGGAACTTGCTATGACAGGTGTCATGGAGCATTGTGATGACAAGTGCATGGATAATTGTGATGACAGTAGCATGTAACTTTGTGATGAGAAATGTCTTGGAGCATTGTGATGACAAGGACGTGGAGAATTGTGATGACAAGGGACATGGAGCACTGTAATAACCAGGACATTGAGCATTGTGCTTTCAAGACCGTGGAGCATTGTGATGAGAAGGTCATGGATAATTGGGATGACGAGCGTCATGGAGCACTGTAATGACAAGGGAAATGGAGCATTTTGATGACAGGTGTCATGGATCATTATGATTACAGGTGTCTTGGTGCATTGTGATGACACTGGAATGGAGCATTGTGAATGAGAAGGCCATGGAGCATTCTGATGACATGCGTCATGGAGCTTTGTGATGACAAGGGCATGGAGCATTTGTCTGAAAATTTTCATGGATTATTGTGATGAGAGAGGGCATGGAGCATTGTGATGACAAGGACAGGGAAAACTGTGATACATGGGTCATGGAGGATTGTAATGACAAGGTCATGGAGCACTGTGATGAGAAGGGCATCGAACATTGTGATGACAAGCGTCATGGAGCTTTGTGATTACAAGGGCATGGAGCAATGTGATGAGAGGCTTCATGAAGCATTGTGATGACAATGGCATGGAGCATTGTGATGCCAAGTGTCATGGAGCTTTGTGATGACAAAGGTCATGGAGCATTTTGATGACAAGGGAGTGGTGCATTGTGATGATAACGGCATGTAGCATTGTGAAGATAGGGGTCATGGAACATTGTGATGACAGTGGTGAGGGAGTATTTTGATGACTAGTGATGGAACATTGTGATATCAGTGGTGAGAGAGCATTTTCATGAGAAGTGCATGGAGCATTGTGATGACAATGTTTATGGAGCATTGTGATGACAAGGATGTGGAGCATTGTGATGACAACCGCATGGCGAATTGTGATCACATCGGTCATGGAGCATTGTGCTGACAAGCTCATAGAGCATTGTGATGACAAGTGTCATGGAACATTGTGCTGACAAAGGCATGGAGCATTGTGATGCCAAAGGTCACAGAGCATTGTGATGAAAAGTTCATGGAACATTTTGGTGACAAATGTCACAGAGAGTTGTGATGATGAGGGCATGGACCATTGTGATGACAAAGTCTTGAAGCATTGTGATGACTGGAGTCACGGAGCATTGTGATGACATGTGTCATGGAGCATTGTGATGACAAGTGCATGGAGCATTGTGATGACAGGGACATGGAGCATCGGTCTGAAAAATTTCATGGATTATTGTGATGACAGTGGGCATTGCACATTGTGAATGCAAGGGCATGGAGCACTGTGAAGAAAAGGTCATGGAGTATTGTGAAGTCAGGTGTCAGGGAGCATTGTGATGACCTATGTCATGGTGCATTGTGATGACAATGGCATGGAGCATTGTGATGACAAGTGTCATGGAGGATTGTGATGACAAAGGTAATGGAGCATTGTGATGAAAAGCGCTTGGAGCATTGTGATGAGAAGTGTCATGGAGCATTGTAATGACAAGGGCATGGAGCATTGTGATGACCATGGCCACTGAGAATTTTGATGCCAACGTCGTGAAACATTGTGATGAAAAGCACATAGAACTTGCTATGACAGGTGTCATGGAGCATTGTGATGACAAGTGCATGGATAATTGTGATGACAATTGCATGTAACTTTGTGATGAGAAATGTCTTGGAGCATTGGGATGACAAGGACGGGGAGAATTGTGATGACAAGGGACATGGAGCACTGTAATGATAAGGGCATTGAGCATTGTGATTTCAAGACCGTGGAGCATTGTGATGAGAAGGTCATGGATAATTGGGATGACGAGCGTCATGGAGCACTGTAATGACAAGGGGAATGGAGCATTTTGATGACAGGTGTCATGGATCATTGTGATGATAGGGGTCATGGAACATTCTGATGACAAGCTTGTGGAGTATTCTGATGGCACTGGCATGGAGCATTGTGATGAAAAGGGCATGGAGCATTGTGATGAAAAAGGCATGGAACCTTTTCATGACAGGGTTCAAGGAGCATTCTGACGACAAGTGTCAGGGAGCATTGTGATGACAAGTGTATTGAGCATTTTGATGACAAATTTCATGTAGCATTGTGATGACAGGCATCATGGAGCGTTGTGATGACAAGTGTTATGGAACATTGTGATCACAAGGGTTTGGAGCATTGTGATGACAGAGGTCATGGATCATTTTCATTTCAAGGAGCATGGAGCATTGTGATGACATGGGCATGAAGCAATGTGAACTCAAGGTTCACCGAGGATTTTGATGACAATTGGAATGGAGTATTGTGATGTCAAGTGCATGGAGCATTGTGAGGACAATGTCATGAAGCATTTTGCTGACAAAGGCATGGAGCATTTTTTTTTTTTTTTTTTTTTTTTTTTTTTTTTTTTTTTTTTTTGTGGTATGCGGGCCTCTCACTGTTGTGGCCTCTCCCGTTGCGGAGCACAGGCTCCGGATGCGCAGGCTCAGCAGCCATGGCTCACGGGCCCAGCCGCTCCGCGGCATATGGGACCCTCCCAGACCGGGACACGAACCCGTATCCCCTGCATCGGCAGGCGGACTCCCAACCACTGCGCCACCAGGGAGGCCCGGCATGGAGCATTTTGATGACAAGAATCATGGAGCACTGTGATGACAAGCGTCATGGAGCATTGTGATTACAGGGGTCATGGAGCATTGGGATGGCAAGGGCATGGATCATCGTGATGACAAGGGTCATGGAGCATTTTGATGACAAGAGTCCCGGATCATTGTGTTGTCAGGGGTCATGGAGCATTGTGATGAGAGTGGTAATGGAGCATTGTGATGACAGGTTCATGGAGCATTGTGATGAGAAGGTTATAGAGCATTGGGCTAAAAATATTCATGGAGTATTGTGAAGGTGGGGGTCATGGAGCATTGTGATGACAAGGGAATGGAGCATTGTGATGACAAGGTACTGAAGCATTGTGATAAGAAAACATTGGAGCCTTGTATTGACGAGTCTCATGGAGCATTCTGATGAAAAGGGGCATGGAGAATTGTGATTACATGGGTCTTGGAACATTGTGAAGTAAAGGGCATGGATCACTGTGATGAAAAAGTCATGGAGCCTTGTCATGACTGGGTTCAAGGAGCATAATGACGACAAGTGTCAGGGAGCATTGTGATGACAAGTGTATTGAGCATTGTGATGACAAAGGTCATGGAGAATTGTGATGAGAAGACCATGGATAATTGTGATGTAGAGCGTCATGGGGCATTGTGATGACAAGTTTTATGGAACACTGTGATCACAAGGGTTTGGAACATTGTGATGACAGAGGTCATGGAGCATTTTGATTTCATTGTAATGAAAATAGCATGAAACATTATGATGATGGGCATCGTTCATTGTGATGACAGGGTTCATGGAGCACGGAGATGAAAAGGGGCATGGAGCATTGTGATTACAGGGGTCTTGGAGCATTGTGATGAGACGTTCATGGAGCATTGGGCTAAAAATGTTCATGGAGAATTGTGATTACAGGGGCCATAGAGCACTGTGATCACAAGGGTCATGGAGCATTGTGATGACAAGGGTCACGGAATATTCTGATTAAAGGTGTCATGGAGCTTTGGGATGACAAGGGCATGGATCATTGTGATGACAAGTATCATGGAGATTTTTGATGACAAGAGTCCCGGATCATTGTGTTGTGAGGGGTCATGGAGCGCGGGGATGACAGTGGTCATGGAGCATTGTGATGACAGGGGTCATGGTGCATTGTGATGAGAAGGTCATGGATCATTGGGCTGAAAATGTTCATGGAGTATTGTGATGACAGGGGTCATGGAGCATTGTGATGACAAGGGAATGGAGCATTGTGATGACAAGGTCCTGGAGCATTGTGCTGAGAAGACCATGGAGTCTTGTGATGACAATTCTCATGGAGCATTCTGATGAAAAGCGGCATGGAGCATTGTAATTAATGGGGTCTTGGAGCATTGAGATGACAAGGGCATGGAGCATGGTGATGAGAAGGCCATGGAGATTTCTGATGACATGTGTCATGGAGCTTTGTGAAGACAAGCACATGGAGCATTGTGATTACCGGGGTCTTGGAGCATTGTGATGAAATGGGCATGGATCATTGCGATGAAAAATTCATGGAGCCTTGTCATGACAGGGTTCTAGGAGCATAATGAAGACAAGTGTCAGTGAGAATTGAGATGACAAGTGTATTGAGCATTGTGATGACAAAGGTCATGGAGCATTGTGATGAGAAGACCATGGATAATTGTGATGACGAGCTTAATGGGGCGTTGTGATGCCAAGTGTTATGGAACATTGTGATCACAAGGGTTTGGTGCATTTTGGTGTCAGAGGTCATGGAGAATGTTGATTTCATTGTGATGACAATAGCATGAAGCATTATCATGATGGGCATGGTGCATTGTGATGACAGGGTTCATGCAGCATTGAGATGAAAAGTGGCATGGAACATTGTGATGACAAATGTCATGAAGCATTGTGATGACTGGAGTCACGGAGCATTGTGATGACAGGGTTCATGGAGCATTGTGATGACAAGGGCATGGAGAATTGTGATGAAAGGGGCATGGAGCATTGGTCTGAAATGTTTCATGGATTATTGTGATGAGAGAGGGCATGGCACATTAGTCTGACATGTTTCATGGATTATTGTGATGACAGAGGGCATGGCACATTGTGATAACTAGCGCATGGAGCATTGTGATGACAAGGTCATGGATTATTGTGAAGAAAGGTGTCAGGGAGCATTGTGGTGACATATGTCACGGTGCATTGTGATGATAATGGCACTGAACATTGTGATGCCAAGTGTCATGGAGAAATGTGATGACAAATGTAATGGAGCATTTTGATGACAAGGGCTGGGACCATTGTGATGACAAAGGTAATGGAGCATTATGATGACAAGAGAATGGATCATTGTGATGACAAGGGTCATGGAACATTTTGATGACAAAAGTCCCGGATCATTGTGTTGTCAGGTTTCATGGAGCATTGTGATGACATGGGTCATGGAGCATTGTGATGAGAGGGGTCATGGAGCATTGTGATGACAAGGGTCTTGGAGCATTCTGATGACAAACTTGTGGAGTATTATGATGACAATGGCATGGAGCATTGTGAGAAAAAGGGCATGGAGCATTTTGATGAAAAAGGCATGGAGCCTTTTCAAGACAGGGTTCAAGGAGCATTCTGAGGAAAAGTGTCAGGGAGCATTGTGATGACAAGTGTAATGAGCATTGTGATGACAAAGTTCATGGAGCATTGTGATGACAAAGTTCATGGAGCATTGTGATGACAAGGGCATGGATTATTGTGATGACAGGCATCATGGAGCATTGTGATGACAAGTGTTATGGAGCGTTGTGATGACAAGTGTTATGGAACATTGTGATCACAAGTGTTTGGAGCATTGTGATGAGAGAGCTCATGGATCATTTTTATTTCAAGAATCATGGAGCATTGTGATGACAAGGGCATGAAGCAATGTGAACCCAAAGTTCATGGAGGATTGTGATGACACAGGTAATGGAGAATTGTGAGGACAAGTGAATGGAGCATTGTGATGAAAAGGTCATGTATCATTTTGCTGACAAAGGCATGGAGCACCGTGATGACAAGTGTCATGGAGTTATGTGACAACAAGCGTCAAGGACCATTGTGATTACAGGGGTCATGGAGCATGGGGATGACAAGCGCATGGAATATTCTGATGACAAGTGGCATGGATCATTTTGATAGCTGTGGTCATGTAGCATTGTGATGACATGGGTCATGGAGCATTGTGATGAGAAAGTCATGGAGCATTGGGCTGAAAATATTCATGGAGTACTGTGATGACAGGTGTCATGGAGCATTGTGATGAGAAAGGAATGGAGCAATGCGATGAGAAGGTCCTGGAGCATTGTGATGAGAGGGCCATAGTGCCTTGTGATGACAAGTGTCATGGAGCATTGTGCTGGCAAAGGCATGGAGCATTGTGATGACAAGGGACACAGAGCATTGTGAAGAAAAGTTCATGGAGCATTGTGGTGACATAGATCACAGAGCCTCGTGTGACGAGGGGATGGATCATTGGTCTGACAATTTTCATGGATTATTGTGATCACAGTGTGCATGGAGCATTATGATGACAAGAGCATGGAGCATTGTGGTGACAAAGATCACAAAGCCTTGTGTGACCAGGGCATGGACCATTGTGATGACAAAGGTCATGAAGCATTGTGATGACAGGGGTCATGGAGCATTGTGATGACAAGGGAATTGTGCATTGTGATGAGAAAGCCATGGAGCATTCTGAAGACATGCATCATGGAGCTTTGTGATGACAAGGACATGGAGCATTGTGATTTCATGTGTATGGAGCCTTGTGATGACAAGGGTCATGGAGCCTTGTGATGACAAGGCTGTGGAACATTTTGATGACTGGGATCATGGAGCATTGTTATGACAGTGATAATGGAGCATTGTGATGACAAGGCCATGGGGCATTGGTCTGAAAAGTTTCATGGATTATTGTGATGAGAGTGGGACTGGAGCACTGTGATGAAAAGGGCCTGGCACACTGTGGTACAGGGTTCATGGAGGACTGTAATGACAAGGGCATGGAGCATTGTTATGAGAAGGGCATCGAACATTGTGATGACAAGCGTCATGGACATTTGTGATGACAAGGGCATGGAGAAATGTAATGAGAAGGTTCCTGGAGCATTGTGATGACAATGACATGGAGCATTGTGATGCCAAGGGTCATTGAACTTTGTGATGACAAAAGTTATGGAGAATTTTGATGACATGTGTTATGGAGCATTTTGAGGTCAGGGGTCATGGAGCACTGTGATGATAAGTGCATGTAGTATTGTGATGACAGGGGTCATGGAACATTGTGATGAGAAGGGTGAGGGAGTATTGTGATGACTAGTTATGGAACAGTGTGATATCAGTGGTGACAGAGCATTTTGATGAGAAGTGCAGGGAGCATTGTGATGACAAGCTGTTGGAGCATTGTGTTGACAAGCACATGGAGCATTGTGATGACAAGTGTCTTTGCTTATTGTGCTGAGAAAGGCATGGAGCATTGTGATGACAAGGGTCATGGAGCATTGTGATGAAAATTTCATGGAGCATTGTGGTGACAGGTCACAGAGCCTTGTGATGACGAGGGCACTGACCATTTTGATCACAAAGATCATGAAGCATTGTGATGAATGGAGTCACGGAGCATTGTGATGACAGTGGCCATGGAGCATTGGGATGTTAAGGGCATGGAGCATTGTGATGACAGGGGCATGGAGCATTTTGATCGTAAAACCCTGAAGCATTGTGATGAGAAGACCCTGGGTAATTGTGATGACGAGCATCATGGAGCACTGTACTGACAAGGGGCATGGAGCATTGTGATGACTGGTGTCAGGGAACATTGTGATGACAGAGGTCATGGAGCATCGTGATGACAAGGGCATGGAGTATTGTGATGACAAGGGCTTGGAGCATTGTGATGACAAGTGTCATGGAGCATTGTGATGACAATGGCATGGAGCATTGTGATGACAACCTCATGGATTATTGTTAAGATAGGTGTCAGGGAGCATTGTGATGACATATGTCATGTTCCATTGTGATGCCAATGACATGGAGCATTGTGATGCCAAGTGTCATGGAGGATTGTGATGACAAAGGTAAAGGAGCTTTGTGATGACAAGGGCATGGATCATTGTGATGACAAGGGCCATTGAGAATTTTAATGACCAGGTCTTGAAACATTGTGATGACAAGCGCATGGAGCTTGCTATGACAGGGGTCCTGGAGCATAGTGATGACAAGTTCATGCAGAATTGTGACGACAAGAGCATATAACATTGTGAGGAGAAGTGTCAAGGAGCATTGTGATGATAAGGACGTGGAGAATTGTGATGACAAGGGACATGGAGCATTGAGATGACAAGGGCATGGAGCATTGTGATGGTAAAACCCTGAAGCATTGTGATGAGAAGACCTTGGGTAATTGTAATGACGAGCATCATGGAGCACTGTACTGACAAGGGGCATGGAGCATTGTGATGACAGGTGTCAGGGAACATTGTGATGACAGAGGTCATGGAGCATTGTGCTGACAAGGGCATGCAGTATTGTGATGACAAGGGCTTGGAGCATTGTGATGACAAGTGTCATGGAGCATTGTGATGACAATTGCATGGAGCATTGTGATGATAACGTCATGCATTATTGTTAAGATAGGTGTCAGGGAGCATTGTGATGACATATGTCATGTTCCATTGTGATGCCAATGACATGGAGCATTGTGATGCCAAGTGTCATGGAGGATTGTGATGACAAAGGTAAAGGAGCTTTGTGATGACAAGGGCATGGCTCATTGTGTTGACAAGGGCCATTGAGAATTTTAATGACCAGGTCTTGAAACATTGTGATGACAAGCGCATGGAGCTTGCTATGACAGGGGTCCTGGAGGGCTGTGATGACAAGTGCATGCAGAATTGTGATGACAAGAGCATATAACATTGTGAGGAGAAGTGTCAAGGAGCACTGTGATGATAAGGACGTGGAGAATTGTGATGACAAGGGACATGGAGCATTGAGATGACCAGGGCATGGAGCATTGTGATGGTAAAACCCTGAAGCATTGTGATGAGAAGACCTTGGGTAATTGTGATGACGAGCATCATGGAGCACTGTACTGACAAGGGGCTTGGAGCATTGTGATGACAGGTGTCAGGGAACATTGTGATGACAGAAGTCATGGAGCATTGAGATGACAAGGGCTTGGAGCATTGTGATGACAAGGGCATGGAGCATTGTGATGACAAGTGTCATGGAGCATTGTGATGACATTGGCATGCAGCATTGTGATGACAAGGGACATTGAGAATTTTTATAACAATGTCATGAAGCATTGTGATGACAAGCATATGGAGCTTGCTATGACATGGGTCAGGGAGCATTGCGATGACAAGTACATGGAGAACTGTGATGACAAACTCATTTAACATTGTGATGAGAAGTGTCATCGAGCATTGTGATGACAAAGAGGTGGAGAATTGTGATGACAAGGGACATGGACCATTGTGATGACCAGGGCATGGAGCAATGTGATGTCAAGACGGTGGAGCATTGTGATGAGAAGGCCATGGATAATTGTGATGACGAGCATCATGGAGCATTATGATGACAAGAGCCGTGGAGCATTCTGACATAAGATATCACTTATGATGGAAATGTAAACATGGCTACATATGAACAGAATTAGGAAAGAGAACAGAGTCTCACATTTAGAAAACTTACTTATGCCTGCTTAAGGGGAAAGGAGAGGTGGGGAGATGAACAAAACCAGAGTTTGATATTAGCACAGGTACCGTTGCATAATCCAAATACAGAAGAGACAAGACCTACTCCTTCCTCAGTGAACGGGACTCAACAGCCCTTTTCCCGCAGAGGAATATATCTGACTAGTAAGAATTTTAACACCTACGTATTGATATGTCTCCATAAGGCAATCAAGTGTATCTAGACCGGCATAAACACGTCAGTGAAAATCAGCTCAACCTCATTATATAAATGAATTTCAAAAACAAAACAAAAAAACAGCGAAATTCTAACACAATTCCTTCAGGTGTTCTGATGAAACCTGGAATGACCCTATCTAAAATGACAGCTGGATGAGACATAAGGCTGGACACTTGGGACTGAGAGGATTGGTGAGATTGGATGAGAAAATGCAGACCGTTTAAAGCAATAATGCATGCCACCAATTCCATGGGTCCCAAGTCGACAGGTAAAAGGGAATATCACTACAGTTATAACATGTATGGGAAACGTAGAGAATGGAAACACTGTGAATACGAAAGGATTCTAAAACTCAACTAGTAGTCCCTATCCTGGTTCTCCAGTTTGAGTTTCCAACTGCTTTACTATCAATCTCCCAACTTGGAGAGACAGACCCTTTAACCTCCTGGTTCACACAGGTTGCCAATTTGGCAGAGGATGAAAGGGAAGAGGGAGAACCAATGAGAGAGTAGATGTTAGGCATTTGGACGGGCACATGTCACCCTAATTTCCCGTCAGGAAGAAATATTAAGCAAAGTCTCAGTCACCCGCCAGGAACCAGTACAGGTCCTCAACCAAAATTGTGGATTTGCTGTCAGCTTACAAAAAAACGAGTTGAAAAATGGAGCTCTGGGGCACAGAAATTCAAAAACTGGCAGTGTAATGCACAACAACTATAGTCCAAAAATCGTTTGAGGGATGGCAATGAGGCGGACTTGAAAACGAGACATAGTAGCATGAAACAAATTTCAAGAGGTACTTTGGAATTGCCTTTTAAGCACAGCAAGAGGGGCTCATTGTCGACAATGATGCACTTGGCCAAAAAGTGCATATGAGTTTTCTCCAGAATATATTCAGGAGAAAATGCATATGCCCTTTTTGGCAAAGCAAGCAAGCGGGCAATGCAAATCTGCACTACAATGCAGTATCACTTCCCACTGCACAAAAGGGACATCTGCAAAATTTGTAAAAACTAGAAAGGCAACACAGGCCCTGGAGAACAGGGAGCTTAGTTATTCTGATGGGCGGGATGTAAATTGCCAACTGCCTCTCTGGAAGAATGCATTGTGTTCCCCCAAAAAAGTAAACAACAGAGCTACAGAGTCAAGTGCACTTCCAGTCTAGGGAATATACCTTGGGAAAACTGAAAATCAATAAGAGAGAGCCACCCCAAAATTTAGGGCTGCACTGCTTACAAGAACCTCAACTTGGGTACACCTGAAATATCCCAGAAAAGACAAAAATGGTCCAAGAAATTGTGGTACTTACGTATGATGGAATATCTCTCAGCCATGAAATCAATGTCATAAGGCCAGTAGCAGCAAAATGAGTGGATTCAGGTATGATGATTCTAAGGAAAATAAGTCACAGAGAAAAAGAAACTTATCATAAGATATCAATTATGAAGGTGCTGTAAACATGGCTACACATGAAGTGAGTTAGGAAAGAGAAAAGAGTCTCACATTCAGAAAACACCCTTATGCCTTCTTAAGGGGGAAGGAGAGGTGTGGTGATGCATAAAACCAGAGATTGATATTAGTACAGGTAGTGTTCCAAAATCCAAATACGGAATAGACAAGACCTAAACTTTCCTCAGTTAAAGGAACTCAAAACACCATATTTCCCTCAGAGGAATACATCTGACTAGTATAAATCTTAAAACCTATGTATCGATATGTCTCCATAAGGTAATCAAGTGTGTCTAGACTGGCAGAAACATGGCAGTGAGAATCAGCTCAAACCCACTAAGGAGGTATTTCAATAACAAAACAACAAAGCAGGGAAATTCTTTAAAATTCCTTCAGGGGCTCTGAGGAAACCTGGAATGACACTATCTATAATGACAGCTGGATGTGGCATAAGGCTGGACACTTGGGACTGAGAGGATTGGTGAGATTCGGTGAGCAAATGCAGACCATTTAGAGCAATAATGTGTGGCACACATTCCAAGGGTCCCAACTCTCCAGGTTGAAGGGAATATTACTACATCTATAACATGTACGGGAAACCTAGAAAATGGACACACTGTGAATACGAAAGGTTTCTAAAACTCAATTAATAGTCCCTTTCCTGGTGCTCCGATTTGAATTTCCAAATGCTTTACTATCAATCTCCCAACTTAGAGAGACAGCCCCCCCCCCCTTTAACCTCCTGTTTCTCACATGTTGCCAATTTGGCGGAAATTGAAAGGGAAGATGGACAACCAATGAGAGAGTAGCTGTTAGGCATTTGGACCTGCATTAGTCACTCTAATTTCCTGGCAGGAAGAAGTATTAGCCAAAGTCTCAGCCACCCGCCGGGAACCAGTATAGGTACTGAACCAAAATTTTGGACTTGCGGTCAGCTCACAAAAAACGTGTTGAAAAATGGAGCTCAGGGGCACAGCAATTCACAAACGGGCAGAGTAATAAAGGAAAACTGTCGTCCAAAAATCTGTTGAGGGAAGGCAACAAGGTGGAATTGAAAGCGAGCCAGAATAGCAGGAAACCGATTTCAAGAGGTACATTGGAATCGCCTTTAAAGCACAGGAAGAGGGGCACAAATTCGACAATGATGCAATGGGCCAAAAAGAGCGTATGCGTTTTCTCCTGAATATATTCAGGAGAAAACGCATACGCCCTTTTTGGCCGAGCAAGCAAGCGGGCAATGCAAATCTGCACTACAAAGCAGTATCACTTCCCACCGGACAAAAGGGACATCCACAAAATGTGTAAAAATTAGAAAGGCAACACAGGCCCTGGAGAACAGGAAGCCTAGTTATGCTGATGGGCGGGATGTAAAATGCCAACTGCCTCTCTGGCGGAGTGCATTGTGTTCTCTAAAACAAGTAAACAACAGAGCTACAGAGCCAAGTGCACTTCCAGTCTAGGGAATATACCTTGGGAAAACTGAAAATCAATAAGACAGAGCCACCCCAAAATTTAGGGCTGCAGTGCTTACAAGAACCTCAACTTGGGTACACCTGAAATATCCCAGGAAAGACAAAAATGGTTTAAGAAATTTTGGTACATACGTACGATGGAATATCCGTCACTCATGAAATCAATGTCATAAGGCCAGTAGCAGCAAAATGATTGGATTCAGGTACGATGATTCTAAGTGAAATAAGTCACAGAGAAAAGAAACTTATCATAAGATATCACTTATGAAGGTCCTGTAAACATGGCTACACATGAACTGAGTTAGGAAAAAGTACTGAGTCTCACATTTAGAAAACACTCTTATGCCTGCTTAAGTGGGAAGGAGAGGTGGGGTGATGCATAAAACCAGAGTTTGATATTAGTACATGTACCGTTCCCAAAACCAACTATGGAAGAGTCAATCCCTACACCTTCCTCAGTGAAAGGGACTCAAAACCCCATATTTCCCACAGAGGAATATATCTGATTAGTAAGAATATTAAAACATATGTATTGATATGTCTCCGTAAGGGAATCAAGTGTGTCCTAACTGGCATAAACATGGCAGTGAGAATCAGATCAAACCCAAAAAAAAAGGGAATTTTAAAAACAAAACAAAAAAACAGGGAAATTGTTTACAATTCCTTCAGGGGCTCTGATGAAACTTGTAATGACCCTATCTACAATGACAGCTTGATGTGGCATAAGTCTGGACACTTGAGACTGAGAGGATTGGTGAGATTTTGTCAGCAAATGCAGACCATTTAAAGCAATAATGTGTGGCACACATTCCAATGGTCCCAACTCCGCAGGTTGAAGGGAATACTACTACAGCTATAACATTTACGGGAAACCTAGAGAATGGACACACTGTGAATACGAAAGGTTTTTAAAACTCAACTAATAATCCCTCTCCTGTTGCTTCAGTTTGAATTTCCAACTGCTTTACTATCAATCTCCCAACTTGTTGAGAGAGCCCCTTTAACCTCCTGGTTCTCACATGTTGCCAATTGGCAGAGGATGAAAGGTAAGATGGAGAACCAATGAGAGAGTTGCTGTTAGGCATTTGGACTGGCACATGTCACTCTAATTTCCCGTCAGGAAGAAATATTAACCAAAGTCTCAGTCACCAGCCAGGAATCAGTACAGGTCCTCAACCAAAATTGTGGATTTGCTGTCAGCTTACAAAAAACGAGTTGAAAAATGGAGCTCTGGGGTACAGCAATTCAAAAACTGGCAGCGTAATGAACGACAACTATCGTCCAAAAATCTTTTGAGGGATGGCAATGAGGCTGACTTGAAAACGAGGCACAATAGCATGAAACAAATTTCAAGAGGTACTTTGGAATCACCTTTTAAGCACAGCAAGAGGGGCTCATTGTCGACAATGATGCACTTGGCCAAAAAGTGCATATGAGTTTTCTCCAGGATATATTCAGGAGAAAATGCATATGCCCTTTTTGGCCAAGCAAGCAAGCGGGCAATGCAAATCTGCACTACAAAGCAGTATCACTTCCCACTGGACAAAAGGGACATCTGCAATATGTGTAAAAACTAGAAAGGCAACACAGGCCCTGGAGAACAGGGAACCTAGTTATGCTGATGGGCGGGATGTAAATTGCCAACTGCCTCTCTGGAAGAATGCATTGTGTTCCCCAAAAAAATTAAACAACAGAGCTACAGAGCCAAATGCACTTCCAGTCTAGGGAATATACCTTGGTAAAACTGAAAATCAATAAGACAGAGCCACCCCAAAATTTAGGGCTGCACTGCTTACAAGAATCTCAACTTGGGTACACCTGAAATATCCCAGGAAAGACAAAAATGGTACAAGAAATTGTGGTACTTACGTACGATGGAATATCTCTCAGCCGTGAAATCAATGTCATAAGGCCAGTGGCAGCAAAATGAGTGGATTCAGGTATGATGATTCTAAGGAAAATAAGTCACAGAGAAAAAGAAACTTATCATAAGATATCACTTATGAAGGTGCTGTAAACATGGCTACACATGAAGTCAGTTAGGAAAGAGAACAGAGTCTCACATTCAGAAAACTCCCTTATGCCTTCTTAAGGGGGAAAGAGAGGTGTGGTGATGCATAAAACCAGAGATTGATATTAGTACAGGTACCGTTCCAAAATACAAATATGGAATAGACAAGACCTAAACTTTCCTCAGTTAAAGGAACTCAAAACACCATATTTCCCGCAGAGGAATACATCTGACTAGTATAAATCTTAAAACCTATGTATTGATATGTCTCCATAAGGTAATCAAGTGTGTCTAGACTGGCATAAACATGGCAGTGAGAATCATCTCAAACCCACTAAGGAGGTATTTCAATAAGAAAACAAAAAAACAGGGAAATTCTTTAAAATTCCTTTAGGGGCTCTGATGAAACCTGGAAAGACACTATCTACAATGACAGCTGGATGTGGCATAAGGCTGGACACTTGGGACTGAGAGGATTGGTGAGATTCAGTGAGCAAATGCAGACCATTTAGAGCAATAATGTGTGGCACACATTCCAAGGGTCCCAACTCTCCAGGTTGAAGGGAATATTACTACATCTATAACATGTACGGGAAACCTAGAGAATGGACACACTATGAATACGAATGGTTTCTAAAACTCAACTAATAGTCCCTTTCCTGGTGCTCCGATTTTAATTTTCAAATGCTTTACTATCAATCTCCCAACTTAGAGAGACAGCCCCCCCTTTAACCTCCTGGTTCTCACATGTTGCCAATTTGGCGGAAATTGAAAGGGAAGATGGACAACAAATGAGAGAGTAGCTGTTAGGCATTTGGACCGGCATTAGTCACTCTAATTTCCTGGCAGGAAGAAGTATTAGCCAAAGTCTCAGCCACCCGCCGGGAACCAGTATAGGTCCTGAACCAAAATTTTGGATTTGCGGTCAGCTCACAAAAAACGAGTTGAAAAATGGAGCTCAGGGGCACAGCAATTCACAAACGGGCAGAGTAATAAAGAAAAACTATCGTCCAAAAATCTGTTGAGGGCAGGCAACAAGGTGGACTTGAAAGCGAGCCAGAATAGCAGGAAACAGATTTCAAGAGGTACATTGGAATCGCCTTTAAAGCACAGGAAGAGGGGCACAAATTCGACAATGATGCAATGGGCCAAAAAGAGCGTATGCGTTTTCTCCTGAATATATTCAGGAGAAAAGGCATACGCCCTTTTTGTCCAAGAAAGCAAGCGGGCAATGCAAATCTGCACTACAAAGCAGTATCACTTCCCCCCGGTCAAAAGGGACATCTGCAAAATGTGTAAAACCCAGAAAGGCAAGACAGGATCTGCAGAACAGGAAGCTGAGTTATGCTGATGGGCAGGATGTAAATAGCAAACTGCCTCTCTGGAGGAGTGCATTGTGTTCCCTAAAAGAAGTAAACAACAGAGCTACAGAGCCAAGGGTACTTCCAGTCTAGGGAATATATCTTGGGAATCCTGAAAATCAATAAGACAGAGCCACCCCAAAATTTAGGGCTGCACTGCTTACATAACGTCAACTAGAGTACACCTTAAATATCCCAGCAAAGAAAAAAATGGCTCAAGAAATTGTGGTACTTACGTATGATGGAATATCCCTCAGCCATGAAATCAATGTCATAAGGCCAGTAGCAGCAAAATGAGTAGTTTCAGGTACGATGATTCTCGGTGAAATAAGTCACAGAGAAAAAGAAACTTATCATAAAATATCACTTATGAAGGTCCTGTTAACATGGCTACACATGAACTGAGTTAGGAAAGAGAACAGAGTCTCACATTTAGAAAACACACTTATGCCGGCTTAAGGGGGAAGGATAGGTGGGGTGATGCATAAAACCAGAGTTTGATATTAGTACAAGTACCGTTCCAAAATTCAACTACGGAATAGACAAGTCCTACACCTTCCTCAGTGAAAGGGACTCAAAACCCCATATTTCCCGCAGAGGAATATATCTGACTAGTAAGAATCTTAAAACCTATGTATTAATATGTCTCCGTAAGGGAATCAAGTGTGTCCTAACTGGCATAAACATGGCAGTGAGAATCATCTCAAACCCACTATAAAAAGGAATTTCAAAAACAAAACAAAAAAACAGGTAAATTCTTTACAATTCCTTCAGGGGCTCTGAGAAAACCTGGAATGACCCTATCTACAAGGACAGCTGCATGTGGCATAAGGCTGGACACTTGCGACTGAGAGGATTGGTGAGATTCGGTGAGCAAATGCAGACCATTTAAAGCAATAATGCGTGGCACACATTCCAAGGGTCCCAAATCTCCAGGTTGAAGGGAATATTACTACAGCTATAACATGAACGGGAAACCTAGAAAATGGACACACTCTGAATACAAAAGGTTTCTAAAACGCAACTAATTGTCCCTCTCCTGGAGCTCCGGTTTGACATTCCAACAGCTTTGCTATCAATCTCCCAACTTGGAGAGACAGCCCCTTTAACCTCCTGGTTCGCACAGGTTGCCAATTTGCAGAGCATGAAAGTGAAGACGGAGAACTAATGAGAGAGTAGCTGTTAGGCATCTGGACGGGCACATGTCACTGTAATTTTCCGGAAGGAAGAAAAGTCAACCAAAGTCTCAGCCACCCGCTGGGCACCAGTATAGGTCCTGAAGCACAATTTTGGACTTGCGGTCATCTCACAAAAAACGAGTTGAAAAATGGTGCTCAGGGGCACAGCAATTCACAAACTGGCAGTGTAATAAAGGACAACTATCCTCCAAAAATATGTTGAGGGAAGGCAACGAGGCAGACTTGAAAGCGAGCCAGAAATGCAGGAAACAGATTTCAAGAGGTACATTGGAATCGACTTTAAAGCACAGGAAGAGGTGCACAACTTCGACAATGATGCACTTGGCCAAAAAGGGTGTATGCGTTTCCTCCAGAATATAATCAGGAGGAAATGCATACACCCTTATTGGCCAAGCAAGCAAGCGGGCAATGAAATTCTGCAGTACAAAGAAATATCACTTCCCAGCGGTCAAAAGGGATATCTGCAAAATGTGTAAAAAACAGAAAGGCAAGACAGGCCCTGGAGAACAGGGAGCCTAGTTATGCTGATGGGCGGGATGTAAATTGCCAACCGCCTCTCTGGAGGAGTGCA
Source organism: Hyperoodon ampullatus (assembly GCF_949752795.1). NCBI lineage: Eukaryota > Metazoa > Chordata > Mammalia > Artiodactyla > Ziphiidae > Hyperoodon > Hyperoodon ampullatus. The sequence continues at coordinate 516,735 of NW_027640499.1, read as the reverse complement.
ATGTGTTCCCTAAAACAATTAAACAACAGAGCTACAGAGCCAAGGGCACTTCCAGTCTAGGGAATATACCTTGGGAAAACTGAAAATCAATAAGACAGAGCCACCACAAAATTTAAGGCTGCACTGCTTACAAGAACCTCAACTTGGGTACACCTTAAATATCGCAGGAAAGAGAAAAATTGATCAAGAAACTGTGTTACTTACGTAAGATGGAATATCCCTCAGCCATGAAATCAATGTAATAAGGCCAGTAGCAGCAAAATGAGTGGATTCAGGTACGATGTTACTAAGTGAAATAAGTCACAGAGAAAAAGAAACTTATCATAAGATATCACTTATGACGGTCCTGTAAACATGGCTACACATGAACTGAGTTACGAAAGAGAACAGAGCCTCACATTTAGAAAAAAGTCTTATGCCTGCTTACGGGGGAAGGAGAGGTGGGGTGATGCATAAAACCAGAGTTTGATAGTAGTATATGTACCGTTCCAAAAACCAAATACAGAATAGACAAGACCTACACATTCCTCACTAAAAGGGACTCAAAACTCCATATTTCCCCCAGAGGAAAATATCTGACTAGTAAGAATCTTAAAACCTATATATTGATATGTCTCCGTAAGGGAATCAAGTGTGTCTAGACTGGCCTAAATATGGCAGTGAGAATCGGCCCAAACTCAGTATAAAAAGGAAATTCAAAAACAAACCAAAAAAACAGGGAAATTCTTTACAATTCCTTCAGGGGCTCTGATGAATCCTGGAATGACCCTATCTACAACGACACCTGGATGTGGCATAAGGCTGGACACTTGGGACTGAGAGGATTGGTAAGATTCGGTGAGCAAATGCAGACCATTTAAAGCAATAATGCGTGGCACACATTCCTAGGGACCCAAATCTGCAGGTTGACGGGAATATTACTACAGCTATAACGTATACGGGAAAACTAGAGAATGGACACACTGTGAATACGAAAGCTTTCTAAAACTCAACTAATTGCCCCTCTCCTGGTGCTCCGGTTTGACTTTCCAACTGCTTCACTATCAATCTCCCAACTTGGAGAGACAGACCCTTTAACCCCTTGGTTCGCACAGGTTGCCAATTTGACAGAGGATGAAAGGGAAGAGGAAGAACCAATGAGAGAGTAGCTGTTAGGCATTTGGACCGGCACATGTCACTCTAATTTCCCGGCAGGAAGAAGAATTAACCAAAGTCTCAGCCACACACCGGGAACCAGTATAGTTCCTGAAGCACAATTTTGGACTTGCAGTCAGCTCAGAAAAAACAAGTTAAAAATGGAGCTCAGGGGCACAGCAATTCACAAAGTGGCAGAGTAATAAAGGACAACTATCGCCCAAAAATCTGTTGAGGGAAGGCAACGAGGCGGACTTGAAAGCGAGCCAGAATAGCAGGAAACAGATTTCAACAGGTACATTGGAATCACCTTTAAATCACAGGAAGAGGGGCACAACTTCGACAATGATGCACTTGGCCAAAAAGGGCGTATGCGTTTTCTCCTGAATATATTCAGGAGAAAACGCATACGCCCTTTATAGCCAAGCAAGCAAGCGCACAATGCAAATCTGCACTACAAAGAAGTATCACTACCCACCAGTCAAAACGGACATCACAAAATGTGTAAAAACCAGAAAGGCAAGACATGCCCTGGAGAACATGGTGCCTAGTTATGCTGATGGGAAGGATGTAAATTGCCAACTGCCTCTCTGGAGGAGTGCACTGTGTTCCCTAAAACAAGTAAACAACAGAGCTACAGAGCCAAGGGCACTTCCAGTCTAGGGAATATACCTTGGGAAAACTGAAAATCAATAAGACAGAGCCACCCCAAAATTTAGGGCTGCACTGCTTACAAGAACCTCAACCTGGGTACACCTTAAATATCCCAGGAATGACAAAAATGGTTCAAGAAATTGTGTTACTTACGTACGATGGAATATCCCTCAACCATGAAATCAATGTCATAAGGCCAGTAGCAGCAAAATGAGTGGATTTAGGTACGATGATTCTAAGTGAAATAAGTCACAGAGAAAAAGAAACTTATCATAAGATATCACTTATGAAGTTCCTGTAAACATGGCTACACATGAACTGATTTAGGAAGGAGAACAGAGTCTCCCATTTAGAAAACACTCTTATGCCTGCTTAAGGGGGACGGAGAGGTGGGGTGATACATAAAACCAGAGTTTGATAGTAGTACAGGTACTGTTTCAAAAACCAAATGAGGAATTGTCAAGACCTACACTTTCCGCAGTGAAAGGGACTCAAACCCCATATTTCCCGCAGAGGAATATATCTGACAAGTAAGAATCTTAAAACCTATGTATTGATAAGTCTCTGTAAGGGAATCAAGTGTGTCTAGACTGGCATAAACATGGCACTGTGAAGCAGCTCAAACCCACTATAAAAAGGAATCTCAAAAACCAAAGAAAAAAACAGGGAAATTCTTTACAATTCGTTCAGGACCTCTGATGAAACCTGGAATGACCCTATCTACAACGACAGCTGGATGTGGCATAAGGCTGGACACTTGGGACTGAGAGGATTGGTGAGATTGGGTCAGCAAAAGCAGACCATTTAAACAATACTGTGTGGCACACATTCCAAGGATTCCAACTCTCCTGGTTGAAGGGAATTTTACTACAGCTATAACATGTACGGGAAAGCAAGAGAATGGACACACTGTGAATACGAAAGGTTTCTAAAACTCAACTAATAATCCCTGTCCTTGTGCTTCGCTTTGAATTTCCAACTGCTTTGCTATCAATCTCCCTACTGGGAGAGACAGCCCCTTTAACCTCCTGGTTCTCACAGTTTGAAAATTAGGCAGAGGATGAAAGGAAAGATGGAGAACCAATGAGAGAGTAGCTGTTAGGCATTTGGACGGGCACATGTCACTCTAATTTCCCGGCAGAAAGAAGAATTAACCAAAGTATCAGCCACACGCCGGGAACCAGTATAGATCCTGAAGCAAAATTTTGGACTTGCGGTCAGCTCACAAAAAACGAGTTGAAAAATGAAACTCAGGGGCACAGCAATTCAGAAATTGGCAGAGTAATAAAGGGCAACTATCGAACAAAAATCTGTTGAGGGAAGGCAACGAGGCATACTTGAAAGGGAGCCAGAATTGCAGGAAACAGATTTCAAGAGGTACATTGGAATCACCTTTAAAGCACAGGAAGAGGGGCACAACTTCGAAAATGATGCACTTGGCCAAACAGGGCGTATGTGTTTTCTCCTGAATATATTCAGGAGAAAACGCATACACCCTTTATAGCCAAGCAAGCAAGCGGGCAATGCAAATCTGCCCTACAAAGAAGTATCACTACCCACCAGTCAAAGCGGACATCACAAAATGTGTGAAAACCAGAAAGGCAAGACATGCCCTGGAGAACAGGGAGCCTAGTTATGCTGATGGGCAGGATGTAAATTGCCAACTGCCTCTCCGGAGGAGTGCATTCTGTTCGCTAAAACAAGTAAAAAACAGAGCTACAGAGCAGAGGACACTTCCAGTCTATGGAATATATCTTGGGAGAAATGAAAATCAATAAGACAGAGCCACCCCAATATTTATTGCTGCTCTGCTTACAAGAACCTCAACTTGGGTACACCATAAATTTCCCAGGAAAGACAAAAATGGCTCAAGAAATTCTGGTACTTACGTACGATGGAATATCCCTCAGCCATGAAATCAATGTCATAAGGCGAGTAGCAGCAAAATGAGTGGATTCATGTACGAAGATTCTAAGTGATATAAGTCACAGAGAAAAAGAAACTTATCATAAGATATCACTTATGAAGGTCCTGTAAACATGGCTACACATGAACTGAGTTAGGAAAGAGTACAGAGTAACGAATCTTATCATAAGATATGACTCATAGCGGGAATGTACACATGGCTACACATGAACTGAATTTCTAACACAACAGAGTCACACATTTAGAAATCAATCTTCTACCTGCTTAAGGGGAAAGGCGAGGTGGGGTAATGCATAAAACCACAGTTTTAAATTAGCACAGATACCAATACATAAACCAAGTATGTAATAGTCAACACCTACTCCCAGCACAATGAACTGGACTCAACACCCCCTATTCATTGCAGAGGAATATATCTGACTTTAAGTATTTTAAAACATATGTATTCTCATGTCTCCATATAGGAATCATGTGTGTGTATAACGGCATGAACACTGCACTGAAATTCAGCTAAACCCCCCGTATAAAAATAAATTTCAAAAGCAAAATGCAAAAACAGTGAAACAGAGAGAAATTCTTAAAAATTACGTTCAGGGCCTGTGATGCAACGTGGATTGACCAACTTTACACCCACCTCTGGATGAGACATAAGACTGGACACTTGGAGCTGACAAGATTGCTGAGGTTGTGTGAGCAAAAGAACACCACTTAGAGCAATACTTTGTGCTACCCATTCTAGTGGTCCCAACACTCCAGGTTTAAGGGAATATTCCTACAGTTAAAAATGCATGGGAAACCCAGTGGTTGGTACACTGTGTAATCGGGAAAGTTTTCCAAAATGTACCTCATTTTTCCTTTCATCGTGCTGGGCTTCGCCATTCCATCTGCATTACTGAAAATCTCCCCACTTGGAGTTTCAGCGGCTTTACCCTCCTGTTATGCACAGTTTGCAAATTGTGCAGAGGATGAACAGGAAGAGGGGAAACAAATGAGAGATTAGCTGTAGGTGTTTGGATGGGCACATGTCTCTCTAGTTTCACCTCAGGAAGAAGAATTAAACAAAGGCTCAGCCTGCAGCCCCGGAACCAGACTAGGGCCTAAAGCCATCCTGTGGTATTGCAGCCAGCTCACAAATAGGCGATTTGAAAGATGGAAATCAGGGGCACAGCAATTCACAAACTTGCAGAGTTATAAGGGACAACTATCATCCAGAAATATATTGAGGTAAGGCAGTGAAGAGGATTTGAATGCAAGGCAGAATTGAAGGAAACAGATTTCAAGAGGTAGATTGGAGTCGTCTTTAAAGCACATGAAAAGTGAAAGAACTTCGACAATGATGTCCTTGGCCAAAAAGGGAGTATGTGTATTTTCTTGAATATATTCAGGAAAAAATGCATAAGCCCTTTTTGGCCAAGCAAGCCATCAGGCGTTGCAAATCCACACTACATAGAAGTGTCACTTACCTCCGGTCAAAAGGGCCATCCACAAATAGTGTAAAAACCACAAATACAAGACAGGCCATGGAGAAAAGGGAGCCTGGTTATGCCGATGGACAGAATGTAAATTGTCAACAGCCTCTCTGGAGAACTGTATGTTGTTTTCTAAAACAGAGTTACAGAGCATAGCACACTTCCACTCATGGGCGTGTATTTTGGGAAAACTAAAAATCCACAACACACAGCCACCCCAAAGTTTATGGCTGCTCTGTTTACAAGAACCTCAACTTCGGTACACTTTAAATACACCAGGAAAGGAAAAAAAATAATGGATAAAGATGTTGTGGTACTTATATACAATGGAATGTCACTCAGACATACAATCAATGTCATAAGGCCAATAGAAGCATAATGAGTGGCTTTAGGTACGATGATGCTAAGTGAAATGAGCAACAAAGAAAAAGAAACTTACTGTAATATATCACTTATAGAGGGAATGTAAACATGGATACACATGAACTGAATTTCAAAAGAGAACAGAGTTACACATTTAGAAAACACACTTATGCCTCCTTAAGGGGAAAGGTGAGGTGGGGTGATGTGTAAAAGCAGAGTTTGAAATTAGCACAGATACCATTCCATATACGAAATATGTAATATACAAGACCTACTCCTTTCTCAATGAACTGGACACAAAACACCCTATTCACTGAAGAGGAATATATCTGACTGCTAATAATCTTGAAACCTATGAATTTATATGTCTCCATAATGGAATCAAGTGTATGTAGATTGGCATAAACACAGATCAATGGAACAGGACAGAAAGCCCAGAGATAAACCTACACACCTATGGCTATCTCATCTATGACAAAGGAGCTAAGGATATACAATGGAGAAAAGACAGTCTCTTCAGAAATTGGTGCTGGGAAAACTGGACCCCTACACATAAAAGAATGAAATTAGGACACTCCATAACACCATACACAAAAATAAACTCTAAATTGATTAGAGATCTAAATATAAGACCAGACACTATAAAACACTTAGAGGAAACCATAGGCAGAACACTCTATGACATAAATCACAGCAAGATCCTTTTTGACCCACCTCCTAGAGAAATGGAAATAAAAACAGAAATCAACAAATGGGACCTAATGAAACTTAAAAGCTTTTACACAGTTCAGGAAAACATAAACAAGATGCAAAAACAACCCTCAGAATGGGAGAAAATATTTTCAAATGAAGCAATTGACAAAGGATTAATCTCCAAACTTTACAAGCACCTCATGTAGCTCAATATCACAAAAACAAACAACCCAATCCAAAAACGGGCAGAAGACCTAAATAGACATTTCTCCAAAGAAGATATACAGATTACCAAGAAACACATGAAAGGATGCTGAACATCACTAATCATTAGAGAAATGCAAATCAAAACTACCGTGAGGTATCACCTCACAGCAGTCAGAGTAGCAATCATCAAAAAAATCTACAAAACAATAAATGCTGGAGAGGCCTTTATTGGAGAAAAGGGAACACACTTGCACTGTGGGTGGGAATGTAAATTGATATGGGCACTAGGGTGAACAGTACGGAGGTTCCTTTAAATAACTAAAAATAGAAGTACCAAACGACACATCAATCCAACTACTGTGCATTTGCCTTGCGAAAACCATAATTCAAAAAGAGTTTTGTACGAAAATGTTCATTTCAGCTCTATTTACAATAGCCAGGACATGGAAGCAACCTAAGTGTCCATCGACAGATTAATGGATAAAGAAGTTCTGGCACATATATACAATGGAATATTACTCAGCCATAAAAAGAAGCAAAACTGACTTATTTGTACTGAGCTGGATGGATTTAGAATCTGTCCTACACAGTGAAGTAAGTCAGAAAGGGAAAAACAAATACTGTATGTTAACAGAGATATACGGAATCTAATGAAGGAAAAAAAAAGATTTTGAAGAACTTAGTGGCAGGACAGGATTAAGGACACAGAAGTAGAAAAAGGACTTGAGGACACCGGAAGGGGGATGGGTAGGCTGGGACGAAGTGAGAGAGTGGCATGGACATAAATACATTACCAAATGTAACACTCATAGCTACTGGGATGCTGCCACATAGAAGAGGGAGATCAGCTCGGTGCTTTGTGACCACATAAAGGGGTGGGATATGGAGTGTGGGAGGGAGATGCAAGAGGGAGGTGATCTGGTGACATTTGTATATGTATAGCTGATTCACTTTGTTATACAGCAGAAACAAACACTCCATTGTAAAGCAATTATACTTCAATAAAGGTGTAAAAGGAAAAAAAAAAGAAAGCCCAGCGATAAACCTACACACCTAGGGTCAACTAATCTATGACAAAGGAGGCAAGACTATACAATGGAGATAAGACAGTCTCTTCAATCAGTGGTGCTGGGAAATATGGACAGCTACATGTAAAAGAATGAAATTAGAACACTCCCCAACACCATCCATAAAAATATATTCAAAATGGATTAGAGACCTTAATGTAAGACTGCACAGTATAAAACTCTGAGAGGAAAACTTACGAAGAATACTCTGACGTAAATCACAGCAAGATCTTTTTTGATCCACCTCCTATACTAATGAAATAAAAAAGAAAACTAAACAGCTGGGACCTAATGAAACGTATAAGCTTTTGCAAAGCAAAGGAAACTACAAACAAGACGAAAAGACAACCCTCAGAATGGCAGAAAATATTTGAAAACGAATCAATGGACAATTGCTTAATCTCCAATATATATAAACAGCTCATGCAGCTCAATATTAATAAAACAAACAACCCAATACAAAAATGGAAGAAGATCTAAATAGACATTTATTCCAAGAAGACATAGAGATGGCCAAGACACACATGAAAATCTTCTCAACATCTCTAATTATTAGAGAAATGGAAATCGAAACTACAATGAGGTATCACATCACACCTGTTAGAATGGGCATCATCAGAAAATCTACAAACCACAAATTCTGGAGAGGGTGTGGAGATAAGGAACCTTCTTCCACTATTGTTGGGAATGTAAATCAATACAATCTCTATGGAGAACAGTATGGAGGTTCCTTTAAAAACTAAAAATAGAATTACCATATAATCCAGCAATCCCGCTACTGGGCATATACCCAGAGGAAACCATAAATCAAAAAGACACATTCACCACAATTTTCATTGCAGCACTATTTACAATAGCCAGGTAATGAAAGCAAACTAAGTGCCCACAGACAGACGAATGGATAAAGATGTGGTACATATATACAATGGAATATTACTCAGCCATACATAGGAATGAAATTGGGTCATTTGTAGAGACCTTGATGGATCTAGAGACTGTCATACAGAGTGAAGTAAGTCAAAAAGAGAAAAACAAGTATTGTATATTAATGCATACATGTGGAACCTAGAAAAATGGTACAGGTGAACCGGTTTGCAGGGCAGAGACAGAGACACAGATGTAGAGAACAAACTATGGACACCAAGGGGGGAATGCCATATGAGGGTGGTGGTGGGATGAATTGGGAGACTGGGATTCACATGTGCACACTTATATGTATAAAATAGATATCCAATTAGAACCTGCTGTATAAAAGAAAGAAATAAATATTAAAAAAATTAAAAATAAATAAATAACATTTAATTTAAAAAAAACAGAAAAAAAGTTTTTCCCTTCATATAGACCTCTTTATATTAATGCATTATTTCCATGTTTATATTTGTAAATTAAAAAAAGAGGAATAAATAAAATCTACCTTGAACCAAAAAGAAAAAAAGAAAAAAAAAAACAAAACAGAACCTACCAGTTATACAGAGGAAAATTGTATCAGGGCACTTGCTCCCCTGGTAAAAATTCTTAAGTTGGTCAGAGGTGTGAAATCGTCTCCCATGCAGTCAGCAGCGCTCCCCCCCACAAGGAGCATCCTCATTGCAAAACAGGGGGACTGTTTCGAGGCGTCTGTGAGTAAATGTGAGCTGAGCCCCAGTCCTGCTGCAGCTGAACTCTTCCCACCCTTTCCAGGTAAAACACCTGAATATGTACAAGAACTTGCAAGCCTAGAGGAAGGGATGTGGAGTCACACAAGCGACAGCACGTAGGCCGACTTGTTGCCTGCAGTCCAGCCAGGATGGTCCTGGCCCCAGATGCTCTTCTGGAAGCTTTCCATTTCCCTGCCTGAGATACCCCTCCTGCCACAGCCCCCACTGCTTTTTTACTTCCACACCACTGCCTGGGGAGAAATTCCAGCGCCAGGTATGGGTGACACATCCTCTTCTTTAGCAGGTGGCAGCCTGGCAACTCCTGCAGAAAGTCCATCAGAGCCCCCCTCAAACTGGGCCACCCACAAAGCCACGGCCCCTCACTCCCTCCCACCACCCCAGCCCCGGCACTGCTGACGGGGCATAGAATATGGCGCCAGGCACAGCAACAGGGTCTCTTGCTGACTGGAGAGGTGTTTATATTGACCTCAACCCAGACACACCTGGGGAGGGCTGGCAGGCAGTTTTAGGCTGCCCAAATCAGCCAATCCTCACCCCTCAGGGGCTCACAGTTGCAGAAAATGAACCTTGCTAAATAGGCCAGGCCCAAGGAACAGGTGTGGGCTCCTGAGAGTCAGGATAGACAAGGGGCTGCAGCTGCGGCTTGTTTTCTTATCATTTTATCTTGTCTATGAGTGGAAAACAACTTCAAGAAGACCCAATCCTAATGAGAGGAACCCAGGAGTCAATGAGAGGAGTGATGGTGGGTGGAGACAGAGGCCTGGTGCCCTGGCTGCAGTGGAAGTGTCTGGAAGACCAGGCAGAGAGAGGCTGCACAGAGTGATACCCAGGGTCACAGACCTCTCAGAGCTGCTGTTTGTTAGTTCAAGTCCTGCTCTGAGGTGTTCTGTGTCAGCTGTGAGCGACGGGTGCGCTGGGGGTTCTCTGCAAGGTGGGCTATGTGCATAGTTCCTGTGTGTCCAGCCTTGCTGGGTACCGGCCCAGGGGAGCTCTGTATCCTGGGAAGGGCCTGACTAGGAGAGCCCCATGGGCTGCTGTGTAGCTGCACAGATGAGCTCCATACCCTGGGAGGGACTTGACCACGAGAGCCCCATGGGCTGTGGGGTGGGCGGCACAGCCCAGGTGAGCTCCATATCCTGGGATTGGCCTGACCACGAGAGCCCCATGGGCTGCTGGAGACCTGGTAAAGTATATCAGGACAGTCAGTGAAGCCACAGAGGATATACATCCAGTAGCTCCTATTTCCTACATCCTGCTGGTCATTCTACCATCCACCAGGCCAGGGCATTCTGTATTAGACTTCAATGATGACTTCTTCTGTATTCCATTCATCTCAGAGTCACAAGAACTTTTGGCTTCTGAGTGGCAGGACACAACATGCAACAAAAGCAAAAATGCTGGGCCGTCCTGCCCCAATGGTTCAAAAATCCCCACACCATCATTGGGGAAATGTCCTCTAAAGACCTAAAAGTTCTACCTCTGTAAAAGGGAACCCTCCTTCAATATGCAGATGACATTCTGATTGTCAGGTCTACTAAAGACGCCTCTGCACTACCTAGCCAAGAAAGGATAGAAGGTGTCCAAGGAAAAGGCTCAATTATCCCAGGCTAACGTGACATGCCTGGGCTTCATTCTCACAGATATTCGGAGAATCGCATCCCAGGATAGGGAAGAAGCCATTTACAGCCTTACCTCTTCTAAAACTAGAAAACAGCTTAGGGGTTCCTGGGGAGGCCAAGGTTTTCTGCATCTGGATCCCTAACTACAGTCTAATAGCTTGGCCTCTACATGAAACACTGACACGAAATGATGATGATGCTTTTAAATAGAATCCAGAAGCAGCCTTTCAAGAATGGAAAGAGCAGTCAATTCAGGCCCTTGCCCAGGAACTCCCTAATTTAGCTAAATCCTTTGACCTTTACATACCCGGTCAAAGGTAAATCGCCCTTGGAGCCTTAGTGCAAAAACTGGGACCACTTGAAATGGAGCAACACAAGAATGCCCTTCAGGTATGATAAACTATGGTCACCAAGGGCTTTGCCCACTGCCCCATCAGGCCAGGATACTGGGGTATCTAAAAAGCTGGAAATCAGCAGCCCGCAAGGCCAGCTCCCTCCTAAGGGAAAAGGAACCCACGTGGTGATCCTAAACACCCATCATGCCCTGAAGTTGCAGGGGTCGCGCTGCGGACACACTGACCTCGAGTGAGGAGGCCCTCCAACTCCAACCTCCAGAGAGACAAACGGGGGCAAAGGGCCCCCAAGATGACTCCTGTGACCATCACTTGACCTGGAGTTTCTCTCAGAAAACAAGTCTGTGCCCCGAAAGAGCAGACTACTGCTTGCAGGACTTACTGCACCCAGACGGGAGCTAACAAGCTTGGTGGAGGAAACGTATATCACGATTTCACCATAGAAAACCCTACAGACACCACGGTGATGGTGGCCAATATGACCGGCTGGACTGCTGGCTTCTTCAAATGGCAGTTGACTCAGTGGACGTCATGGTCCTGGATCACCACCGACCCTGGACTGTCTGGGAGTTGAGCAGGCAGGGCTTTGACACATGGTGCTGTTTGTACATTAATTCAGGGACCTAATTAAAGAAAGCACAGACTACTGGTCAGAGCATCTAGGTTGGCAAATCCGTCAGCCTAAGTTCACCGAACAAATGTGGGGTGGGGTGAAACCTGCCACAGCATCATCTCTGTGCATCTCTTTCCTGGACCCTTAAAGGTCATTAGAATCTATTACACTTCCAATGCTGGTGCTCAGGTGGACGTGCAGTGAGGCAGGATGCCTTGGGACAATCAACCTCACCTAGAGGCTGCTGGGGAGAAGTTTTGCCCCTCCCCCCGTGTATGAGGGCTCCCACCTCAGCATGAAGCAGTTACAAAAGAGGTGTCTGTACCCTCAGCACCCCAAGAATGAGGAACGGGACAAAAAGCAGAGGAGGTGTTCATCTCCGGCAACGTTCATTAAAAATTTCTGGGAGATAAAAAGAGAATCTGGGCAATAAAATAAAGTCTAACCTGTTTTTCCTTTGTGCTTTGTCTAATTTCACGTGCTCCTAGGGTTCCGCATGCAGAGATCCCACACCCGGCACTTCAGACCCGATTTCCTAGTGCAGAATGGCTGGGTCGACACCTCAGCTAGCGGGGTCCCATGCAGACTCTGCGACATAGAGCCTGAGCTGCACCCAACCCAGCCCTCGAGAGCTCCATCCCCTCCCTCCCGCTGACGCTGCTGGGACCCCTACACAGCAGCCCAGCCCACAGTCCACGGGGGATTGCACGCTCTCAGCTGTCCATTCTGTTTTCAAAATATAAAGTTTCCTTTGCTTCTGAACCAAACTCAGTCTTGATCTGTTGGCTCCAATGACACTGGGCACGGGGACTCCTGTTGGGGTCCACTCTGGAGGATCAGTAACAGAAATTTAGAACACTTTAACTTCAATGAAGAGATGTGTGAGCCAAACTGTAGTCAACCTAGAGCAGTGTATAAGGCTCGGGTAAAATAAGATGTTTCTAAGACTTACATCTGATATTTCCATCACTTTATTATAAGCAAGTTTAGTGAAGACGTCTGTCTTATTTGTCAGGTCAACATTAGAGAAATGAAGTGATTTATTCCCAAGGATGTACATCAAATACTCTTGGCTGAAGCTTTAGTCTTGTTTTGAATGCTTTTCCATTGAAAATGATACCTCTCTTTCAGCTTCCCCATTTCTGAGAAGTATAAAATCTTATAATTTATTATTACCAAAGGGGAAAGGTAGGTGAAGGGATAAATTAACAGTTTGGGATTAACACATACACACTGCTATGTATAAAACAGATCATCAACAAGGAACTACTGTATAGCACAGGGAACTACACTGAATATTTTGCAATAACCTATAAGGGGAAATAATCAGAAAAAGAATAGATATTTTTATTGACATCATCTATCAATGACAGATAAAATGTAACCTAAGCAAGGCCGATGGTGAGCACTTCTGACTCTGAAGATTTCAATCATCTAAAGTTTGGACTCTGCCTATTTCCCAAGGCCCTTAATGGACATATATGTAGCCATAGCTTAAAAATTCCCCAGTTTGGGGTTCAGGGAGGCACTGATTTGGAAAACACCCTGGTGTTCTCCTTACATATACGGGACCATTCCTATGGCTAAAACATGCCTGTCACACCTAGAGGATTGTACACCGTTTGATCGGAAACAGTTTGGAAAAGGCACCTCCTCTCCTCATCGCCTGGTGCTCGGGTTCAACCCTCCAGCATCTTTCCTAACAATCTCCTCACTTGGGGATATCAGCACCGTCAACATCCTGTTGAACACACTTTGGAATTTATCCAGAGGATGAAGCGGAAGGATGAGAAAAATTTAGAGACAAGTCCTAGGTGTTCGGACAGGCACATGCCACTGTAATTTCCAATCCGGAAGACAAATTCATCAAAGGCTAGAATTGCCCATGGAAACAGAATAGGGCTAGAGGAAATCCCGCTGTTTTGTGTCCAGTTTCCAAAAACACAAGTTGAAAAATGGAACTCAGGGGCACTAAAATTCATGAAACTGCAGAGTTGAAAATATCTATCGTCAAAAAATGTCTTGAGGTAAGTCACAGAAAAGGACTTGTAAGCAAGGGAGAGTGGCAGGAAACAGATTTGAAGAGGTGGAAAGGACTCCCCATTAAAGCACAAGAAAAGGGGCTGAACATCGCCAATGATGCAGTTGGCCAAAAAGGGCGTATGCATTTTTTCTGAATATATTCAAGTAAAGGCCATACACACTTTTTATCCAACCAAACAGGTGGGCACTGGAAATCAATACTACAAAATGTATCACTTCACATCAGTCAGAAGGGCCATCCACATAAAGTGTAAACACCCGAAATGCAGGACAGGGTGAGGAGAAAAGGGAGCCCTGTGAGGCTGATAGTGGAAATGTAATTTGCCAATGGCCACTCTGGAGAAGTGCATTGTGTTTGCTAAAACATCTAAAAAATGAGCTACACTGGGAAGATCCCACATGCCGCGGAGCGGCTAGGCCCGTGAGCCATGGCTGCTGGGCCTGCGCGTCCACAGCCTGTGCTCCGCAACGGGAGAGGCCACAGCAGTGAGAAGCCCGTGTAATGCAAAAAAAAAAAAAAAAAAAAATGAGCTACAGAGCATAGGGCACTTGCACTCATGGGTGTATACCTTGGGAAAAACAAAAATCGACAGAAAACAGGCACCCCAACGTTTACCACCTCTCTGTTAAAAAGGGCCTCAACTTGGATATAAAATAAATGTCCCTGGAAGGATAAAATGGATAAAAGAGATGGGGTACTTATGTAGAGTGGAATATTACTCATCCAGAAATCAATGAAATAAGGCCAGTTGTAACAACTCTGGAGGATTTACATACGATCATTCTAAGTGACGTATGTCAGAAAGAAAAAGACACATATCATAAGATGTCACTTAAAGGTGGAATCAAAAATGGCTACACATGAAATAAATTACAAAACAGAAACATAGTCAAATATGTAGAAAATAGACATAAGGCTGCTAAATGGGAGAGGTGGGGAAGGGTGAGGTATTATCCAGGAGGTTGAAATTAGCAAAGATACCATTCCAAGTATCAAATTGAATAACTGACAAGGCCTACATGGTACCTCAAATAACTTCACTCAGCCCACTCAAGTCACTGGAAAATAATACATATGACTGGTAAGCATCTGAAAAAGAATTTATTGTTGTCTCACAGTACATGAATCAAGTGGATGCACAACAGCAAAAAACAGAGCTTTGAAAATCAGCTGTAACCAATATAAAAATAAATTTAAAAATATGTATAAAAACAGTGAGACAGGCAAAAATTCTTACAACTTTTGTTGAAGGGCTATGATGTAACATGGATTGAACACATGTAGACCCACAGCAGGATGATATATAAGGCGGGAAGCTATTCACGCTAAGACATGTTAGAGAGGTTGGTTGAGGAAATGCAGACCTTTTAAAGTAATACAGCCTGGTACCCATTCCATGGGTCCCAAATCTGCAGGTTCAAGGGAATCTTCTGACAGCGAAAACATGCCTGGAAAACCAAGATGAACGTACACCGTGTGCTCAGGAAAGGTGTCTAAAATGCACCTCATTTTTGATCTCCTGGTGCTGGGGTTCGCCATTCCAGCCACATTACTAACAATCTCCCCACTTGGAGAATCAGCACCTTTAACCTCCTGTTTCACACAGTTTGCAATTTGTGCAGAGGATAAACGGGAAGAGGGGGAAACAATGAGAGACTAGCTGTAGGAGTTTTGACAGGCACGTGTCACTCTAATTTCCCATTAGGAAGAAAAATTAACCAAAGGCACAGCCTGCCTCCCCAGAACCAGAATAGGGCCGGAAGCAATACAATGGTTTGGTGGCCAGCTCACAAAAAATGCGAGTTGAAAAATGGAGCTCAGGAGCAGACAATTCAAAGACCTGCAAAGATATAAATGATAACCAACATCCAAAAATATATTCAGGTAAGGCAACGAAGAGGATCTGAATGAGCGGCAGAATTGCAGGAAACAGATTTCAAAAGGTAGATTGTACTCACAGTTAAAGCATATGAAAAGCAGCGGAATTTCTAAAATGATGCAGTTGGGCAAAAGGGTGTATGCGTTTTTTTCGTGAATATCTTCAGGAAAAAAACACATACAGAGTTTTTGGCCAACCAAGCAAGTGGGAAATGCAAGTCCGCTCAACAAAGAAGTCTCAATTTCCACTGCTCAGAAAGGCCATCCAAAAAATGTGTACAAACCAGAAATGCAGGAGAGGCCATGGAGAACACGGAGCCTGGTCACGCTGATGGGTGGGGTATAAATATCCAAGAGCAACTCTGAAGAAGTGTATGCTGTTTCCTAAAACATCTAAAATACAAAGCCCCTGAGCAAAGGGGAATTCAACTCATGGGCATATGACTTGGGAAGACTAAATATCAACAAGACACAGGCACCCCAAAATTTAGGGCTGCTCTGAATACAAGAACCTCCACTTCGGTACACATAAAATATGCCAGGAAAAAGAGAAATGCATAAAGAATTTGTGGTAATTTTGTACAACGGAATATCACTCAGACGTGATATCAATGCCATAAGGCCAGTAGCAGCATAATGAGTGGATTAAGGTACGATGATTCTAAGTGCAATAAGTCACACAGAAAAAGAATCTAATCATAAGATATCACTTATAGAGGTAATGTCAACATCACAACACATGAACTGAATTAGGAAAGAGAACAGAGTCTCACATTTAGAAAACACTCTTATGCCTGCTTAAGGGGAAAGTAGAGGTGGGGTGATGCATAAAACCAGAGTTTGATGTTAGCACAGGTATCATTCCATAAACCAAATACAGAATAGACAAGACCTACACTTTCCTCAGTGAACGGGACTCAACACCCCTATTCCACACAGAGGAATATATCTGACTAGTAAAAAATCTTAAAACCTATGTATTCATATGTCTCTGTAAGGGAATCAATTGTGTCTAGACCGGCATAATCATGTCCGTGAAAATCATTTCAACCCCATTATAAAAATGAATTTCAAAAACAAAACAAAATAACAGTGAAATTCTTACACAATTCCTTCAGTGGTTCTGATGAAACCTGGAATGACCCTATCTGCAAAGACAGCTGGATGAGACATAAGGCTGGACACCAGGGAATGAGAGGACTGGTGAGATTGGGAGAGAAAATGCAGACCCTTTAAAGTAGTAATGCATGCCACCATTCCATGGGTCCCAAATCTCCAGGTAGAAGGGAATATCACTACAGTTATAACATGTATGGGAAACCTAGAGAATGAACACACTGTTTTGGCGAAAGGTTTCTAAAAATCTCCTAATTTTTCCTCTCCTTGTGCTCCAATTTGGCATTCCAACTGCTTTACTATCAATCTCCCAACTTTGGAGAGTCAACCCCTAAAACCTCCTGGTTCGCACAGTTTGCTAATTGTGCAGAGGATGAAAGGGAAGAGGGAGAACCAATCAGAGAGTAGATGAAGGCATTTGGACGGGCACATGTCACTCTAATTTCCCATTCAGGAAGAAGAATTAACCAAAGCCTCAGCCAAGAGCAGGGAACCAGTATAGCCACCCCTGGAACCAGTATAGGTCCTGAAGCAATATTGTGGATTTGCGGACAGCTCACAAAAATGGGATTTCAAAATTGGAGCTCAGGGGCACAGAAATTCACAAACCAGCAGTTATAAAGAACTACTCAATTCCAAAAATCTGTTGAGGAAAGGCAAAGAAGTGGACTTGAAAATGAGGCAGAATTGCACAAAACATATTTCAAGAGGTAAATTAGAATCGCCTTTAAAGCTCAGGAAAAGCATCACAACTTCGACAATGATGCACTTGGCCAAAAAGGGCGTATGACTTTTCTCCTGAATTCAGGAGAAAATGCATACACCCTTTTTGGCCAATCAAGCAAGCGCACAATGCAAATCCACACTACAAAGAATTGTCACTTCCAACCGGTAAAAATGTATATCTGAATATCTGTAAATACAACAAAGGCAAGAGAGAGATGACAAGGGCATGAAGCAATGTGATCTCAAGGGTCATGGAGTATTGTGATGACAAGTGCATGGAGCATTGTGATGACAAGATTATGTAGCATTTGCAGACAAAGTCATGGAGCATTGTGATGACAAGGTTCATGGAGCACTGTGATGAGAAGCCTCTAGGAGCACTGTGATTAGAGTGGTTATGGAGCATTGGGATGACAAGGGCATGGATCATTGTGATGACAAGGGTCATGGAGCATTTTGATCACAAGAGTCCCGGATCATTGTGTTGTCAGGGTTCATGGAGCGTTGTGATGACAGTGGTCCTGGAGCATTGTGATGGCAGGGCTCATGGAGCATTGTGATGAGAAGGTCATGGAGCATTGGGCTGAAAATATTCATGGAGTATTGTGATGAGAGGGGTCATGGAGCATTGTGATGACAAGGTACTGGAGCATTGTGATAAGAAGACCATGGAGCCTTGTGATGACAAGTCTCATGGAGCATTCTGATGAAAAGGGGCATGGAGCATTGTGATTACAGGCGTCTTGGAGCATTGTGATGACAAGGGAATGGAGCATTGGGATGAGAAGGACATGGAGCGTTCTGATGACATGCATCACGGAGCACTGTGATTACAAGTGTATGGAGCATTGTGATTACAGGGGTCTTGGAGCACTGTGATGAAAAGGGCATGGATCATTGTGATGAAAAAGGCATGGAGGCTTGTCATGACAGGGTTCAAGGAGCATACTGACTACAAGTGTCAGGGAGCATTGTGATGACAAGGGTATTGAGCATTGTGATGACAAAGGTCATGGAGCATTGTGATGAGAAGACCATGGATAATTGTGATGACGAGCGTCATGGGGCGTTGTGATGACAAGTGTTATGGAACATTGTGATCAGAAGGGTTTGGTGCATTGTGATGACAGAGGTCATAGAGCATTTTGATTTCATTGTTATGACAATAGCATGAAGCATTATGATGATGGGCATGGTGAATTTTGATGACAGGGTTCATGGAGCAGTGAGATGAAAAGGGGCATGGAGCATTGTGATAACAGCAGTCTTAGAGCATTGTGATGACAAGGGCATGGAGCATTGTGATTACAGGGGCCGTGGAGCATTGTGATGACAAGGGTCATGGAGCCTTGTGATGACAAGGCTGTGGAACATTGTGATGGCAGGTGTCATGTAGCATTGTTATGACAGGGTAATGGAGCATTGTGATGACAAGGGCATGGAGCATTCATCTGAAAAATTTCATGGATTATTTTGATGAGAGGGGGAAGGAGCATTGTGATGACAAGGGCACGGAATACTGAGATACATGGGTCATGCAGTATTGTAATGACAAGCGCATGGAGCATTGTGATAAGAAGGACATTGAGCATTTTGAGGACAAGCGTCATGGAGCTTTGTGATGACAAGGCCATTGAGCAATGTGATGAGAGTGTTCATGGAGCATTGTGATGACAATGGCATGCAGCATTGTGATGCCAAGGGTCATGGAGCTTTGTGATGACAAAGGTCATGGAGCATTTTGATGACAAGTGTGTGGTGCACTCTGTTGTGAAGGGCGGGGAGCATTGTGATGACATGATCATGGAGAAATTTGATCATAATTGTCATTGAACATTTTGATGAAAGTGGTTATGGAACGTTGTGATGTCAGGGGTCCTGGAGCATTTTGATGAAAAGGGTCATGGAGCATTTTGATGACAGGGGTTATGGAACATTGTGATGTCAGGGGTCATCGAACATTGTTGTGATAAGTGCATGTAGCATTTTGATGACAGGAGTCATGGAACATTGTGATGACACGGGTGAGGGAGTATTGTGATGAGTAGTGATGTAACATTGTGATATCAGTGGTGAGAGATCATTTTGATGAGATGTGCATGGAGCATTGTGATGACAAGGTTTATGGAGCACTGTGATGAAAAGATTGTGGAGCACTGTGATGACAACTGCATGGCACATTGTGATGACATGGGTCATGGAGCATTGTGCTGAGAAAAGCATAGAGCATTGTGATGACAAGGGTCAAAAAGCATTGTGATTAAAAATTCATGGAGCATTGTGGTGAAAAATGTCACAGAGATTCGTGATGACGAGGGCATGTACCATTGTGACGACAAAGGTCATGAAGCATTGAGATGACTGGAGTCACAGAGCATTGTGATGACAGGGGTCATGGAGCATTGTGATAACAAGGGCATGGAGCATGGTGATGACAAGTGTCATGCAGCACTCTGATGACAAGCTTGTGAAGTATTTTGATGACAATGGCATGGAGCATTCTGATGACATGCGTCATGGAGCTTTGTGATGACAAGGGCATGGGGCATTGTGAGGAGAAG
Source organism: Hyperoodon ampullatus (assembly GCF_949752795.1). NCBI lineage: Eukaryota > Metazoa > Chordata > Mammalia > Artiodactyla > Ziphiidae > Hyperoodon > Hyperoodon ampullatus. The sequence continues at coordinate 496,654 of NW_027640499.1, read as the reverse complement.
TGCATCGAGCGTTGTGATGACAAGCCTCATGGAGATTTGTGATGACAAATGCAAGGAGCAATGTGATGAGAGGGTTCATGGAGCATTGTTATGACAATGGAATGGAGCATTGTGATGCCAAGGGTCATGGAGCTTTGTGATGACAAAGGTCATGGAGCATTTTGATGACAAGCGCGTAGTGCATTGTGATGAGAAGTGCAGGGAACATTGTGATGACATGCGTTATGGAGCATTGTGATGACAAATGTCATGGAGCATTGTGCTGAAAACTGCATGGAGCTTTGTGATGACAAGGGTCACAGAGCATTGTGATGAATGGTTCATGGAGCATTGTGATGAGAGTCATGGAGCAATGTGATGAAATGGATCATGGAACATTTTGATGACAGGGGTTATGGAACATTGTCATGTCAGTGGTCATGGAGCATTGTGATGAAAAGTGTCATGGAGCATTTTGTGACAGGGGTTATGGAACATTGTGATGTCAGGGGTCATGGAGCATTGTGAAGATATGGGCATGTAGCATTGTGATGATATGGGCATGTAGCATTTTGATGACAGGGTTCATGGAACATGGTGATGACGGGGTGAGCGAGTATTGTCATGACTAGTGATGGAACATTGTGATATATGTGGTGAGAGAGCATTTAGATGAGAAGTGCATGGAGAATTGTGATGACACGTTTTATGGAGCATAGCGATGAAAAGGATGTGGAGCATTGTGATGACAAGCGCATGGCGAAATGTTATGACATGGGTCATGGAGCATTTTGCTGACAAGTGCATGGAGCATCGTGATGACAAGCGTCATGGAGCATTGTGCTGACAAAGGCATGTAGCATTGTGATAACAAGGCTCATAGGGTTTTGTGATGAAAAGTTCATGGAGCATTGTGGTGACAAAGGTCACAGAACCTTGTGTGACGAGGGCATGGACCATTGTGATGACAAAGGTCATGAATCATTGTGTTGACTGGAGGCACGGAGCACTGTGATGACAAGGGCATGGAGCACTGTGATGACAGGGGCATGGAACATTAGTCTGACCAGTTTCTTGGATTATTGTGATGACAGTGTGCATGATGGATTGTGATGACAAGGGCATGGAGCATTGTGATGACAAGTTTATGGATTATTGTGAAGACAGGTGTCAGGGAGCATTTTGATGACATAAGTCATTGTCCATTGCGATGACAATGGCATGGAGTGTTGTGATGCCAAGTGTCATGGAGGACTGTGATGACAAATGTAATGGAGCATTTTGATGACAAGGGCTTAGAGCATCGTGATGACAAGGGTCATGGAGCATTGTGATGACAAGAGCATGGAGCATTGTGATGACAAATGTCACAGAGCCTTGTGTGACGAGGGCATGGACCATTGTGATGACAAAGGTCATGAAGCATTGTGATGATTGGAGTCACGGAGCATTGTGATGACATGGTTCAGGTCGCATTGTGATAACAAGGGCATGTTGCATTGTGATAAAAGTGGCATGGAACATTGGTCTGACAAGTTTCATGGATTATTGTGATGACAGTGGGCATGGCACATTGTGATGACAAGGGCATGGAGCACTGTGGTGACAAAGGTCACAGAGCCTTGTGTGACGAGAGCATGGACCATTGTGATATAAAATGTCATAAAGCATTGTGATGACTAGAGTCACGGAGCATTGTGATGAGAGGGGCATGGAACATTGGTCTGACAATTTTCATTGATTATTGTGATGACAGTGGGCATGGCTCATTGTGATGACTAGGGCATGGAGCATTGTGATGACAAGGTCATGGAGTATTGTGAAGGCAGATGTCAGGGAGCATTGTGAGGACATATGTCATGGTCCATTGCGATGACAATGGCATGGATTATTGTGATGCCAAGTGTCATGGAGCATTGTGATGACAAGTGTTATGGAACATTGTGATCAGAAGGGTTTAGAGCATTGTGATGACAGAGGTCATTGAGCATTTTGATTTCCTTGTGATGACAATAGCATGAAATATTATGGTGATGGGCACGGTGCATTGTGATGACATGGTTCATGAAACATTGAGAAGAAAAGTGGCATGGAGCATTGTGATTACAGGGGTGTTGGAGCATTGTGATGACAAGGGCATTGTGCATTGTGATTACAGGGGTCTTGGAGCATTGTGATGACAAGGGTCACGGAGGCTTGTGATGACATGGCCGTGGAACATTGTGATAGCAGGGGTCATGGAGCATTGTTATGACAGGTGTAATGGAGCATTGTGATGACAAGGGTATGGGGCATTGGTCTGAAAAGTTTCATGGATTATTTTGATGAGAGTGGGCATGGAGCATTGTGATGACAAGGGCACGGAACACTGTGATACATAGATCATGCAGGATTGTAATGGCAAGGGCATGTAGCATTGTTTTGAGAAGGACATCGAGCATTGTGATTACAAGAGTCATGGAGATTTGGGATGACAAGTGTATGCAGCAATGTGATGAGAGGCTTCATGAATCATTGTGATGACATTGGAATGGAGCATTGTGATGCCAATGGTCATGGAGCTTTGTGATGACAAATGTCATGGAGCATTTTCATGACATGTGTTATGGAGCATTGTGAGGTCAGGGGTCATGGAGCATTGTGATGAAAAGGGTCATGGAGCATTTTGATTACATGGGTTATGGAGCATTGTGATGTCAGGGGTCATGGAGCACTGTGATGATAAGGGCATGTAGCATTGTGATGACAGAGGTCAGGGAAAATTGTGATGACAAGGGTGAGGGAGTATTGTTATGACTAGTGATGGAACATTGTGATATCAGTGGTGACGGATCATTTTGATGAGAAGTGCATGCAGCATTGTGATGACAAGCTGGTGGAGAATTTTCCTGACAAGCGCATGGAGCATTGTGATGACAAGTGTCATTGAGTATTGTGCTGAGAAAGGCATGGAGCATTGTGATGACAAGGGTCATGGAGCATTGTGATGAAAAGTTCATGGAGCATTGTGGTGACACAGGTCACAGAGCCTTGTGATGACGAGGTCATTGACCATTGTGATGACAAAGATCATGAAGCATTGTGGTGAATGGAGTCACGGAGCATTGTGATGACAGGGGTCATGGAGCATTGGGATGTCAAGGGCATGGAGCATTGTGATGAGAGGGGCATGGAGCATTGGTCTCACAAATTTCATGGATTATTGTGATGACAGTGGGCATGGTGCATTGTGATGAAAAGAGCATGGAACTTTGTGATGACAACGTCATGGATTATTGTGAAGACAGGTGTCAGGGAACAATGTGATGACATATGTCACGGTCCATTGTGATGCCAATGACATGGAGCATTGTGATGCCAAGTGTCATGGAGGATTGTGATGACAAAGGTAAAGGAGCATTGTGATGATCAGGACATGGAGCAATGTGATGGCAAGACCGTGGAGCATTGTGATGAGAAGACCATGGATAATTGTGATGACGAGCATCATGGAGCTTTATGATGAAAAGAGCCATGGAGCCTTCTGACATAAGATATCACTTATGAAGGAAATGTAAACATGGCTAAACATGAACTGAATTAGGAAAGAGAACAGAGTCTCACATTTAGAAAACATACTTATGGCTGCTTAGGGGAAAGAAAGGTGGGAAGATGCACAAAACCAGAGTTGGATATTAGCACAGGTACCGTTCAATAATCCAAATACAGAATAGACAAGACCTACTCCTTCCTCAGTGAACGGGACTCAACACCCCTATTCCCCGCAGAGGAATATATCTGATTAGTAAGAATCTTTTTTTTTTTTTTTTTTTTTTTTTTTTCGGTATGGGGGCCTCTCATTGATGTGGCCTCTGTAGTTGTGGAGCACAGGCTCCGGACACGCAGGCTCAATGGCCATGGATCATGGGCCAAGCCGCTCTGCGGCATGAGGTATCCTCCCAGACCGGGGCACGAACCCGTGTACCCTGCATCGGCAGGCGGACTCTCAACCACTGCGCCACCAGGGAAGCCCCTGATTAGTAAGAATCTTAAAACCTAAGTATCGATATGTCTCCTTAAGGGAATCAAGTCTGTCTAGCCCGGCATAAACACGTCAGTGAAAATCAGCTCAACCTCATTATAAAAATGAATTTCAAAAACAAAACAAGAGAGCCGGAGGAAGATGGCGGAAGAGTAAGACGCGGAGATCACCTTCCTCCCCACAGATACATCAGAAATTTATCTACACGTGGAACAACTCCAACAGAACACCTACTGAACACTGACAGAAGACCTCAGACCCCCCAAAAGGCAAGAAACTCCCCACATACCTGGGTAGGTCAAAAGAAAAAAAGAATAAACAGAGACAATAGGATATGGACGGGACCTGCACCAGTGGGAGGGAGCCGTGAAGGAGGGAAGGTTTCTACACACTACAAGCCCCTTCGAGGGCGGAGACTGCAGGTGGCGGAGGGGAAAAGCTTCGGAGTAGCGGAGGAGAGCACAGCAACAGGGGTGTGGAGGGCAAAGCAGAGAGATTTTGGCACAGAGGATCGGTGCCCTCAGGCACACACCAGCCCGAGAGACTTGTCTGCTCGGCCGCCAGGGCGGGCGGGGCTGGGAGCTGAGGCTCGGGTATCGGCTTTCAGTCGGAGCGCAGGGAGAGGACTGGGGCTGGCGGCAGGAAGAGACCCTGAAGGGGTTAGTGCTAGCCCGGAGGGAGTCCGGGGAAAGGGTCTGGAGCTACCGGAGAGGCAAGAGACTTTTTTCCCTTTTGTTGCCTGGTGCGTGAGGAGAGGGCATTCCCCTCCCTCCCCTCTGCCTGAGTGAGCCAGAGCCCCCGAATCAGCGGCTCCTTTAAACCCGTCCTGTCTGAGCAAAGAACGGACGCCCTCCGGCGACCTACGCGCAGAGGCGGGGCCAGGTCCAAGGCTGAGACCCGGGAGCTGTGAGAGCAGAGACAGGGAAATCTCTCTGTGCAGCCTCCGAGGCAGCGGATTAAAGCTCCACGGTCCATTTGATGTGCCCTGCGTCTGTGGAGTGCATGAATGGACAGCGAATCATCCCAAATTGAGGAAGTGGACCTTGAGGACAAGATTTAAGACTTTCCCCCCTTTTTTTTTCCTCTTTTTACAACGAATTATCTCAAATTAAGGAGGTGGACTTAGCAAGATTTCAGACTTTTCGCCCTTTTCCTCTTTTTACAACGAATTATCCCAAATCGAGGAGGTGGACTTGGAGAGCAAGATTTTTGATTTTTCCCCCTGCTCTCTTTTTCTGAATGTGTATGTGTAATCTTCTGTGTAAGATTCTCTCTGTATAGCTTTGCTTCCACCATATGTCCCAGGGTTCTTTCGGTCCGTGTTTTTTTTCAATAATTACTTTTTAATTTTAATAGCGCTACTATATTTCATACTTTATTCTATTTTACTTTACCTGCTCTTTCTTTTTTTCCTCCCTTCCCTTCCTCCCTCCCTCCCTCCGCTCCTCCTTTCCTTCTTTCTTTTTCTTTCCTCCATCCCTCCCTCCCTCCCACCCTTCTTCTTTCCACTTTCTTTTTCTTTCCTTCCTCCCTCCCTCCCTCCCTCCTGTCTTTCTTTCTTTCTTTCCTTCCTCCCTCCCTCCCTCTCTTCTTCCATTCACTCTTCCTTTTGCTTTCATTCCTCCCTCCCTCCTTTCTTTCCTTTCTTTCCATCCTTCCTCCCTCCCTCCTTTCTTTCTTTCTTCCTTCCTTCCTTCCTTACTTCCCTTCTTCCTTTCTTTCAATCTCTCTTTCTTTCTTCTACTAATTATTTCTTTCTACTTTTTCTCACTGTTATTCTGAGCCGGGTGGATGAAAGGCTCTTGGTGCTGCAGCCAGGAGTTAGTGCTGTGCCTCTGAAGTGGAAGAGCCAACTTCAGGACACGGGTCCACAAGAGACCTCCCAGCTCCACATAATATCAAGCAGCGAAAATCTCCCAGGGATCTCCATCTCAACACCAGCACCCAGCTTCAGTCAACGACCAGCAAGCTACAGTGCTGGTCACCCTATGCCAAGCAACTAGCAAGGCAGGAACACAACCCCACCCATTAGCAGAGAGGATACCTAAAAACATAATAAGGCCACAGGCACCCCAAAACACACCACCAGACGTGGACCTGTCCACCAGAAAGACAAGATCGAGCTTCAACCACCAGAACACAGGCATTAGTCCCCCCCACCAGGAAGCCTACACAACCTACTGAAACAACCTTAGCCACGGGGGACAGACACCAAAAACAACGGGAACTACGAATCTGCAGCCTGCAAAAAGGAGACCCCAAACACAGTAACATAAGCAAAATGAGAAAGCAGAAAAACACACAGCAGGTGAAGGAGCAAGATAAAAACCTACCAGACCTAACAAATGAAGAGGTAATAGGCAGTCTACCTGAAAAAGAATTCAGAATAATGATAGTAAAGCTGATCCAAGATTCTATTTCCCAGATCCACAATCTTGGAAATAGAATAGACAATATGCAAGAAACAGTTAACAAGGACCTAGAAGAACTAAAGATGAATCAAGCATCGATTAAAAACACAATAAATGAAATGAAAAATACTCTAGATGGGATCAATAGCAGAATAACTGAGGCAGAAGAACGGATAAGTGAGGTGGAAGATAAAATAGTGGAAATAACTGATGCAGAGCAAAATAAAGAAAAAAGAATGAAAAGAACAGAGGACAGTCTCAGAGACCTCTGGGACAACATTAAACGCACCAACATTCGAATTATAGGGGTTCCAGAAGAAGAAGAGAAAAAGAAAGGGACTGAGAAAATATTTGAAGAGATTATAGTTGAAAACTTCCCTAATATGGGAAAGGAAATAGTTAATCAAGTCCAGGAGGCACAGAGAGTCCCATACAGAATAAATCCAAGAAGAAATACGCCAAGACACATATTAATCAAACTGTCAAAAATTAAACACAAAGAAATCATATTAAAAGCAGCAAGGGAAAAACAACAAATAACACACAAGGGAATCCCCATCAGGTTAACAGCTGATCTCTCAGCAGAAACTCTACAAGCCAGAAGGGAGTGGCAGGACATAATTAAAGTGATGAAGGAGAGAAACCTGCAACCAAGATTACTCTACCCAGCAAGGATCTCATTCAGATTTGATGGAGAAATTAAAACGTTTACAGACAAGCAAAAGCTGAGAGAGTTCAGCACCACCAAACCAGCTTTACAACAAATGCTAAAGGAACTTCTCTAGGCAAGAAACACAACAGAAGGACTATACCTACAATAACGAACCCAAAGCCATTAAGGAAATGGGAATAGGAACATACATATCAATAATTACCTTAAATGTAAATGGACTAAATGCTCCCACCAAAAGACACAGAGTGGCTGAATGGATACAAAAACAAGACCCATATATATGCTGTCTACAAGAGACCCACTTCAGACCTAGAGACACATACAGATTGAAAGTAAGGGGATGGAAAAAGATATTCCATGCAAATGGAAATCAAAAGAAAGCTGGAGTAGCAATTCTTATATCAGACAAAATAGACTTTAAAATAAAGACTATTAGAAGAGACAAAGAAGGACAGTACATAACGATAAAGGGATCGATCCAAGAAGAAGATATAACAATTGTAAATATTTATGCACCCAACATAGGAGCACCTCAATACATAAGGCAAATACTAACAGCCATAAAAGGGGAAATCGACAGTAACACAATCATAGTAGGGGACTTTAACACCCCACTTTCACCAATGGACAGATCATCCAAAATGAAAATAAATAAGGAAACACAAGCTTTAAATGATACATTAAACAAGATGGACTTAATTGATATTTATAGGACATTCCATCCAAAAACAACAGAATACACATTTTTCTCAAGTGCTCATGGAACATTCTCCAGGATAGATCATATCTTGGGTCACAAATCAAGCCTTGGTAAATTTAAGAAAATTGAAATTGTATCAAGTATCTTTTCCGACCACAATGCTATGAGACTAGACATCAATTACAGGAAAAGATCTGTAAAAAATACAAACACATGGAGGCTAAACAATACACTACTCAATAATGAAGTGATCACTGAAGAAATCAAAGAGGAAATTAAGAAATACTTAGAAACAAATGACAATGGAGACACGACGACCCAAAACTTATGGGACGCAGCAAAAGCAGTTCTAAGGGGGAAGTTTATAGCAATACAATCCCACCTTAAGAAACAGGAAACATTTCGAGTAAACAACCTGACCCTGCACCTAAAGCAATTAGAGAAAGAAGAACAAAAAACCCCCAAAGTTAGCAGAAGGAAAGAAATCATAAAGATCAGATCAGAAATAAATGAAAAAGAAATGAAGGAAACGATAGCAAAGATCAACCAAACTAAAAGCTGGTTTTTTGAGAAGATAAACAAAATTGACAAACCATTAGCCAGACTCATCAAGAAAAGAAGGGAGAAGACTCAAATCAGTGGAATTAGAAATGAAAAAGGAGAAGTAACAACTGACACTGCAGAAATACAAAAGATCATGAGAGATTACTATAAGCAACTCTATGCCAATAAAATGGACAACCTGGAAGAAATGGACAAATTCTTAGAAATGCACAACCTACCAAGACTGACTCAGGAAGAAATAGAAAATATGAATAGACCAATCACAAGCACTGAAATTGAAACTGTGATTAAAAATCTTCCATCAAACAAAAGCCCAGGACCAGATGGCTTCACAGGCGAATTCTATCAAACATTTAGAGAAGAGCTAACACCCATCCTTCTCAAACTCTTCCAAACAATATCAGAGGAAGGAACACTCCCAAACTCATTCTACGAGGCCACCATCACCTTGATACCAAAACCAGGCAAGGATGTCACAAAGAAAGAAAACTACAGGCCAATATCACTGATGAACATAGATGCAAAAATCCTCAACAAAATACTAGCAAACAGAATCCAACAGCACATTAAAAGGATCATACACCATGATCAAGTGGGGTTTATTCCAGGAATGCAAGGATTCTTCAATATACGCAAATCAATCAATGTGATACACCATATTAACAAGTTGAAGGAGAAAAACCATATGATCATCTCAATAGATGCAGAGAAAGCTTTCGACAAAATTCAACACCCATTTATGATAAAAACCCTGCAGAAAGTAGGCATAGAGGGAACTTTCCTCAACATAATAAAGGCCATATATGACAAACCCACAGCTAACATTGTCCTCAATGGTGAAAAACTGAAACCATTTCCACTAAGATCAGGAACAAGACAAGGCTGCCCACTCTCACCACTCTTATTCAACATAGTTTTGGAAGTTTTAGCCACAGCAATCAGAGAAGAAAAGGAAATAAAAGGAATCCAAATTGGAAAAGAAGAAGTAAAGCAGTCACTGTTTGCAGATGACATGATACTATACATAGAGAATGCTAAAGATGCTACCGAAAAACTACTAGAGCTAATCAATGAATTTGGTAAAGTAGCAGGATACAAAATTAATGTACAGAAATCTCTGGCATTCCTGTACACTAATGATGAAAAATCTGAAAATGAAATCAAGAAAACACTCCCATTTAGCATTGCAACAAAAAGAATAAAATATCTAGGAATAAACCTACCTAAGGAGACAAAAGACCTGTATGCAGAAAATTATAAGACACTGATGAAAGAAATTAAAGATGATATAAATAGATGGAGAGATATACCATGCTCCTGGATTGGAAGAATCAATATTGTGAAAATGACTCTACTACCCAAAGCAATCTACAGATTCAATGCAATCCCTATCAAACTACCACTGGCATTTTTCACAGAAGTAGAACAAAAAATTTCAAAATTTGTTTGGAAAAACAAAAGACCCCGAATAGGCAAAGCAATCTTGAGAACGAAAAACGGAGCTGGAGGAATCAGGCTGCCTGACTTCAGACTATACTACAAAGCTACAGTAATTAAGACAGTGTGGTACTGGCATAAAAACAGAAAGATAGATCAGTGGATCAGGATAGAAAGCCCAGAGATAAACCCACGCACATATGGCCAACTTATCTTTGATAAAGGAGGCAGGAATGTACAGTGGAGAAAGGACAGCCTCTTCAATAAGTGGTGCTGGGAAAACTGGACAGGGACATGTAAAAGTATGAGATTAGATCATTCCCTAACACCATACACAAAAATAAGCTCAAAATGGATTAAAGACCTAAATGTAAGGCCAGAAACTATCAAACTCTTAGAGGAAAACATAGGTAGAACACTCTATGACATAAATCACAGCAAGATCCTTTTGGACCCACCTCCTAGAGAAATGGAACTAAAAACAAAGATAAACAAATGGGACCTAATGAAACTTCAAAGCTTTTGCACAGCAAAGGAAACCATAAACAAGACCAAAAGACAACCCTCAGAATGGGAGAAAATATTTGCAAATGAAGCAACTGACAAAGGATTAATCTCCAAAATTTATAAACAGCTCATGCAGCTCAATAGCAAAAAAACAAACAACCCAATCCAAAAATGGGCAGAAGACTTAAATAGGCATTTCTCCAAAGAAGATATACAGACTGCCAACAAACACATGAAAGAATGCTCAACATCATTAATCATTAGAGAAATGCAAATCAAAACTACAATGAGATATCATCTCACACCAGTCAGAATGGCCATCATCAAGAAATCTAGAAACAATAAATGCTGGAGAGGGTGTGGAGAAAAGGGAACACTCTTGCACTGCTGGTGGGAATGTGAATTGGTACAGCCACTATGGAGAACAGTATGGAGGTTCCTTAAAAAACTAAAAATAGAACTACCATATGACCCAGCAATCCCACTACTAGGCATATACCCTGAGAAAACCATAATTCAAAAAGAGACATGTACCAAAATGTTCATTGCAGCTCTATTCACAATAGCCCGGAGCTGGAAACAACCTAAGTGTCCATCATCGGATGAATGGATAAAGAAGATGTGGCACATATATACAATGGAATATTACTCAGCCATAAAAAGAAACAAAACTGAGCTATTTGTAATGAGGTGGATAGACCTAGAGTCTGTCATACAGAGTGAAGTAAGTCAGAAAGAGAAAGACAAATACCGTATGCTAACACATATATATGGAATTTAAAAAAAAAAATGTCATGAAGAACCTAGGGGTAAAACGGGAATAAAGACACAGACCTACTTGAGAATGGACTTGAGGATATGGGGAAGGGGAAGGGTAAGCTGTGACAAAGGGAAAGAGAGGCATGGATATATATACACTACCAAACGTAAGGTAGATAGATAGTGGGAAGCAGCCGCAGAGCACAGGGAGATCAGCTCGGTGCTTTGTGACCGCCTGGAGGGGTGGGATGGGGAGGGTGGGAGGGAGGGAGATGCATGAGGGAGGGGATGTGGGAACAGATGTATATGTATGACTGATTCACTTTGTTATAAAGCAGAAACTAATAAAAAAAAATAAAGTAAAAAAAAAAAAAACAGCGAAATTCTAACACAATTCCTTCAGGTGTTATGATAAAACCTGTAATGACCCTATCCAAAATGACAGCTGGATGAGACAAAAGGCTGGTCACTTGGGACTGAGAGGATTGGTGAAGTTGGGTGAGAAAATGCAGACGCTTTAAAGCAATAATGCATTCCACCAATTCCATGGGTCCCAACTCTCCAGGTAGAAGGGAATATCACTACAGTTATAACATGTACGGGAAACATAGAGAATGGACACACTGTGTATAAGAAAGCTTTCTAAAACTCAAGTAATAGTCCCTCTCCTGGTGCTCCAGTTTGAATTTCCAACTGCTTTATTATCAATCTCCCAACTTGGAGAGACAGCCCCTTTAACCTCCTGTTTCTCACACGTTGCCAAATTGGCAGAGGATGGAAGGGAAGATGGAGGACCAATGAGAGAGTATCTGTTAGGCATTTGGACGGGCACATGTCACTCTAATTTCCGGGCAGGAAGAAGAATTGACAAAAGTCTCAGCCACCAGCCGGGACCCATTATAGTTCCTGAACCAAAATTTTGGACTTGTGGCCAGCTCAAAAAAAAAACGAGTTGAAAAATGGAGCTCAGTGGCACAGCAATTCACAAACTGGCAGAGTACTAAAGGGCAACTATCGTCCAAAAATCTGTTCAGGGAAAGCAACGAGGAGGACTTGAAAGCGAGCCAGAAGAGCAGGAAACAGATTTCAAGAGGTACATTGGAATCGCCTTTAAAGCACAGGAAGAGGGGCACAACTTCGACAATGATGCATTTGGCCAAAAAGGGCGAATGTGTTTTCTCCTGAATATATTCAGGAGAAGACGCAAACGACATTTTCGCCCAAGCAAGCAAGCGGGCAATGCAAATCTGCACTACAAAGAAGTATCACTTCCCACTGGTCAAAAGGGATATCCACAAAATGTGTAAATACAAGAAAGGCAAGACAGGCCCTGGAGAAGAGGGAGCTTAGTTATGCTGATGGGCAGGATGTAAATTGCCAACTGCCTCTCTGGAGGAGTGCATTGTGTTCCCTAAAACAAGTAAACAACAGAGCTACAGCGCCAAGGGCACTTCCAGTCTAGGGAATATACCTTGGGCATACTGAAAATCAATAAGACAGAGCCACTCCAAAATTTAGGGCTGCACTGCTTACAAGAACCTCAAATTGGGTACACCTTAAATTTCCCAAGAAAGCAAAAATGGTTCAAGAAACTGTGTTAGTTACGTACGATGGAATAGCCCTCAGCCATGAAATCAATGTCATAAGGCCAGTAGCAGCAGATTGAGTGGATAGATGTACGATGATTCTAAGTGAAATAAGTCACAGAGTAAAAGAAACTTATCATAAGATATCACTTATTAAGGTCCTGTAAACATGGCTACACATGAACACAGTTAGGAAAGAGAAAAGTGCCTCTCATTTAGAAAACAATCTTATGCCTTCTTAAGGGGAAAGGAGAGGTGGGGTGATGCATAAAACCACAGTTTGATATTCGTATAGGTAGCATTCCAAAAACCAAATATGGAAAAGACAAGACCTACAACTTCCTCAGTGAAAGGGACTCAAAACCCCATATTTTACGCAGAGGAATATATCTGACTAGTAATAATATTAAAACGTGTATATTGATATGTCTCCATAAGGGAATCAAGTGTGTCTAGACTGGCATTAACATGGCAGTGAGAATCAGCTCAAACCCACTATAAAAAGGAATTTTAAAAACAACAACAAAAAAAACTGGGAAATTCTTTACAATTCCTTCAGGGGCTCTGATGAAACCTAGAATGACCGTATCTACAATGACAGCTGGATGTGGCTTAAGGCTGTACACTTGGGACAGAGAGGATTGATGAGATTGGGTGAGCAAATGCAGACCAAATAAAGCAATAATGCATGGCACACATTCCAAGGGTCCCAACTCTCCAGGTTGAAGGGAATATTACTACAGCTATAACATGTACGGGAAACCTAGAGAATGGACACACTCTGAATACGAAAGGTTTCTAGAACTCAACTAATAGTCCCTCTCCTGGTTCTCCAGCAAGAATTTCCAACTGCTTTACTATCAATCTCCCAACTTGGAGAGACAGCGCCTTTAAGCTCCTGGTTCGCACAGTTTGCCAATTTGGCAGAGGATGAAAGGGAAGAGGGAGAACCAATGAGAGAGTAGCTGTTAGGCATTTGGACGGGCACATGTCACTCTAATTTACCGGCAGGAAGAAGAATTAACCAAAGTCTCAGCCACCCGCCGGGAACCAGTATAGGTCCTGAACCAAAAGTTTGGAGTTGCGGTCAGCTCACAAAAAACGTGTTGAAAAATGGAGCTCAGGGGCACAGCAATTCACACACTGGCAGAGTAATAAAGGACAACTATAGTCCAAAAACCTGTTGAGGGAAGGCAACCAGGTGGACTTGAAAGCGAGCCAGTATAGCAGGAAACAGATTTCAAGAGGTACATTGGAATCCCCTTTAAAGCACAGGAAGACGGGCACAACTTCGACAATGATGCACTTGGACAAAAAGGGCATATGCGTTTTCTCCTGAATATATTTAGGAGAAAACGTATACGACCTTTTTGGCCAAGCAACAAGTGTGCAATGCAAATCTGCACTACAAAGAAGTATCACTTCCCACCGGTCAAAAGGGACATCTGCAAAATGTGTAAAAACGAGAAATGCAAGATAGGCCCTGGAGAACAGGGAGCCTAGTTATGCTGATTGGCAGGATGTAAAGTGCCAACTGCCTCTCTGGAGGAGTGCATTGTGTTCCCTCAAACAAGTAAACAACAGAGCCACAGAGCCAAGGGCACTTCCAGTGTAGGGAATATACCTTGGGAAAACTGAAAATCAATAAGACAGAGCCACCCCAAAATTTAAAGCTGCACTGATTACAAGAACCTCAACTTGGGTACACCTTAAATATCCCGGGAAAGACAAAATTGGTTCAAGAAATTGTACTTACGTACGATTGAATATCCCTCAGCCATGAAATCAATGTCATAAGGCCAGTAGCAGCAAAATGATTGGATTCAGGTACGATGATGCTAAGGGAAATAAGTCACAGAGAAAAAGAAACTTATAATAAGATATCACTTCTGAAGTTCCTGTAAATATGGCTACACATGAACTGAGTTAGGAAAGAGAAGAGAGTCTCACGTTTAGAAAACACTCTTATGCCTGCTTAAGGGGAAAGGAGCGGAGGGGTGATGCATAAATCCAGAGTTTGATATTCGTACAGCTACCGTTCCAAAAACCAAATATGGAATACACAAGACCTACACCTTCCTCAGTGAAAGGGACTCAAAACCCCATATTTCCCGCAGAGGATTATATCTGACTAGTAAGAAACTTAAAACCTATGTATTGGTATGTCTCCATAAGGGAATGAAGTGGGTCTAGACTGGCATAAACATGGCAGTGAGAATCAGCTCAAACCCACTATAAAAAGGAATTTCAAAAACAAAACAAAAAAAACAGGGTAATTCTTTACAATTCCTACAGGGGCTCTGATGAAACCTGGAATGACCCTATCTACAAGGACAGCTGGATGTGGCTTAAGCCTGGACACTTGGGAATGAGAGGTTTGGTGAGATTCAGTGAGCAAATGCAGACCATTTAAAGCAATAATGCGTGGAACACCTTCCAATGGTCCCACATCTCCAGGTTGAAGGGAATATTAATACAGCTATAACATGTACGTCACACCTAGAGAATGGATACACTTTGAATACGAAAGGTTTCTAAAACTCAACTAAGAGTCCCTCTTATGGTGCTCGGGTTTGAATTTCCATCTCCTTTATTATCAATCTCCCAACTTGCAGAGACATCCCCTTTAACCTCCTGGTTCTCACAGGTTGTCAGTTTGGCAGAGGATGAAAGGGAAGAGGGAGAACCAATAAGAGAATAGCTGTTAGGCATTTCGACGGCACATGTCACACTAATTGCGCGTCAGGAAGAAGAATTAATCAAATTCTCAGCCACCCACTGAGAACCTGTATAGGTCCTGAACCAAAATTTTGGACTTGTGGTCAGCTCACAAAAAAATTATTTGAAAAATGGAGCTCAGGGGCACAGCAATTCACAAACTGGCAGAGTACTAAAGGACAAATATCGTCCAAAAATCTGTTGGGGGAAGGCAACGAGGTGGACATGAATGCGAGCCAGAATAGCAGGAAACAGATTTCAAGAGGTACATTGGAATCGCCTTCAAAGCACAGGAAGAGGAGCACAACTTCGACCATGATGCACTTGGCCAAAAAGGGCATATGTGCTTTCTCTTGAATATATTCAGGAGAAAACGCATACGCCCTTTTTGGCCAAGCAAGCAAGCCAGCAATGCAAATCTGCACTACAAAGAAGTATCACTTCCCACCGGTCAAAAGGGACATCCGCAAAATGTGTAAAAACCAGAAAGGCAAGACAGGCCCAAGAGAACAGGGATCCTTGTTTTGCTGATGGGCGGGATGTAAATTGCCAACTCCCTCTCAGGAGGAGTGCATTGTATTCCCTAAAACAGGTAAAAACCAGAGCTACAGAGACAAGGGCACTTCCAGTCTAGGGAATATACCTTGGGAAAACTGAAAATCAATAAGACAGAGACACCCCAAAATTTAGGGCTGCACTGCTTATAAGAACCTCAACTTGGGTACACCTTAAATATCCGAGGAAAGACAAAAATGGTTCAAGAAATTGTGTTACTTTCGTATGATGGAATATACCTCATCCATGAAATCAATGTCATAAGGCCAGTAGCAGCAAAATGAGTGGATTCAGGTACGATGATTCTAAGTGAAATAAGTCACAGAGAAAAAGAAACTTATCATAAGATATCACTTATGAAGGTCCTGTAAACATGGCTACACATGAACAGAGTTAGGAAAGAGAAAAGAGCCTCTCATTTACAAAACACTCTTATGCCTGCCTAAGGGGGAAGGAGAGGTGGGGTGATGCATAAAACCAGACTTTGATATTAGTACAGGTACCGTTACAAAAACCAACTACAGATTATACAAGTCCTACACCTTCGTCAGTGAAAGGGACTCAAAACACCATATTTCCCACAGAGGAATATATCTGACTAGTAAGAATCTTAAAACCTATGTATTGATAAGTCTCCGTAAGGGAATCAAGTGTGTCTAGACTGGCATAAACATGGCAGTGAGAATCAGCTCAAACCCACTATAAAAAGGAATTTCAAAAACCAAAGAAAAAAACAGGGATATTCTTTACAATTCCTTCAGCAGCTCTGATGAAACCTGGAATGACCCTATCTACAACGACAGCTGGATGTGGCATAAGGCTGGACACTTGGGACTGAGAGGATTGGTGAGATTGGGTCAGCAAAAGCAGACCATTTAACAATAATGCGTGGCACACATTCTAAGGATTCCAACTCTCCTGGTGGAAGGGAATTTTACTACAGCTATAACATGTACGGGAAACAAAGAGAATGGACACACTGTGAATACGAAAGGTTTCTAAAACTCAACTAGTAATCCCTGTCCTTGTGCTTCGGTTTGAATTTCCAACTGCTTTGCTATCAATCTCCCAACTTGGAGAGACAGCCCCTTTAACCTCCTGGTTCTCACAGGTTGCAAATTAGGAAGAGGATGAAATGAAAGATGGAGAACCAATGAGAGAGTAGCTTTTAGGCATTTGGATGGGCACATTTCACTCTAATTTCCCGGCAGGAAGAAGAATTAACCAAAGTATCAGCCACACGTCGGGAAACAGTATAGATCCTGAAGCAAAATTATGGACTTGCGGTCAGCTCACAAAAAACAAGTTGAAAAATTGAGCTCAGGGGCACAGCAATTCACAAATTGGCAGAGTAATAAAGGGCAACTATCGACCAAAAATCTGTTGAGGGAAGGCCACGAGGCATACTTGAAAGGGAGCCAGAATAGCAGGAAAGAGATTTCAGGAGGTACATTGGAATCGCCTTTAAAGCACAGGAAGAGGGGCACAATTTCGACCATGGTGCATTTGCCCAAGAAGGGCGTATGCATTTAATCCTGAATATAATCAGGAGGAAACGCATACGCCCTTTTTGGCCAAGCAAGAAAGCGGGCAATGAAATTCTGCAGTACAAGGAATTATCACTTCCCAGCGGTCAAAAGGGACATCTGAAAAATGTGTAAAAACCAGAAAGGCAAGACAGGCCCTGGAGAACAGGGAGCCTAGTTATGCTGATGGGCAGGATGTAAATTGCCAACCGCCTCTATGGAGGAGTGCAATGTGTTCCCTAAAACAATTAAATAACAGAGCTACAGAGCCAAGGGCACTTCCAGTCTATGGAATATACCTTGGGAAAACTGAAAATCAATAAGACAGAGCCAGCCCAAAATTTTGGGCTGCTCTGTTTACAAGAACCTCAACTTGGGTACACCTTAAATATCCCAGGAAAGACAAAATTGGTTCAAGAAATTTTGGTACTTACGTATGACGGATTTTCCCTCAGCCATGAAATCAATGTCATAAGGCTAGTAGCAGCAAAATGAGTGGATTCAGGTACGATGATTCTAAGTGAAATAAGTCACAGAGAAAAAGAAAATTATCATAAGATATCACTTATGATGGTCCTGTAAACATGGCTACACATAAACAGAGTTAGGAAATAGAAAAGAGCCTCTCATTTAGGAAACACTCTTATGCCTGCTTAAGGGGCAAGGAGAAGAGGGTTGATGCATAAAACCAGAGTTTTATATTCGTACAGGTACCATTCCAAAAACCAAATATGGAATACACAAGACCTACACCTTCCTCAGTGAAAGGGACTCAAAACCCCATATTTCCCGCAGAGGATTATATCTGACTAGTAAGAATCTTAAAACCTATGTATTGATATGTCTCCATAAGGGAATGAAGTGGGTCTAGACTGGCATAAACATGGCAGTGAGAATCAACTCAAACCCACTATAAAAAGGAATTTCAAAAACAAAACACAAAAACAGGGAAATTCTTTACAATTCCTTCAGGGTCTCTAATGAAACCTGGAAACACCCTATCTACAACGACAGCTGGATGTGGCATAAGGCTGGACACTTGGGACTGAGACGATTTGCTAGATTCAGTGAGCAAATGCAGACCATTTAAAGCAATAATGCGTGACAAACATTCCAAGTGTCCCAACTCTCCAGCTTGAAGGTAATATTACAACAGCTATAACATGTATGGGAAACCAAGATAATGGACACACTGTGAATACGAAAGGATTCTAGAAATCAACTAATAGTCCCTCTCCTGGTGCTCCGGTTTGAATTTCCAACTGCCTTACTATCAATCTCCCAAATTGGAGAGACAGACCCTTTAACCTCCTGGTTCTCACAGGCTGCCAATTTGGCAGAGGATGAAAGGGAAAATGGAGAACCAGTGAAGGAATAGCTGTTAGGCATTTGCACGGGCACATGTCACTCTAATTTCCCAGCAGGAAGAAGAATTAATCAAAGTGTCAGCCACCCACTGGGAAACTGTAAAGGTCCTGAACAAAAATTTTGGACTTGTGTTCAGCTCACAAAAAAGGAGTTGAAAAATGGAGCTCAGGGGCACACCAAATCACAAACTAACAGAGTACTAAAGGGCAACTATCCTCCAAAAATCTCTTGAGTGAAGGCAACGAGGGGGAATTAAAAGCGAGCCGAAATAGCAGGAAACAGATTTCAAGATGTACATTGGAATCGCCTTCAAAACACAGGAAGAGGGGGCACAACTTCGACAATGATGCACTTGGCCAAAAACGGCGTATGAGTTTTCTCCTGAATATATTCAGGAGAAAACGCATACGCCGTTTTTGGCCAAGCAAGCAAGCGGGCAATGCAAATCTGCACTACAAAGAAGTGTCACTTCCCGCCGTTCAAAAGGGACATCCGCAAAATGTGTAAAAACCAGAAAGGCAAGACAGGCCCTGGAAAACAGGGAGCCTTGTTATGCTGATGGGTGGGATGTAAATTGGCAACTCGCTCTCAAGAGGAGTGCATTGTGTTCCCTAAAACAGGTAAACACCAGAGCGACAGAGCCAAGGGCACTTCCAGTCTAGGGAATATACCATGGGAAAACTGAAAATCAATAAGACAGAGCCACCCCAATATTTAGGGCTTCACTGCTTACAAGAACCTCAATTTGGGTACACTTTAAATATCCCGGGAAAGACAAAATTGGTTCAAGAAATTGTGGTACTTACGTAAGATGGAATATCTCTCAGCCATGAAATCAACGTCATAAGGCCAGTAGCAGCAAAATGAGTGGATTCAGGTACGATGATTCTAAGTGAAATAAGTCACAGAGAAAAAGAAAATTATCATAAGATATCACTTATGATGGTCCTGTAAACATGGCTACACATAAACAGAGTTAGGAAATAGAAAAGAGCCTCTCATTTAGGAAACACTCTTATGCCTGCTTAAGGGGCAAGGAGAAGAGGGTTGATGCATAAAACCAGAGTTTTATATTCGTACAGGTACCATTCCAAAAACCAAATATGGAATACACAAGACCTACACCTTCCTCAGTGAAAGGGACTCAAAACCCCATATTTCCCGCAGAGGATTATATCTGACTAGTAAGAATCTTAAAACCTATGTATTGATATGTCTCCATAAGGGAATGAAGTGGGTCTAGACTGGCATAAACATGGCAGTGAGAATCAACTCAAACCCACTATAAAAAGGAATTTCAAAAACAAAACACAAAAACAGGGAAATTCTTTACAATTCCTTCAGGGTCTCTAATGAAACCTGGAAACACCCTATCTACAACGACAGCTGGATGTGGCATAAGGCTGGACACTTGGGACTGAGACGATTTGCTAGATTCAGTGAGCAAATGCAGACCATTTAAAGCAATAATGCGTGACAAACATTCCAAGTGTCCCAACTCTCCAGCTTGAAGGTAATATTACAACAGCTATAACATGTACGGGAAACCAAGATAATGGACACACTGTGAATACGAAAGGATTCTAGAAATCAACTAATAGTCCCTCTCCTGGTGCTCCGGTTTGAATTTCCAACTGCCTTACTATCAATCTCCCAAATTGGAGAGACAGACCCTTTAACCTCCTGGTTCTCACAGGCTGCCAATTTGGCAGAGGATGAAAGGGAAAATGGAGAACCAGTGAAGGAATAGCTGTTAGGCATTTGCACGGGCACATGTCACTCTAATTTCCCAGCAGGAAGAAGAATTAATCAAAGTGTCAGCCACCCACTGGGAAACTGTAAAGGTCCTGAACAAAAATTTTGGACTTGTGTTCAGCTCACAAAAAAGGAGTTGAAAAATGGAGCTCAGGGGCACACCAAATCACAAACTAACAGAGTACTAAAGGGCAACTATCCTCCAAAAATCACTTGAGTGAAGGCAACGAGGGGGAATTATAAGCGAGCCGAAATAGCAGGAAACAGATTTCAAGATGTACATTGGAATCGCCTTCAAAACACAGGAAGAGGGGGCACAACTTCGACAATGATGCACTTGGCCAAAAACGGCGTATGAGTTTTCTCCTGAATATATTCAGGAGAAAACGCATACGCCGTTTTTGGCCAAGCAAGCAAGCGGGCAATGCAAATCTGCACTACAAAGAAGTGTCACTTCCCGCCGTTCAAAAGGGACATCCGCAAAATGTGTAAAAACCAGAAAGGCAAGACAGGCCCTGGAAAACAGGGAGCCTTGTTATGCTGATGGGTGGGATGTAAATTGGCAACTCGCTCTCAAGAGGAGTGCATTGTGTTCCCTAAAACAGGTAAACACCAGAGCGACAGAGCCAAGGGCACTTCCAGTCTAGGGAATATACCATGGGAAAACTGAAAATCAATAAGACAGAGCCACCCCAATATTTAGGGCTTCACTGCTTACAAGAACCTCAATTTGGGTACACTTTAAATATCCCGGGAAAGACAAAATTGGTTCAAGAAATTGTGGTACTTACGTAAGATGGAATATCTCTCAGCCATGAAATCAACGTCATAAGGCCAGTAGCAGCAAAATGAGTGGATTCAGGTACGATGATTCTAAGTGAAATAAGTCACAGAGAAAAAGTAACTTATCATAAGATATCACTTATGAAGGTCCTGTAAACATGGCTACACATGAACTGAGATAGGAAAGAGAACAGAGTCTCACATTTAGAAAACACTCTTATGCCTGCTTAAGGGGAAAGGAGAGGAGGGGTGATTCATAAAACCAGAGTTTCATATTCGTACAGCTACCTTTCCAAAAACCAAATATGGAATAGACAAGACCTACACATTCTTCAGTGAAAGGGACTCAAAACCCCATATTTCCCGCAGAGGAATATATCTGACTAGTACGAATCTTAAAACCTATGTATTGATATGTCTCCATAAGGGAATCAAGTGGGTCTAGACTGGCATAAACATGGCAGTGAGAATCAGATCAAACCCACTATAAAAAGGAATTTCAAAAACAAAACAAAAGCAAGGATAATCTTTACATTTCCTTCAGGGGCTGTGATGAAACATGGAATGACCCTATCTACAATGACAGCTGAATGTGGCGTAAGGCTGGACACTTTGGGCTGAGAGGATTGGTGAGATTGGGTCAGCAAATGCAGACCATTTAAAGCAATAATGCGTGGCACACATTCCAAGGATCCCAACTCTCCAGGTTGAAGGGAATATTACTACAGCTATAACATGTACGGGAAACATAGAGAATGGACACACAGTGAAAACGAAAGGTTTCTAAAACTAAACTAATATTCCGTCTCCTGGTGCTTTGGTTTGCAATTCCACCTGCTTTACTATCAATCTCCCAACTTGGAGAGACAGCCCCTTTAACCTCCTGGTTCTCACAGGTTGCAAATTAGGCAGAGGATGAAAGGAAAGATGGAGAATCAATGAGAGAGTAGCTGTTAGGCATTTGGACGGGCACATGACACTCTAATTTCCCAGCAGGAAGAAGAATTAACCAAAGTCACAGCCACCCGCCGGGAAACAGTATAGGTCCTGAACCAAAAGTTTGGATTTGTTGTCAGCTCACAAAAAACATGTTGAAAAATGGAGCTCAGGGGCACAGCAATTCACATACTGGCAGAGTAATAAAGGACAACTATAGTCCAAAAACCTGTTGAGGGAAGGCAACCAGGCGGACTTGAAAGCGAGCCAGTATAGCAGGAAACAGATTTCAAGAGGTACACTGGAATCGCCTTTAAAGCACAGGAAGAGGGGCACAACTTCGACAATGATGCACTTGGCCAAAAAAGGTGTATGCATTTTCTCCTGAATATATTTAGGAGAAAACGCATACGCCCTTTTTGGCCAAGCAAGCAAGTGGGCAATGCAAATCTGCACTACAAGAAGTATCACTTCCCAACGGTCAAAAGGGACATCCGCAAAATGTGTAAAAACCAGAAAGCAAGACAGGCCATGGAGAACAGGGAGCCTAGTTATGCTGATGGGCAGGTTGTAAATTGCCAACTGCCTCTCTGGAGGAGTGCATTGTGTTCCCTCAAACAAGTAAACAACAGAGGTACAGAGCCAAGGTCACTTCCAGTCTAGGGAATATACCTCGTGAAAACTGAAAATCAATAAGACAGAGGCACCCCAAAATATAGGGCTGCACTGCTTACAAGAACCTCAACTTGGGTACACCTTATATATCCCAGGAAAGACAAAAATGGTTCAAGTAATTGTGTTCCTTACATACGATGGAATATCCCTCAGCCATGAAATCAATGTCATAAGGCCAGTAGCAGCAAAATGAGTGGATTCAGGTACGATGATTCTAAGTGAAATAAGTCACAGAGAAAAAGAAACTTATCATAAGATATCACTTATGAAGGTCCTGTAAACATGGCTACACATGAACTGAGTTAGGAAAAAGAACTGAGTCTCACATTTAGGAAAACTCTTATGCCTGCTTAAGGGGTAAAGAGAGGTGGGGTGATGCATAAAACCAGAGTTTGATATTAGTACAGGTACCGTTCCAAAAACCAAACATGGAATAGACAAGACCTACACTCTCCTCAGTGAAGGGACACAAAACCACATATTTCCTGCAGAGGAATATATCTGACTAGTAAGAATCTTAAAACCTATGTATTGATATGTCTCCGTGATGGAATCAAGTGTGTCTAGACTGGCATAAACATGGAAGTGCGAATCAGCTCAAACCCACTATAAAAAGGAATTTCAAAAACAAAACACAAAAACAGGGAAATCCTTTACAATTCCTTCAGGGGCTCTAATGAAACCTGGAATGACCCTATCTACAACGACAGCTGGATGTGGCATAAGGCTGGACACTTGGGACTGAGAGGATTGGTGAGATTGGGTCAGCAAAAGCAGACCATTTAAATCAATAACGCGTGACAAACATTCCAAGGGTCCCAACTCTCCAGGTTGAAGATAATATTACTACAGCTATAACATGTACGGGAAACCTAGAGAATGGACACACTGTGAATACGAAAGGTTTCTAAAACTCAACTAAAGTCCCTCTCCAGGTTCTCCGGTTTGAATTTCCAACTGCTCTACTATCAATCTCCCAACTTGGAGAGACAGGTCCTTTAACCTCCTGGTTTGAACAGGTTGCCAATTTGGCAGAGGATGAAAGAGAAGAAGGAGAACCAATGAGAGAATAGCTGTTAGGCATTTGGACGGGCACATGTCACTCTAATTTCCCAGCAGGAAGAAGAATTAATCAAAGTCTCAGCCACCCACTGGGAACCTGTATAGGTCCTGAACCAAAATTTTGGACTTGTGTCAGCTCACAAAAAATGAGTTGAAAAATGGAGCTCAGGGGCACAGCATTTCACAAACTGGCAGAGTACTAAAGGGCAACTATCGTCCAAAAATCTGTTGAGGGAAGGCATCGAGGTGGACTTGAAAGCGAGCCAGAATAGCAGGAAACAGATTTCTAGATGTACATTGGAATCGCCTTCAAAGCACAGGAAGAAGGGCACAACTTCGACAATGATGCACTTGGCCAAAAGGGCGTATGCGTTTTCTCCTGAATATATTCATGAGAAAACGCATACAACCTTTTTGGCCAAGCAAAAAAGCGGGCAATGCAAATCTGCACTACAAAGAAGTATCACTTCCCGACGGTCAAAAGGGACATCTGCAAAATGTGTAAAAACCAGAAAGGCAAGACAGGCCCTGGAAAACAGGGAGCCTTGTTATGCTGATGGGTGGGATGTAAATTGGCAACTCCCTCTCTGGAGGAGTGCATTGTGTTCCCTAAAACAGGTAAACAACAGAGCTACAGAGCCAAGGGCACTTCCAGTCTAGGGAATATACCATGGGAAAACTGAAAATCAATAAGACAGAGCCACCCCAATATTTAGGGCTTCACTGCTTACAAGAACCTCAAATTGGGTACACCTTAAATATCCCGGGAAAGACAAAATTGGTTCAAGAAATTGTGGTGCTTACGTAAGATGGAATATCCCTCAGCCATGAAATCAACATCATAAGGCCAGTAGCAGCAAAATGAGTGGATTCAGGTACGATGATTCTAAGTGAAATAAGTCACAGAGAAAAAGTAACTTATCATAAGATATCACTTATGAAGGTCCTGTGAACATGGCTATACATGAACTGAGATAGGAAAGAGAACAGAGTCTCACATTTAGAAAACACTCTTATTCCTGCTTAAGGGGAAAGGAGAGGAGGGGTGATGCATAAAACCAGAGTTTCATATTCCTACAGCTACCTTTCCAAAAACCAAATATGGAATAGACAAGACCTACACCTTCCTCAGTGAAAGGGATCAAAACCCCATATTTCCTGCAGAGGAATATATCTGACTAGTACGAATATTAAAACCTATGTATTGCTATGTCTCCATAAGGGAATCAAGTGGGTCTAGACTGGCATAAACATGGCAGTGAGAATCAGATCAAACCCACTATAAAAAGGAATTTCAAAAACAAAACAAAAGCAAGGATAATCTTTACATTTCCTTCAGGGGCTGTGATGAAACATGGAATGGCCCTATCTACAACGACAGCTGGATATGGCATTAGGTTGGACACTTGGGACTGAGAGGATTGGCGAGATTGGGTCAGCAAATGCAGACCATTTAAAACAATAATGTGTGGCACAGATTCCAAGGATCCCAACTCTCCAGGTTGAAGGGAATATTACTACAGCTATAACATGTACGGGAAACCAAGAGAATGGACACACTGTGAATACGAAAGGCTTCTACAACTAAACTAAACTCCCTCTCCTGGTGCTTCGGTTTGTATTTCCAACTGCTTTACTATCAATCTCCCAAATTGGAGAGACAGCCCCTTTAACCTCCTGTTTCGCACACGTTGCCAAATTGGCAGAGGATGAAAGGGAAGAGGGAGAACCAATGAGAGAGTAGCTATTAGGAATTTGGACGGGCACATGCCACTCTAATTTCCCGGCAGGAAGAAGAATTAATCAAAGTCTCAGCCACCCACTGGGAACCTGTATAGTTCCTGAACCAAAATTTTGGAATTGCGTTCAGGTCACAGAAAACGAGTAAAAAAATGGAGCTCAGGGGCACAGCAATTCACCAACTGGCAGAGTACTAAAGGGCAACTATCGTCCAAAAATCTGTTGAGGGAAGGCAACGAGGTGGACTTGAAAGCGAGCCCGAATAGCAGGAAACAGATTTCAAGATGGACATTGGAATCGCCTTTAAAGCACAGGAAGAGGGGCACAACTTCGACAATGATGCACTTGGCCAAAAAGGGCGTATGCGTTTCCTCCAGAATATAAGCAGGAGGAAACGCTTACACCCTTATTGGCCAAGCAAGCAAGCAGGCAATGAAATTCTGCAGTACAATGAAATATCACTTCCCAGCTGTCAAAAGGGACATCTGCAAAATGTGTAAAAAACAGAAAGGCAAGACAGACCCTGGAGAACAGGGAGCCTAGTTATGATGATGCGCAGGATGTAAATTGCCAACCGCCTCTCTGGAGGAGTGCAATGTGTTCCCTAAAACAATTAAACAACAGAGCTACAGAGCCAAGGGCACTTCCAGTCTGGGGAATATACCTTGTGAAAACTGAAAATCAATAAGACAGAGCCACCCCAAAATTTAGGGCTGCACTCTTTACAAGAACCTCAACTTGGGTACACCTTAAATATCCCAGGAAAGACAAAATTGGTTCAAGAAATTTTGGTACTTACGTACGATGGATTATCACTCAGCCATGAAATCAATGTCATAAGGCCAGTATCAGCAAAATGAGTGGATTCAGGTACGATGATTCTAAGTGAAATAAGTCACCGAGAAAAAGAAACTTATCATAAGATATCACTTATGAAGGTCCTGTAAACATGGCTACACATGAACAGATTTAGGAAAGAGAAAAGTGCCTCTCATTTACAAAACACTCTTATGCCTGCTTAAGGGGAAAGGAGAGGAGGGGTGATGCATAAAACCAGAATTTGATATTCGTACAGGTACCATTCCAAAAACCAAATATGGAATAGACAAGACCTACACCTTCCTCAGTGAAAGGGACTCAAAACTCCATATTTCCCGTAGAGGAATATATATGACTAGTAATAATCTTAAAACCTATATATTGATATGTCTCCTAAGGGAATCAAGTGTGTCTAGACTGGAATTAACATGGCAGTGAGAATCAGCTCAAACTCACTATAAAAAGGAATTTCAAAAACAAACAAACAGGACTTCTGGGTAAGATGGCGGAAGAGTAAGATGCGGAGATCACCTTCCTCCCCATGGATACACCAGAAATACATCTACACGTGGAACAACTCCTACAGAACACATACTGAACGCTGGCAGAAGACCCCAGACTTCCCAAAAGGCAAGAAACTCCCCACATACCTGGTTAGGGCAAAGCGGAGAAATTCCCACACAGAGGAGCGGTGCCGAGCGGCACTCACCAGCCCGAGAGGCTTGTCTGCTCGCCCGCCGGTGCGGGCGCCACTGGAAGCTGAGGCTCTGGCTTCGGTCAGAGCACAGGGAGAGGACTGGGGATGGCGGCGAGAACTCAGCCTGAAGGGTGCTAATGCGCCACAGCTAGCCGGGAGGGAGTCCGGGAAAAACCTGGAGCTGCCGAAGAGGCAAGAGACTTTTTCTTCCCTCTTGGTTTCCTGGTGCACGAGGAGAGGGGATTAAGAGAACTGCTTAAAGGGGCTCCACAGATGGGCGCGAGTCGCGGCTGAAAGCGCGGAGCCCAGAGACTGGCGTGGGACGCTGGGGCTACTGCTGCCGCCGCCAAGAAGCCTGTGTGCGAGCGTAAGTCACTGTCCACACTGCCCTTCCGGTAGCCTGTTCAGCCCGCCACTGCCGGGGTTCCGGGATCCAGGGGCGGCTTCCCTGGGAGAACGCACGGCGCGCCTCGGGCTAGTGCAACGTCACGCCGACATCTGCCACTGCAGGCTCGCCCCGCACTCCGTGCCCCTCCCTCCCGCCCGGCCTGAGTGAGCCAGAGTCCCCGAAGAGGCTGCTCCTTTAACCCTGTCCTGTCTGAGCGAAGAACAGACCCCCTCCGGCGACCTACACGCAGAGGCGGGGCCAAATCCAAAGCTGAGACCCAGGAGCTGTGAGAACAAAGAAGAGAAAGGGAAACCTCTCCCAGCAGCCTCAGAAGCAGTGGATTAAAGCTCCACAATCAACTTGATGTACTCTGCATCTGTGGAATACATGAATAGACAACAAATCATCCCAAATTGAGGAGCCAGGAGTCAGTGCTGTGCCTCTGAGGTGGGAGAGCCAACTTCAGGACACTGGTCCACAAGAGACCTCCCAGCTCCACATAATATCGAACGGCGAAAATCTTCCAGAGATCTCCATCTCCACACCAGCACCCAGCTTCACTCAACGACCAGCAAGCTACAGTGCTGGACACCCTATGCCAAACAACTAGCAAGACAGGAACACAACGCCACCCATTAGCAGAGAGGTGGCCTAAAATCATAAAAAGTCCACAGACACCCCAAAACACACCACCAGACGTGGACCTGCCCACCAGAAAGACAAGATCCAGCCTCATCCACCAGAACACAGGCAGTAGTCCCCTCCAACAGGAAGCCTACACAACCCACTAAACCAACCTTAGCCACTGGGGACAGACACCAAAAACAACGGGAACTACGAACCTGCAGCCTGCAAAAAGGAGACCCCAAACACAGTAACATAAGCAAAATGAGAAGACAGAAAAACACACAGCAGGAGAAGGAGCAAGATAAAAACCCACCAGACCTAACAAATGAAGAGGTAATAGGCATTCTACCTGAAAAAGAATTCAGAATAATGATGGTAAAGACGATGCAAGATTCTATTTCCCAGATCCAAAATCTTGGAAATAGAATAGACAAAATGCAAGAAACAGTTAACAAGGACCTAGAAGAACTAAAGATGAATCAAGCATCGATTAAAAACACAATAAATGAAATGAAAAATCCTCTAGATGGGATCAATAGCAGAATAACTGAGGCAGAAGAACAGATAAGTGAGGTGGAAGATAAAATAGTGGAAATAACTAATGCAGAGCAAAATAAAGAAAAAAGAATGAAAAGAACAGAGGACAGTCTCAGAGACCTCTGGGACAACATTAAACGCACCAACATTCGAATCATAGGGGTTCCAGAAGAAGAAGAGAAAAAGAAAGGGACTGAGAAAATATTTGAAGAGATTATAGTTGAAAACTTCCCTAATATGGGAAAGGAAATAGTTAATCAAGTCCAGGAAGCACAGAGAGTCCCATACAGAATAAATCCAAGGAGAAATACGCCAAGAAACATATTAATCAAACTGTCAAAAATTAAACACAAAGAAATCATATTAAAAGCAGCAAGGCAAAAACAACAAATAACACACAAGGGAATCCCCATCAGGATAACAGCTGATCTCTCAGCAGAAACTCTACCAGCCAGAAGGGAGTGGCAGGACATAATTAAAGTGATGAAGGAGAAAAACCTGCAACCAAGATTACTCTACCCAGCAAGGATCTCATTCAGATTTGATGGAGAAATTAAAACGTTTACAGACAAGCAAAAGTTGAGAGAGTTCAGCACCACCAAACCAGCTTTACAACAAATGCTAAAGGAACTTCTCTAGGCAAGAAAGACAACAGAAGGAAAAGACCTACAATAACGAACCCAAAACAATTAAGAAAATGGGAATAGGAACATACATATCGATAATTACCTTAAATGTAAATGGACTAAATGCTCCCACCAAAAGACACAGATTGGCTGAATGGATACAAAAACAAGACCCATATATATGCTGTCTACAAGAGACCCACTTCAGACCTAGAGACACATACAGACTGAAAGTAAGGGGATGGAAAAAGATATTACATGCAGAAGGAAACTAAAAGAAAGCTGGAGTAGCAATTCTCATATCAGACAAAATAGACTTTAAAATAAAGACTACTAGAAGAGACAAAGAAGGACACTACATAATGATCAAGGGATCGATCCAAGAAGAAGATATAACAATTGTAAATATTTATGCACCAAACGTAGGAGCACCTCAATACATAAGGCAAATACTAACAGCCATAAAAGGAGAAATCGACAGTAACACAAACATAGTAGGGGACTTTAACACCCCACTTTCACCAATGGACAGATCATCCAAAATGAAAATAAATAAGGAAACACAAGCTTTAAATGATACATTAAACAAGATGGACTTAATTGATATTTATAGGACATTCCATCCAAAAACAACAGAATACACATTTTTCTCAAGTGCTCATGGAACATTCTCCAGGATAGATCATATCTTGGGTCACAAATCAAGCCTTGGTAAATTTAAGAAAATTGAAATTGTATCAAGTATCTTTTCTGACCACAATGCTATGAGACTAGATATCAATTACAGGAAAAGAGCTGTAAAAAATACAAACACATGGAGGCTAAACAATACACTACTTAATAACGAAGTGATCACTGAAGAAATCAAAGAGGAAATTAAAAAATACCTAGAAACAAATGACAATGGAGACATGATGACCCAAAACCTATGGGATGCAGCAAAAGCAGTTCTAAGAGGGAAGTTTATAGCAATACAATCCCACCTTAAGAAACAGGAAACATCTCGAATAAACAACCTAACCTTGCACCTAAAGCAATTAGAGAAAGAAGAACAAAAACATCCCAAAGTTAGCAGAAGGAAAGAAATCATAAAAATCAGATCAGAAATAAATGAAAAAGAAATGAAGGAAACGATAGCAAAGATCCATATAACTAAAAGCTGGTTCTTTGAGAAGATAAACAAAATTGATAAACCATTAGCCAGACTCATCAAGAAAAAAAGGGAGAAGACTCAAATCAATAGAATTAGAAATGAAAAAGTAGAAGTAACAACTGACACTCCAGAAATACAAAAGATCATGAGAGATTATTACAAGCAACTCTATGCCAATAAAATGGACAACCTGGAAGAAATGGACAAATTCTTAGAAATGCACAACCTGCCAAGACTGAATCAGGAAGAAATAGAAAATATGAACAGACCAATCACAAGCACTGAAATTGAAACTGTGATAAAAAATCTTCCAACAAACAAAAGCCCAGGACCAGATGGCTTCACAGGCGAATTCTATCAAGCATTTAGAGAAGAGCTAACACCTATCCTTCTCAAACTCTTCCAAAATATAGCAGAGGGAGGAACACTCCCAAACTCATTCTACGAAGCCACCATCACCCTGATACCAAAACCAGACAAGGATGTCACAAAGAAAGAAAACTACAGGCCAATATCACTGATGAACATAGATGCAAAAATCCTCACCAAAATACTAGCAAACAGAATCCAACAGCACATTAAAAGGATCATACACCATGATCAAGTGGGGTTTATTCCAGGAATGCAGGGATTCTTCAATATACGCAAATCAATCAACGTGATACACCATATTAACAAATTGAAGGAGAAAAACCATATGATCATCTCAATAGATGCAGAGAAAGCTTTCGACAAAATTCAACACCCATTTATGATAAAAACCCTGCAGAAAGTAGGCATAGAGGGAACTTTCCTCAACATAATAAAGGCCATATATGACAAACCCACAGCCAGCATCGTGCTCAATGGTGAAAAACTGAAACCATTTCCACTGAAATCAGGAACAAGACAAGGTTGCCCACTCTCACCACTCTTATTCAACATAGTTTTGGAAGTTTTAGCCACAGCAATCAGAGAAGAAAAGGAAATAAAAGGAATCCAAATCGGAAAAGAAGAAGTAAAGCTGTCACTGTTTGCAGATGACATGATACTATACATAGAGAATCCTAAAGATGCTACCAGAAAACTACTAGAGCTAATCAATGAATTTTGTAAAGTGGCAGGATACAAAATTAATGCACAGAAATCTGTGGCATTCCTATATACTAATGTTGAAAAATCTGAAAGTGAAATCAAGGTAACACACCCATTTACCATTGCAACAAAAAGAATAAAATATCTAGGAATAAACCTACCTAAGGAGACAAAAGACCTGTATGCAGAAAATTATAAGACACTGATGAAAGAAATTAAAGATGATACAAATAGATGGAGAGATGTACCATGTTCTTGGATTGGAAGAATCAACATTGTGAAAATGACTCTACTACCCAAAGCAATCTACAGATTCAATGCAATCCCTATCAAATTACCACTGGCATTTTTCACAGAACTAGAACAAAAAATTTCACAATTTGTATGGAAACACAAAAGACCCCGAATAGCCAAAGCAATCTTGAGAACGAAAAATGGAGCTGGAGGAATCAGGCTCCCTGACTTCAGACTATACTACAAAGCTACAGTAATCAAGACAGTATGGTACTGGCACAAAAACAGAAAGATAGATCAATGGAACATGATAGAAAGCCCAGAGATAAACACACGGACATATGGTCACCTTATCTTTGATGAAGGAGGCAGGAATGTACAGTGGAGAAAGGACAGTCTCCTCAATAAGTGGTGCTGGGAAAACAGGATAGGGACATGTAAAAGTATGAGATTAGATCACTCCCTAACACCATACACAAAAATAAGCTCAAAATGGATTAAAGACCTAAATGTAAGGTCAGAAACTATCAAACACTTAGAGGAAAACATAGGCATAACACTCCATGACATAAATCACAGCAAGATCCTTTTTGACCTACCTCCTAGAGAAATGGAAATAAAGACAAAAATAAACACATGGGACCTAATGAAACTTAAAAGCTTTTGCACAGCAAAGGAAACCATAAACAAGACCAAAAGACAACCCGCAGAATGGGAGAAAATATTTGCAAATGGAGCAACTGACAAAGGATTAATCTCCAAAATTTATAAGCTGCTCATGCAGCTCAATAACAAAAAAACAAACAACCCAATCCAAAAATGGGCAGAAGACCTAAATAGACATTTCTCCACAGAAGATATACAG
The DNA here is from genome assembly GCF_949752795.1 of Hyperoodon ampullatus. Taxonomy (NCBI): domain Eukaryota; kingdom Metazoa; phylum Chordata; class Mammalia; order Artiodactyla; family Ziphiidae; genus Hyperoodon; species Hyperoodon ampullatus. The sequence continues at coordinate 463,879 of NW_027640499.1, read as the reverse complement.
ACTGCCAACAAACACATGAAAGGATGCTCAAAATCTTTACTCATTAGAGAAATGCAAATCAATACCACAATGTGGTATCATCTTACACCAGTCAGAATGGCCATCATCAAAAAATCTAGAAACAATAAATGCTGGAGAGGGTGTGGAAAAAAGGGAACCCTCTTGCACTGCTGGTGGGAATGTAAATTGGTACAGCCACTATGGAGAACGGTATGGAGGTTCCTTAAAAAACTACAAATAGAAGTACCATATGACCCAGCAATCCCACTACTGGGCATATACCCTGAGAAAACCATAATTCAAAAAGAGACATGTACCAAAATGTTCATAGCAGCCCTATTTACAATAGCCCGGAGATGGAAACAACCTAAGTGTCCATCATCGGATGAATGGGTAAAGAAGATGTGGCATATATATACAATGGAATATTACTCAGCCATAAAAAGAAATGAAATTGAGCTATTTGTAATGAGGTGGATGGACCTAGAGTCTGTCATACAGAGTGAAGTAAGTCAGAAAAAGAAAGACAAATACTGTATGCTGACACATATATATGGAATTTAAGAAAAAAAAAATGTCAAGAAGAACATAGGGGTAAGACAGAAATAAAGACACAGACTTACTTGAGAATGGACTTGAGGTTATGGGGAGGGGGAAGAGTAAGCTGTGACAAAGCGAAAGAGAGGCATGGATATATATACACTACCAAACGTAAGGTAGATAGATAGTGGGAAGCAGCCACAGAGCACAGGGAGATCAGCTGGGTGCTTTGTGACTGCCTGGAGGTGTGGGATGGGGAGGGAGGGAGGGAGGGAGATGCATGAGGGAAGGGATGTGGGAACAGATGTATATGTATGACTGATTCACTTTGTTATAAAGCAAAAACTAATTAAAAAACAAACAAAAAAAACAAAAAAAAAATAAACTGGGAAATTCTTTACAATTCCTTCGGGACTCTGATGAAACCTAGAATGACCCTATCTACAATGACAGCTGGATGTGGCATAAGGCTGGACACTTGGGACTGAGAGGATTGGTGAGATTGGGTGAGCAAATGCAGACCATTTAAAGCAATAATGCGTGGCACACATTCCCAGGGTCCCAACTCTCCAGGTTGAAGGGAATATTACTACAGCTATAAAAAGTACGGGAAACCTAGAGAATGGACACACTCTGAATACGAAAGGTTTCTAGAACTCAACTAATAGTCCCTCTCCTGGTTCTCCAGCTAGAATTTACAACTGCTTTACTATCAATCTCCCAACTTGGAGAGAGAGACCCTTTAACCTCCTGGTTCGCACAGTTTGCCAATTTGGCAGAGGATGAAAGGGAAGAGGTAGAATAAATGAGAGAGTAGCTGTTAGGCATTTGGACGGGCATATGTCACTCTAATTTCCCAGCAGGAAGAAGAATTAACCAAAGTCTCAGCCACTCGCCGGGAACCAGTATAGGTCCTGAAACAAAAGTTTGGATTGGCGGTCAGCTCACAAAAAACAAGTTGAAAAATGGAGCTCAGGGGCACAGCAATTCACAAACTTGCAGAGTAATAAAGGACAACTATAGTCCAAAAACCTGTTGAGGGAAGGCAACCAGGCGGAATTGAAAGCGAGACAGTATAGCAGGAAACAGATTTCAAGAGGTACACTGGAATCGCCTTTAAAGCACAGGAAGAGGGGCACAACTTCGACAATGATGCACTTGGCCAAAAAGGGTGTATGCGATTTCTCCTGAATATATTTAGGAGAAAACGCAAACGACCTTTTTGCCCAAGCAAGCAAGTGGGCAATGCAAATCTGCACTACAAAAAGTATCACTTCCCAGCGGTCAAAAGGGACATCCACAAAATGTGTAAAAACCAGAAATGCAAGACAGGCCCTGGAGAACAGGGAGCCTAGTTATGCTGATGAGCAGGATGTAAATTGCCACCTGCCTCTCTGGAGGAGTGCAATGTGTCCTCTAAAACAATTAAACAACAGAGCTACAGAGCCAAGGGCACTTCCAGTCTAGGGAATACACCTTGGGAAAACTGAAAATCAGTAAGACAGAGCCACCCCAAAATTTAGGGCTGCACTGCTTACAAGAACCTCAACTTGTGTACACGTTAAATATCCCCAGAAAGACAAAATTGGTTCAAGAAATTGTGGTACTTACGTACAATGGAATATCCCTCAGCCATGAAATCAATGTCATAAGGCAAGTAGCAGCAAAATGATTTTATTCAGGTACGATGATTCTAAGTGAAATAAGTCACAGAGAAAAAGAAACTTATCATAACATATCACTTATGAACGTCCTGTAAACATGGCTACACATGAACTGAGTTAGGAAAGAGAACAGAGTCTCACATTTAGAAAACACTCTTATGCCTGCTTAAGGGGAAAGGAGAGGAGGGGTGATGCATTAAACCAGAGTTTGATATCCGTACAGATACCGTTCCAAAAACCAAATATGGAATAGACAAGACCTACTCCTTCCTCAGGGAAAGGGACTCAAAACCCCATATTTCCCACAAAGGAATATATCTGATTAGTAAGAATCTGAAAACCTATGTATTGATATGTCTCCATAAGGGAATCAAGTGGGTCTAGACTGGCATAAACATGGCAGTGAGAATAAGCTCAAACCCACTATAAAAAGGAATTTCATAAACAAAACAAAAAAACAGGGAAATTCTTTACAATTCCTACAGGGTCTCTGATGAAACCTGAACTGGCCCTCTGTACAAGGACAGCTGGATGTGGCATAAGGCTGGACACTTGGGACTGAGAAGTTTGATGAGATTCAGTGAGCAAATTCAGACCATTTAAAGCAATAATGCGTGACACACATTCCAAGTGCCCCAACTCTCCAGGTTGAAGGGAATATTACTACAGCTATAGCATGTACGGAATACGTAGAGAATGGACACAGTGTGAATACGAAAGGTTTCTAAAACTCAACTAATAGTCCCTCTCATGGTGCTCCGGTTTGAATTTCCAACTGCTTTACTATCAATCTCCCAACCTGGAGAGACAGCCCATTTAACCTCCTAATTCGCACAGGTTGCAAATTAGGCAGAGGATGAAAGGAAAGATGGAGAATCAATGAGAGAGTAGCTGTTAGGCATTTAGATGGGCACATGTCACTCTAATTTCCCAGCAGAAACAAGAATTAACCAAAGTCTCAGCCACAGGCTGGGAACCAGTATAAATCATGAAGCAAAATTTTTGACTTGCGGTCAGCTCACAAAAATGAGTTGAAAATGGAGCTCAGGGGCACAGCAATTAACAAATCGGCAGAGTAATAAAGGGCAACTATCGTCCAAAAATCTGTAGAGGGAAGGCAACCAGGCGGACTTGAAAGCGAGCCAGAATAGCAGGAAACAGATTTCAAGAGGTACATTGGAATCGCCTTTAAATCACAGGAAGAGGGGCACAATTTGGACAATGATGCACTTGCCCAAAAAGGTTGTATGCGTTTCCTGCGGAATATAATCAGGAGGAAATGCATACGCCTTTTTTGACCAAGCAAGCAAGCGGGCAATGCAAATCTGCACAACAAAGAAGTATCACTTCCCACTGGTCAAAAGGGACATGCGCAAAATGTGTAAAAACCAGAAAGGCAAGACAGGCCATGGAGAATAGGGAGCATAGTTATGCTGATGGGCAGGATGTAAATTGCCAACTGCCTCTCTGGAGCAGTGCATTGTGTTCCCTAAAACAAGTAAACAACAGAGCTACAGAGCAAAGTGCACTTCCAGTCTAGGGAATATACCTTGGGAAAACAGAAAAGCAATAAGACAGAGCCACCCCAAAATTTAGGGCTGCACTGCTTACAAGAACCTCAACTTGGGTACACCTTAAATATGCCAGGAAAGACAAAATTGGTTCAAGAAATTGTACTTACGTACGATGGAATATCCCTCAGCCATGAAATCAATGTCATAAGGCCAGTAGCAGCAAAATGATTGCATTCAGGTACGAAGATTCTAAGTGAAATAAGTCACAGAGAAAAAGAAACTTATTATAAGATATCACATATGAAGTTCCTGTAAACATGGTTACACATGAACTGAGTTAGGAATGAGAACAGAGTCTCACGTTCAGAAAACACTCTTATGCCTGCTTAAGAGGAAAGTAGCTGAGGGCTGATGAATAAAACCAGAATTTGATATTCGTACAGCTACCGTTCCAAAAACCAAATAGGGAATAGACAAGACCTACACCTTCCTCAGTGAAAGGGACTCAAAACCCCATATTTCCCACAGAGGAATATATCTGAATAATAAGAATCTTAAAACCTATGTATTGATATGTCTCCGTAATGGAATGAAGTGGGTCTAGACTGGCATAAGCATGGCAGTGAGAATCAGCTCAAACCCTCTATAAAAAGGAATTTCAAAAACAAAACAAAAAAAACAGGGAAATTCTTTACAATTCCTACAGGGGCTCTGATGAAACCTGGAATGACCCTCTCTACAAGGACAGCTGGATGTGGCATAAGCCTGGACACTTGGGACTGAGACGCTTGGTGAGATTCAGTGAGCAAATGCAGACCATTTAAAGGAATAATGCGTGGCACACTTTCCAAGGTTCCCAACACTCAAGGTTGAAGGGAATATTACTACAGCTATAACATGTACGGGGAACCTAGAGAATGGACACACTGTGAATACGAAAGTTTTGTAAAACTCAAAGAAGAGTCCCTCTTATGGTGCTCCAGTTTGAATTTCCAACTGCTTTATTATCAATCTCCCAACTTTGAGAGACATCCCTTTAACCTCCTAGTTCTCACAGGTTGCCAGTTTGGCAGAGGATGAAACGGAATAGGGAGAACAAATGAGAGAATAGCTGTTAGGCATTTGGATGGGCACATGTCACTCTAATTGTGCGGCAGGAAGAAGAATTAATCAAATTCTCAGCCACCCACTGGGAACCTGTATAGATCCTGAACCAAAATTTTGGACTTGTCGTCAGCTCACAAAAACATGAGTTGAAAAATGGAGCTCAGGGGCACAGCTATTCACAAACTGGCAGAGAACTAAAGGGCAACTATCGTCCAAAAATCTGTTGAGGGAAGGCAACGAGGTGGACTTGAATGCGAGCCGGAATAACAGGAAACAGATTTCAAGAGGTACATTGGAATCGCCTTCAAAGCACAGGAAGAGGGGCACAACCTCGACCATGATGCACTTGGCCAAAAAGGACGTATGCGTTTTCTCCTGAATATATTCAGGAGAAAATGCATATGTCCTTTTAGGCCAAGCAAGCAAGCGGGCAATGCAAATCTGCACTACAAAGAAGTATCAATTCCCACCGGTCAGAAGGGACATCCGCAAAATGTGTAAAAACCAGAAAGGCAAGGCAGGCCCAAGAGAACAGGGAGCCTTGTTATGCTGATGGGCGGGATGTAAGTTGCCAACTCCCTCTCTGGAGGAGTGCACTGTGTTCACTAAAACAGGTAAGAACCAGAGCTACAGAGCCAAGGGCACTACCAGTCTTGGGAATATACCTTGGGAAAACTGAAAATCAATAAGAGAGAGCCACCCCAAAAGTTAGGTCTGCACTGCTTACAAGAACCTCAACTTGGGTACACCTAAAATATCCCAGCAAAGACAAAAATGGTTCAATAAATTGTGTTACTAATGTACGATGGAATATCCCTCAGCCATGAAATAAATGTCATAAGGCCAGTAGCAGCAAAATGAGTGGATTCAGGTACGATGATTCTAAGTGAAATAAGTCACAGAGAAAAAGTAACCTATCATAAGATATCACTTATGAACGTCCTGTAAACATGGCTACACATGAACTGAGTTAGGAAAGAGAACAGAGCCTCTCATTTAGAAAACACTTTTATGCCTTCTTAAGGGGAAAGGAGAGGAGGGGTGATGCATAAAACCAGAGTTTGATATTCGTACAGGAACCATTCCAAAAACCAAATATGGAATAGACAAGACCTACACCTTCCTCAGTGAAAGGGACACAGAACCCCATATTTTCTGCAGAGGAATATATGTGACTAGTAATAATCTTAAAACCTATATATTGATATGTCTCCATAAGGGAATCAAGTGTGTCTAGACTGGCATTAACATGGCAGTGAGAATCAGCTCAAACCCACTATAAAAAAGAATTTCAAAAACAAACAAACAAAAAAAAAACGGGAAATTCTTTACAATTCCTTCAGGGGCTATGATGAAACCTAGAATGACCCTATCTACAACGACAGCTGGATGTGGCACAAGGCTGGACACTTGGGACTGAGAGGATTGGTGAGACTCAGTGAGCAAATGCAGACCATTTAAAGCAATAATGCGTGGCAGACATTCCAAGAGTCCCAACTCTCCAGTTTGAAGGGAATATTACTACAGCTATAACATGTACGGGAAACATAGAGAATGGACACACTCTGAATATGAAAGGTTTCTAGAACTCAACTAATTGTCCCTCTCCTGGTTCTCCATCTAGTATTTCCAAATGCTTTACTATCAATCTCCCAAATTGGAGAGACAGGCCCTTTAACCTCCTGGTTCGCACAGGTTGCCAATCTGGCAGAGGATGAAAGGGAAGAGGGAGAACCAATGAGAGAGTAGCTATTAGGCATTTGGACGGGCACATGTCACTCTAATTTCCCGGCAGGAAGAAGAATTAATCAAAGTCTCAGCCACACACCGGGAACCTGTATAGGTCCTGAACCAAAATTTTGGACTTGCGGTCAGCTCACAAAAAACGACTTGAAAAATGGAGCTCAGGGGCACAGCAATTCACAAACTGGCAGAGTACTAAAGGGCAACTATCGTCCAAAAATCTGTTGAGGGAAGGCAACGAGGCGGACTGGAAAGCGATACAGAATAGCAGGAAACAGATTTCAAGGGGTACATTGGAATCACATTAAAACCACAGGAAGAGGGGCACAACTTCGACAATGATGCACTTGGCCAAAAAGGTTGTATGCGTTGTCTCCTGAATATATTCAGGAGAAAACACATACGCCCTTTTTGGCCAAGCAAGCAAGCGGGCAATGCAAATCTGCACTACAAAATTTATCACTTCCCACCGGTCAAAAGGGACATCCGCAAAATATGTAAAAACCAGAAAGGCAAGACAGGCCCTGGAGAACAGAGAGCCCAGTTATGCTGATGGGCAGGATGTAAATTACCAACTGCCTTTGTGGAGGAGTTCACTGTGTTCCCTAAAACTAGTAAACAAGAGAGCTATCGAACCAAGGGCACTTCAGTCTAGGGAATATACCTTGGGAAAACTGAAAATCAATAAGACAGAGCCACCCCAAATTTGGGGCTGCACTGCTTACAGGAACCTCAACTTGTGTACACCTTAAATATCCCAGGAAAGACGAAAATGGTTTAAGAAATTGTATTACTTATGGACGATGGGATATCCCCCAGCCATGAAATCAATGTCATGAGGCCAGTAGCAGCAAAATGAGTGGATTCAGGAATGATTATTCTAAGTGAAATAAGTCACAGAGAAAAGGAAACTTATCATAAGATATCACTTATGAAGGTCCTGTAAACATGGCTACATAAGAACTGAGTTAGGAAAGAGAACAGAGTCTCACATTTAGAAAACAATCTTATGAATGCTTAAGCGGGAAGGAGAGGTGGGGTGATGCATAAAACCAGAGTTTGATATTAGTACAGGTACCGTTCCAAAAACCAACTACGAATTACACAAGCCCTACACCTTCGTCAGTGAAAGGGACTCAAAACCCCATATTTCCCGCAGAGGAATATATCTGACTAGTAAGAATCTTAAAACCTATGTATTGATATGTATTCGTAAGGGAATCAAGTGTGTCTAGACTGACATAAACATGGCAGTGAAAATCAGCTCAAACCCACTATAAAAATGAATTTCAAAAACCAAACAAAAAAATAGGGAAATTCTTTACAATTCCTTCAGGGGCTCTGATGAAACCTGGAATGACCCTATCTACAACGACAGCTGGATGTGGCATAAGGCTGGACACTTGGGACTGAGAGGATTGGTGAGATTGGGTCAGCAAAAGCAGACCATTTAAAGCAATAATGCGTGGCACACATTCCAAAGATCCCAACTCTCCAGGTTGAAGGGAATATTACTACAGCTATAACATATACGGGAAACCAAGAGAATGGACACACTGTGAATACGAAAGGTTTCTAAAACTCAACTAATAGTCCCTCTCCTGGTTCTTCGGTTTGTATTTCCAACTGCTTTACTATCAATCTCCCAACTAGGAGAGACAGCCCCTTTAACCTCCTGGTTCTCAAAGGTTGCCAATTTGGCAGAAGATGAAAGGAAAGATGGAGAACCAATGAGAGAGTAGCTGTTAGGCATTTAGACGGCACATGTCACTGTAATTTCCCGGCAGAAATAAGAATTAACCAAAGTCTCAGCCACACGCCGGGAACCAGTATAGATCCTGAAGCAAAATTTTGGACTTGTGGTCAGCTCACAAAATACGAGTTGAAAAATGGAGCTCAGGGGCACAGCAATTCACAAACTGGCAGAGTAATAAAGGGCAACTATCGTCCAAAAATCTGTTGAGGGAAGGCAACGAGGCGGACTTGAAAGGGAGCTAGAATAGCAGGAAACAGATTTCAAGAGGTACATTGGAATCGCCTTTAAAGCACAGGAAGAGGGGCACAATTTCGACCATGATGCACTTGCCCAAAAAGGGCGTATGCGTTTCCTCCTGAATATAATCATCAGGAAAGGCATACGCCTTTTTAGGCCAAGCAAGCAAGTGGGCAATGAAATTCTGCAGTACAAAGAAGTATCACTTCCAAGCGGTCAAAAGGGACATCTGCAAAATGTGTAAAAAACAGAAAGGCAAGACAAGCCCTGGAGAACAGGGAGCCTAGTTATTCTGATGAGCAGGATGTAAATTGCCAACCACCTCTCTGGAGGAGTGCAATGTGTTCCCTAAAACAATTAAACAACAGAGCTACAGAGCCAAGGGCACTTCCAGTCTAGGGAATATACCTTGGGAAAACTGAAAACCAATAAGACAGAACCACCCCAAAATTTAAGGCTGCACTGCTTACAAGAACCTCAACTTGGGTACACCTAAAATATCCTCGGAAAGACAAAATTGGTTCAAGAAATTTTGGTACTTACGTACGATGGGTTATCCCTCAGCCACGAAATCAATGTCATAAGGCCAGTAGTAGCAAAATGAGTGGATTCAGGTACGATGATTCTAAGTGAAATAAGTCACAGAGAAAAAGAAACTTATCATAAGATATCACTTATGAAGGTCCTGTAAACATGGCTACACATGAACAGAGTTAGGAAACAGAAAAGAGCCTCTCATTTAGAAAACCCTCTTATGCCTGCTTAAGGGGGAAGGAGAGGTGGGGTGATGCATAAAACCAGAGTTTGATATTAGTAGAAGTACCGTTCCAAAAACCAACTATTGAATAGACAAGACCTACACTTTCCTCAGTGAAACGGACTCAAAACCCCATATTTCCCGCAGAGGTATATATCTGACTAGTAAGAAACTTAAAACTTATGTATTGATATGTCTCCGTAAGGGAATGAAGTGTGTCTTGACTGCCATAAACATGGCAGTGAGAATCAGCTCAAACCCCCTATAAAAAGGAATTTCAAAAACAAAACAAAAAAACAGGGAATTTCTTTACAATTCCTTCAGGGGCTCTGATGAAACCTGGAATGACCCTATCTACAACCACAGCTGGATGTGGCATAAGCCTGGACACTTGGGACTGAGACGATTGGTGAGATTCGGTGAGCAAATGCAGACCATTTAAAGCAATAATATGTGGCACACATTCCAAGGGTCCCAAATCTCCAGGTTGAAGGGAATATTACTACAGCTATAACATGTACTGGAAACCTAGAGAATGGACACAATGTGAATATGAAAGGTTTCTAAAACTCAACTAATAATCCCTCTCCTGGTGCTCCGCTTTGACTTTCCAACGGCTTTACTATCAATCTCCCAACTTGGAAAGACAGCCTCTTTAACCTCCTGGTTCGCACAGGTTGCCAATTTGGCAGAGGATTAAAGGGAAGAAGGGGAACCAATGAAAGAGTAGCTGTTAGTCATTTGGACGGGCACATGTCACTCATATTTCCCGGAAGGAAGGAGAATTAACCAAAGTCTCAGCCACCTGCCGGGAACCAGTATAGGTCCTGAACCAAAATTTTGGACTTGCGGTGAGCTCACAAAAACGAGTTGAAAAATGGAGCTTAGGGGCACAACAATGCACAAAGTGTCAGAGAAATAAAGGACAACAATCGTCCAAAAATCTGTTGAGGGAAGGCAACGATGCGGACTTGAAAGCGAGCCAGAATAGCAAGAAACAGATTTCAAGAGGTACATTGGAATCGCCTTTAAAGCACAGGAAGAGGGGCACAATTTCGACCATGATGCACTTGCCCAAAAAGGGCGTATGTGTTTCCTCCTGAATATAATCAGGAGGAAACGCATACGCCCTTTTTGGCCAAGCAAGCAAGAGGGCAATGAAATTCTGCAGTACAAAGAAGTATCACTTCCAAGCGGTCAAAAGGGATATCTGCAAAATGTGTAAAAAACAGAAAGGCAAGACAGGCCCTGGAGAACAGGGAGCCTAGTTATGCTGATGGGCAGGAAGTAAATTGCCAACCGCCTCTCTGGAGGAGTGCAATGTGTTCCCTAAAACAATTAAACACAGAGCTACAGAGCCAAGGGCACTTCCAGTCTAGGGAATATACCTTGGGAAAACTGAAAATCAATAAGACAGAGCCACCGCAAAATTTAAGGCTGCACTGCTTACAAGAACCTCAACTTGGGTACACCTAAAATATCCCAGGAAAGACAAAATTGGTTCAAGAAATATTGGTACTTACATACGATGGGTTATCCCTCAGCCACGAAATCAATGTCATAAGGCCAGTAGCAGCAAAATGAGTGGACTCAGGTACGATGATTCTAAATGAAATAAGTCACAGAGAAAAAGAAACTTATCATAAGATATCACTTATGAAGGTCCTGTAAACATGGCTACACACGAACAGAGTTAGGAAAGAGAAAAGAGCCTCTCATTTAGAAAAGACTCTTATGCCTTCTTAAGGGAAAGGAGAGGAGGGGTGATGCATAAAACCAGAGTTTGATATTCGTACAGGTACCATTCCAAAAACCAAATATGGAATAGACAAGACCTACACCTTCCTCAGTGAAAGGGACACAAAACCCCATATTTCCCGTAGAGGAATATATGTGACTAGTAATAATCTTAAAACCTATATATTGATATGTCTCCATAAGGGAATCAATTGTGTCTAGACTGGCATTAACATGGCAGTGAGAATCAGCTCAAACCCACTCTAAAAAGGAATTTCAAAAACAAAACAAAACAAAACAAAAAACCGGGAAATTCTTTACAATTCCTTCAGGGGCTATGATGAAACCTAGAGTGACCCTATCTACAATGACAGCTGGATGTGGCATAAGGCTGGACACTTGGGAATGAGAGGATTGGTGGGATTGGGTGAGCAAATGCAGACCTTTTAAAGCAATAATGTTTGGCACACATTCCAAGGGTCCGAACTCTACAGGTTGAAGGGAATATTACTACAGCTATAACATGTACGGGAAACCTATGGAATGGACAAACTCTGAATACGAAAGGTTTCTAGAACTCTACTAATTGTCCCTCTCCTGGTTCTCCAGCTAGAATTTCCAACTGCTTTACGATCAATCTCCCAAATTGGAGAGACCGGCCCTTTAACCTCCTGGTTCGCACAGGTTGCCAATTTGGGAGAGGATGAAAGGGAAAAGGGAGAACCAATGAGAGAGTAGCTATTAGGCATTTGGACGGGCACATGTCACTCTTATTTCCCAGCAGGAGGAAGAATTAATCGAAGTCTCAGCCACACACTGGGAAACTGTATAGGTCCTGAACCAAAATTTTGGACTTGCGGTCAGCTCACAAAAAACGAGTTGAAAAATGGAGCTCAGGGGCACAGCAATTCACAAACTGGCAGAGTACTAAAGGGCAACTATCGTCCAAAAATCTATTGAGGGAAGGCAACGAGGCGGACTTGAAAGCGATCCAGAATAGCAGGAAACAGATTTCAAGGGGTACATTGGAATCAGATTCAAGCCACAGGAAGAGGGGCACAACTTCGACAATGATGCACTTGGCCAAAATGGTCGTATGCGTTGTCTCCTGAATATATTCAGGAGAAAACACATACGCCCATTTTGGCCAAGCAAGCAAGCGGGCAATGCAAATCTGCACTACAAAATGTATCACTTCCCACCGGTCAAAAGGGACATCTGCAAAATATGTAAAAACCAGAAAGGCAAGACAGGCCCTGGAGAACAGAGAGCCCAGTTATGCTGATGGGCGCGATGTAAATTACCAACTGCCTTTGTGGAGGAGTTCACTGTGTTCCCTAAAACAAGTAAACAAGAGAGCTACCGAACCAAGGGCACTTACAGTCTAGGGAATATACCTTGGGAAAACTGAAAATCAATAAGACAGATCCACCCCAAATTTGGGTCTGCACTGCTTACAGGAACCTCAACTTGGGTACACCTTAAATATCCCAGGAAAAACAAAAATGGTTTAAGAAATTGTATTACTTATGCACGATGCAATATCCCCCAGCCATGAAATCAATGTCATGAGGCCAGTAGCAGCAAAATGAGTGGATTCCGGTACGATGATTATAAGTGAAATAAGTCACAGAGAAAAGGAAACTTATCATAAGATATCACTTATGAAGGTCCTGTAAACATGGCTACACATGAACTGAGTTAGGAAAGAGAACAGAGTCTCACATTTAGAAAACAATCTTATGCCTGCCTAAGGGGGAAGGAGAGGAGGGGTGATGCATAAAACCAGCGTTTGATATTAGTACAGGTACCGTTCCAAAAACCAACTACGAATTATACAAGTCCTACACCTTCGTCAGTGAAAGGGACTCAAAACCCCATATTTCCCGCAGAGGAATATATCTGATTAGTAAGAATCTTAAAACCTATGTATTGATATGTCTCCATAAGGCAATCAAGTGAGTCTAGACTGCAATTAACATAGCAGTGAGAATCAGCTCAAAACCAGTATAAAAAGGAATTTTAAAAGCAAACAACAACAAAAAAATACGGGAAATTCTTTACAATTCCTTCAGGGGCTCTGATGAAACCTAGAATGACCATATCTACAATGACAGCTGGATGTGGCATAAGGTTGGACACTTGGGACTGAGAGGATTGGTGAGATTGGGTGAGCAAATTCAGACCTTTTAAAGCAATAATGTGTGGCACACATTCCAAGGGTCCGAACTCTCCAGGTTGAAGGGAATATTACTACAGCTATAACATGTACGGGAATCCTAGGGAATGGACACACTCTGAATACGAAAGGTTTCTGGAACTCAACTAATTGTCCCTCTCCTGGTTCTCCGCTAGAATTTCCAACTGCTTTACTATGAATCTCCCAAATTGGAGAGACAGGCCCTTTAACCTCCTGGTTCGCACAGGTTGCCAATTTGGCAGAGGATGAAAGGGAAGAGGGAGAACCAATGAGAGAGTAGCTATTAGGCATTTGGATGGGAACATGTCACTCTAATTTCCCGGCAGGAAGAAGAATTAATCAAAGTCTCAGCCACACACTGGGAACCTGTATAGGTCCTGAACCAAAATTTTGGACTTGTGGTCAGCTCACAAAAAACGAGTTGAAAAATGGAGCTCAGGGGCACAGCAATTCACAAACTGGCAGAGTACTAAAGGGCAACTATCGTCCAAAAATCTATTGAGGGAAGGCAACGAGGCGGACTTGAAAGCGATCCAGAATAGCAGGAAACAGATTTCAAGGGGTACATTGGAATCACATTCAAACCACAGGAAGAGGGGCACAACTTCGACAATGATGCACTTGGCCAAAAATGTTGTATGCGTTGTCTCCTGAATATATTCAGGAGAAAACACATACGCCCTTTTTGGCCAAGCAAGCAAGTGGGCAATTCAAATCTGCACTACAATGAAGTATCACATACCACCGGTCAAAGGGGACATCCGCAAAATGTGTAAAACCAGAAAGGCAAGATAGGCCCCGGAGAACAGGGAGCCTAGTTATGCTGATGGAAAGGATGTAAATTGCAAACTGCCTCTCTGGAGGAGTGCATGGTGTTCCCTAAAACAAGGAAACAACAGAGCTACAGAGCAAAGGGCAACGCCAGTCTAGGGGATATACCTTGGGAAAACGGAAAATCAATAAGACAGAGCCACCCCAAAATTTAGGGCTACACTGCTTACAAGAACCTCAACTTGGGTACACTTTAAATATCCCAGGAAAGACAAAAATGTTTCAAGAAATTGTGTTACTTACGTACGATGGAATATCAGTCAGCCATGAAATCAATGTCATAAGGCCAGTAGCTTCAAACTGAGTGGATTCAGGTACGATGATTCTAAGTGAAATAAGTCACAGAGAAAAAGAAACTTATCATAAGATATCCCTTATGAAGGTCCTGTAAACATGGCTACACATGAACTGAGATAGGAAAGAGAACAGAGTCTCACATTTAGAAAACACTCTTATGCCTGCTTAAGGGGGAAGGAGAGGTGGGGTGTTGCATAAAACCAGAGTTTGATATTAGTAGAGGTACCGTTCCAAAAACCAACTGCGGAATAGACAAGACCTACACTTTCCTCAGTGAAATGGACTCAAAACCCCATATTTCCCGCAGAGGTATATATCTGACTAGTAAGAAACTTAAAACTTATATATTGATATGTCTCCGTAAGGGAATGAAGTGTGTCTTGACTGCCATAAACATGGCAGTGAGAATCAGCTCAAACCCCCTATAAAAAGGAATTTCAAAAACAAAACAAAAAAACAGGGAAATTCTTTACAATTCCTTCAGGGGCTCTGATGAAACCTGGAATGACCCTATCTACAACCACAGCTGGATGTGGCATAAGCCTGGACACTTGGGACTGAGACGATTGGTGAGATTCGGTGAGCAAATGCAGACCATTTAAAGCAATAATATGTGGCACACATTCCAAGGGTCCCAAATCTCCAGGTTGAAGGGAATATTACTACAGCTATAACATGTACTGGAAACCTAGAGAATGGACACAATGTGAATATGAAAGGTATCTAAAACTCAACTAATAATCCCTCTCCTGGTGCTACGGTTTGACTTTCCAACTGCTTTACTATCAATCTCCCAACTTGGAAAGACAGCCCCTTTAACCTAATGGTTCGCACAGGTTGCCAATTTGGCAGAGGATTAAAGGGAAAAGGGGAACCAATGAAAGAGTATCTGTTAGTCATTTGGACGGGCACATGTCACTCATATTTCCCGGAAGGAAGGAGAATTAACCAAAGTCTCAGCCACCTGCCGGGAACCAGTATAGGTCCTGAACCAAAATTTTGGACTTGCGGTGAGCTCACAAAAAACGAGTTGAAAAATGGAGCTTAGGGGCACAACAATGCACAAACTGTCAGAGAAATAAAGGACAACAATCGTCTAAAAATCTGTTGAGGGAAGGCAATGATGCGGACTTGAAAGCGAGGCAGAATAGCAAGAAACAGATTTCAAGAGGTACATTGGAATCACCTTTAAAGCACAGGAATAGGGGCACAACATCGACAATGATGCACTTGCCCCAAAAGAGCATATTATTTTTCTCCAGAATATATTCAGGAGAAAACACATACGCACTTTTTGGCCAAGCAAGCAAGCAGACAATGCAAATCTGCACTACAATGAAGTATCACATCCCACAGTTCAATAGGGACATCCGCAAAATGTGTAAAAACCAGAAAGTCAAGATAGGCCCTGGAGAACAGGGAGCCTAGTTATGCTGATGGAAAGGATGTAAATTGGAAACTGCCTCTCTGGAGGATTGCATTGTGTTCCCTAAAACAAGGAAACAACAGAGGTACAGAGCCAAGGGCAATTCAAGTCTAGGGGATATACCTTATGAAAACTGAAAATCAATAAGACAGAGCCACCCCAAAATTTAGGGCTGCACTGCTTACAAGAACCTCAACTTGGGTACACCTTAAATATCCCAGGAAAGACAAAAATGTTTCAAGAAATTGTGTTACTTACGTACGATGGAATATCAGTCAGCCATGAAATCAATGTCATAAGGCCAGGAGCTTCAAAGTGAGTGGATTCAGGTACGATGATTCTAAGTGAGATAAGTCACAGAGAAAAAGAAACTTATCATAAGATATCACTTATTAAGGTCCTGTAAACATGGCTACATATGAACTGAGTTAGGAAAGAGAACAGAGTCTCACATTTAGAAAACAATCTTATGCCTGCTTCAGGGGGAAGGAGAGGTGGGGTGATGCATAAAACCAGAGTTTGATATTAGTACAGGTACCGTTCCAAAAACCAAATACGGAATAGACAAGACCTACACTTTCCTCAGTGAAAGGGACTCAAAATCCCATATTTCCTGCAGAGGAATATATCTGACTGGTAAAAAACTTAAAACCTATGTATTGATATGTCTCCGTAAGGGAATCAAGTTTGTCTAGACTGGCATAAACATGGCAGTGAGAATCAGTTCAAACCCACTATAAAATGGAAATTCAAAAACAAAACAAAAAAACAGGGAAATTCTTTACAATTCCTTCAGGGGCTCTGATGAAACCTAGAATGACCCTATCTACAACGACAGCTGGATGTGGCATAAGGCTGGACACTTGGGACTGAGAGGATTGGTGAGATTCGGTGAGCAAATGCAGACCCTTTAAAGCAATAATGCGTGGCACACATTCCAAGGGTCCCAACTCTCCAGGTTGAAGGGAATATTACTACAGCTATAACATGTACGGGAAACCTAGAGAATGGACACAGTGTGAATACGAAAGGTTTCTAAAACTCAACTAATAATCCCTCTCCTAGTGCTCCAGCTTGACTTTCCAACTGCTTTACTATCAATCTCCCAACTTGGAGAGACAGCCCCTTTAACCTCCTGGTTCTCACAGGTGGCCAATTTTGTAGAGGATGAAAGGGAAAAGGGATAAGCAATGAGAGAGTTGCTGTTAGGCATTTGGACGGTCGCATGTCATTCTAATTTCCCGGCAGGAAGAAGAATTAACCAAAGTCTCAGACACCCGCCGGGAACCAGTATATGTCCTGAACCAAAATTTTCGACTTGCGGTCAGCTCACAAAAAACGAGTTGAAAAATGCGGCTCAGGGCCACAGCAATTCACAAACTGGCAGAGAAATAAAGGACAACAATCGTCCAAATATCTGTTGAGGGAAGGCAACGAGGCAGACATGAAAGCGAGCCAGAAGACTAGGAAACAGATTTCAAGAGGTACATTGGAATCGCCTTTAAAGCACAGGAAGAGGGGCACAACATCGACAATGATGCACTTGGCAAAAAAGGGCGTGTGCGTTTTCTCGTGAATATATTCAGGAGAAAATGCATAGGCCCTTTTTGGCCAAGCAAGCAAGCGGGCAATTCAAATCTGCACTACAAACAAGTATCATTTCCCACCCATCAAAAGGGACATTCGCAAAATGTGTAAAAGCCAGAAAGGCAACACAGGCAATGGAGAATAGGGAGCCTAGTTATGCTGATGGGCAGGATTTAAATTGCCAACTGCCTCTATGGAGGAATGCACTGTGTTCCCTAAAACAAGTAAACAACAGAGCTACAGAGCCAAGGGCACTTCCAGTCTAGGGAATATACATTGGGAAACCTGAAAATCAATAAGTTAGAGCCACCCCAATATTTAGGGCTGCACTGCTTACAAGAACCTCAACTTGGGTACACCTTAAATATCCCAGGAAAGACAAAAATGTTTCAAAAAATTGTGGTATTTACATACAATGTAATAACCCTCAGCAATGAAATCAATGTCATGAGGCCAGTAGCAGCAAAATGAGTGGATTAAGGTACGATGATTCTAAGTGAAATAAGTCACAGAGAAAAAGAAATTTATCATAAGATATCACTTATGAAGGTCCTCTAAACATGGCTACACATGAACTGACTTAGGAAAGAGAACAGAGCCTCACATTTAGAAAACACTCTTATGCCTGCTTAAGGGGGAAGGAGAGGTGGGGTGATGCATAAAACCAGAGTGTCATATTAGTACTGGTACCGTTCCAAAAACCAACTACGGAATAGACAAGACCTACACTTTCCTCAGTGAAATGGACTCAAAACCCCATATTTCCCGCAGAGGTATATATCTGACTAGTAAGAAACTTAAAACCTATGTATTGATATGTCTCCATAAGGGAATGAAGTGTGTCTTGACTGCCATAAACATGGCAGTGAGAATCAGCTCAAACCCCCTATAAAAAGGAATTTCAAAAACAAAACAAAAAAACAGGGAAATTCTTTACAATTCCTTCAGGGGCTCTGATGAAACCTGGAATGTCCCTATCTACAACCACAGCTGGATGTGGCATAAGCCTGGACACTTGGGACTGAGACAATTGGTGAGATTCGGTGAGCAAATGCAGACCATTTAAAGCAATAATATGTGGCACACATTCCAAGGGTCCCAACTCTCCAGGTTGAAGGGAATATTACTACATCTATAACATGTACTGGAAACCTAGAGAATGGACACAATGTGAATATGAAAGGTTTCTAAAACTCAACTAATAATCCCTCTCCTGGTGCTCCGGTTTGACTTTCCAACTGCTTTACTATCAATCTCCCAACTGGGAAAGACAGCCCCTTTAACCTCCTAGTTCGTACAGGTTGCCAATTTGGCAGAGGATGAAAGGGAAGAAGGAGAACCAATGAGAGAGTAGCTGTTAGGCATTTGGACGGGCACAAGTCACTCTAATTTCCCGGAAGGAAGGAGAATTAACCAAAGTCTCAGCCACCCGCCGGGAACCAGTATAGGTCCTGAACCAAAAATTTGGACTTGCGGTCAGCTCACAAAAACGAGGTGAAAAATGCAGCTTAGGGGCACAACAATGCACAAACTGTCAGAGAAATAATGGACAACAATCGTCCAAAAATCTGTTGAGGCAAGGCAAAGATGCGGACTTTAAAGCGAGCCAGAATAGCAAGAAACAGATTTCAAGAGGTACATTGGATTCGCCTTTAAAGCACAGGAATAGGGGCACAACATCGACAATGATGCACTTGGCCCAAAAGGGCGCATGAGTTTTCTCCAGAATATATTCAGGAGAAAACACATACGCGCTTTTTTGCCAAGCAAGCAAGCGGGCAATGCAAATCTGAACTACAATGAAATATCACATCCCACCGGTCAACAGGGACATCTGCAAAATGTGTAAAATCAGAAAGGCAAGATAGGCCCTGGAGAACAGGGAGCCTAGTTATGCTGATGGAAAGGATGTAAATTGCAAACTGCCTCTCTGGAGGAGTGCATTGTGTTCCCTAAAACAAGGAATCAACAGAGCTACAGAGCCAAGGTCAATTCCAGTCTAGGGGATATACCTTGGGAAAACTGAAAATCAATAAGACAGAGCCACCCCAAAATTTAGGGCTGCACTGCTTACAAGAACCTCAACTTGGTTACACCTTAAATATCCCAGGAAAGACAAAAATGTTTCAAAAAATTGTGTTTCTTACGTACGATGGAATATCAGTCAGCCATGAAATCAATGTCATAAGGCCTGTAGCTTCAAACTGAGTGTATTCAGGTACGATGATTCTAAGTGAAATAAGTCACAGAGAAAAAGAAACTTATCATAAGATATCACTTATGAAGGTCCTCTAAACATGGCTACACATGAACTGAGTTAGGAAAGAGAACAGAGTCTCACATTTAGAAAACACTCTTATGCCTGCTTAAGGGGGAAGGAGAGGTGGGGTGATGCATAAAACCAGAGTGTCATATTAGTACAGGTACCGTTCCAAAAACCAACTACGGAATAGACAAGACCTACACTTTCCTCAGTGAAATGGACTCAAAACCCCATATTTCCCGCAGAGGTATATATCTGACTAGTAAGAAACTTAAAACCTATGTATTGATATGTCTCCATAAGGGAATGAAGTGTGTCTTGACTGCCATAAACATGGCAGTGAGAATCAGCTCAAACCCCCTATAAAAAGGAATTTCAAAAACAAAACAAAAAAACAGGGGAATTCTTTACAATTCCTTCAGGGGCTCTGATGAAACCTGGAATGTCCCTATCTACAACCACAGCTGGATGTGGCATAAGCCTGGACACTTGGGACTGAGACAATTGGTGAGATTCGGTGAGCAAATGCAGACCATTTAAAGCAATAATATGTGGCACACATTCCAAGGGTCCCAACTCTCCAGGTTGAAGGGAATATTACTACATCTATAACATGTACTGGAAACCTAGAGAATGGACACAATGTGAATATGAAAGGTTTCTAAAACTCAACTAATAATCCCTCTCCTGGTGCTCCGGTTTGACTTTCCAACTGCTTTACTATCAATCTCCCAACTGGGAAAGACAGCCCCTTTAACCTCCTAGTTCGCACAGGTTGCCAATTTGGCAGAGGATGAAAGGGAAGAAGGAGAACCAATGAGAGAGTAGGTGTTAGGCATTTGGACAGGCACATGTCACTCTAATTTCCCAGAAGGAAGGAGAATTAACCAAAGTCTCAGCCACCCGCCGGGAACAAGTATAGGTCCTGAACCAAAATTTTGGACTTGCGGTCAGCTCACAAAAAACGAGGTGAAAAATGCAGCTTAGGGGCACAACAATGCACAAACTGTCAGAGAAATAAAGGACAACAATCGTCCAAAAATCTGTTGAGGCAAGGCAACGATGCGGACTTTAAAGCGAGCCAGAATAGCAAGAAACAGATTTCAAGAGGTACATTGGAATCGCCTTTAAATCACAGGAATAGGGGCACAACATCGACAATGATGCACTTGGCCCAAAAGGGCGCATGAGTTTTCTCCAGAATATATTCAGGAGAAAACACATACGCGCTTTTTTGCCAAGCAAGCAAGCGGGCAATGCAAATCTGCACTACAATGAACTATCACATCCCACCGGTCAAAAGGGACATCCGCAAAATGTGTAAAATCAGAAAGGCAAGATAGGCCCTGGAGAACAGGGAGCCTAGTTATGCTGATGGAAAGGATGTAAATTGCAAACTGCCTCTCTGGAGGAGTGCATGGTGTTCCCTAAAACAAGGAAACAACAGAGCTACAGAGCCAAGTTCAATTCCAGTCTAGGGGATATACCTTGGGAAAACTGAAAATCAATAAGACAGAGCCACCCCAAAATTTAGGGCTGCACTGCTTACAAGAACCTCAACTTGGGTACACCTTAAATATCCCAGGAAAGACAAAAATGGTTCAAGAAATTGTGTTACTTACGTACGATGGAATATCAGTCAGCCATGAAATCAATGTCATAAGGCCAGTAGCTTCAAAATGAGTGGATTCAGGTACGATGATTCTAAGTGAAATAAGTCACAGAGAAAAAGAATCTTATCATAAGATATCACTTATGAAGGTCCTGTAAACATGGCTACATATGAACTGAGTTAGGATAGAGAACAGAGTCTCACATTTAGAAAACAATCTTATGCCTGCTTAAGGGCTAAGGAGAGGTGGGGTTATGCATAAAACCAGAGTTTGATATTAGTACAGGTACCATTCCAAAAACCAAATACGGAATAGACAAGACCTACACTTTCCTCAGTGAAAGATACTGAAAACCCCATATTTCCTGCAGAGGAATATATCTGACTGGTAAGAATCTTAAAACCTATGTATTGATATGTCTCCGTAAGGGAATCAAGTTTGTCTAGACTGGCATAAACATGGCAGTGAGAATCAGTTCAAACCGACTATAAAAAAAGAATTTCAAAAACAAAACAAAAAAACAGGGAAATTCTTTACAATTCCTTCAGGGGCTCTGATGAAACCTGGAATGACCCTATCCACAATGACAGCTGGATGTGGCATAAGGCTGGACACTTGGAACTGAGAGGATTGGTGAGATTCGGTGAGCAAATGCAGTCCCTTTAAAGCAATAATGCGTGGCACACATTCCAATGGTCCCAACTCTCCACGTTGAAGGGAATATTACTACAGCTATAACATGTACGTGAAACCTAGAGAATGGACACACTGTGAATATGAAAGGTTTCTAAAACTCAACTAATAATCCCTTTCCTGGTGCTCCAGGTTGACTTTAAAACTGCTTTACTATCAATCTCCAAACTTGCAGAGACAGCCCCTTTAACCTCCTTGTTCTCACAGGTGGCCAATTTTGTAGAGGATGAAAGGGAAGAGGGAGATCCAATGAGAGAGTAGCTGTTAGGCATTTGGACGGCCGCATGTCATTCTAATTTCCCGGCAGATAGAAGAATTAACCAAAGTCTCAGACACCCGCCGGGAACCAGTATAGGTCCTGAACCAAAATTTTGGACTTGCGGTCAGCTCACAAAAAGCGAGTTGAAAAATGGAACTCAGGGGCACAGCAATGCACAAACTGGCAGCGGAGTAAAGGACAACAATCGTCCGAAAATCTGTTGAGGGAAGGCAACGAGGCGGACTTGAAAGCGAGCCAGAATAGCAGGAAACAGATTTCAAGAGGTACATTGGAATCACATTTAAAGCACAGGAAGAGGTGCACAACTTGGACAATGATGCACTTGGCCAAAAATGACGTATGCTTTTTCTCCTGAATATATTCAGGAGAAAACGCATACGTGCTTTTTGGCCAAGCAAGCAAGCGGGCAAGGCAAATCTGCACTACAATGAAGTATCACTTCCCACCGGTCAAAAGGGCCATCCGCAAAATGTGTAAAAACCAGAAAGGCAAGATAGGCCCTGAAGAACAGGGAGCCTAGTTATGCTGATGGACAGGATTTAAATTGCAAACTGCCTCTCTGGAGAAGTGCATTGTGTTCCCTAAAACAAGGAAACAACAGAGCTACAGAGCCAAGTGCACTTCCAGTCTAGGGAATATACCTTGGAAAAACTGAAAATCAATAAGATAGAGCCACCCCAAAATTTATGGCTGCTTATTTAGATGGTTTACTTATGTAGAGTGGAATATTACTCATCCAGAAATCAATGAAATAAGGCCAGTTGTAACAACTCTGGAGGATTTACATACGATCATTCTAAGTGACGTATGTCAGAAAGAAAAAGACACATATCATAAGATGTCACTTAAAGGTGGAATCAAAAATGGCTTCACATGAAATAAATTACAAAACAGAAACATAGTCAAATATGTAGAAAATAGACATAAGGCTGCTAAATGGAAATGTGAGGAAGGGTGAGGTATTATCCAGGAGGTTGAAATTAGCAAAGATACCATTCCAAGTACCAAATTGAATAACTGACAAGGCCTACACGGTACCTCAAAGAACTGCACTCAGCCCACTCAAGTCACTGGAAAATAATACATATGAATGGTAAGCATCTGAAAAAGAATTTATTGTTGTCTAACAGTACATGAATCAAGTGGATGTACAGCAGCAAAAAACAGAGCTTTGAAAATCAGCTCTAACCAATATAAAAATAAATTAAAAAATATTTAGAAAAACAGTGAGACAGACAAAAATTCTTACAACTTTTGTTGAAGGGCTACGATGTAACATGGATTGAACACATGTAGACCCCCAGCAGGATGATATATAAGGCTGGAAGCTATGCACGCTAAGAGATGTTAGAGAAGCTGGGTGAGGACATGCAGAACTTTAAAAGAAAAACTGCCTGATTCCCATTCCATGGGTCCCAAATCTGCAGGTTCAAGGGAATCTTCTGACAGCGAAAACATGCCTGGGAGACCAAGACGAATGTACACCGTGTGATCAGGAAAGGGGTCTAAAATGCACCTCATTTTTGATCTCCTGGTGCTGGGGTTCGCCATTCCAGCCAAATTACTAACAATCTCCCCACTTGGAGAATCAGCACCTTTAACCTCCTGTTTCACACAGTTTGCAATTTGTGCAGAGGATAAACGGGAAGAGGGGGAACCAATGAGAGACTAGCTGTAGGAGTTTTGACATGCACATGTCACTCTAATTTCCCATTAGGAAGAAAAATTAACCAAAGGCTCAGCCTGCCTCCCCAGAACCAGAATAGGGCCGGAAGCAATACAATGGTTTGGCGGCCAGCTCACAAAAAATGCGAGTTGCAAAATGGAGCTCAGGAGCAGACAATTCAAAGACCTGCAAAGATAAAAATGATAACCAACGTCCAAAAATATATTCAGGTAAGGCAACGAAGAGGATCTGAATGAGAGGCAGAATTGCAGGAAACAGATTTCAAAAGGGAGATTGGACTCACATTTAAAGCATATGAAAAGCAGCAGAATTTCTAAAATGATGTAGTTGGGCAAAAGGGTGTATGCGTTTTTTTCATGAATAACTTCAGGAAAAAAACACATACAGAGTTTTTGGCCAACCAAGCAAGCGGGAAATGCAAATCTGCACAACAAAGAAGTCTCAATTTCCACTGCTCAGAAAGGCCATCCAAAATATATGTACAAACCAGAAATGCAGGAGAGGCCATGGAGAACAGGGAGCTAGTCACGCTGATGCGTGGGGTATAAATATCCAAGAGCCACTCTGAAGAAGTGTATGCTGTTTCCTAAAACATCTAAAATACAAAGCTATCGAGCATAGGGCACTTCCACTCATGGGCATATAACTTGGGAAAACTAAATATCAACAAGACACACGCACCCCAAAGTTTAGGGCTGTTCTGCATAAAAGAACCTCAACATCAGTACAACTTAAATATTCCAAGAAAGAGAAAATTGAGTAAAGAACTTGTGGTAATTTTGTACAATTGAATATCACTCAGACATGAAATCAATGTCATAAGGCCAGTAGCAGCAAAATGAGTGGATTTAGGTACGGTGATTCTAAGTGAATTAAGTCACACAGAAAAAGAAACTTATCATAAGATATCACTTATGAAGTTCCTCTAAACAAGGCTACACATGAACTGAGGAAAGAGAACAGAGTCTCACATTGAGAAAACACTCTTATGCCTGCTTAAGGGGGAAGGAGAGTTGGGGTGATGCATAAAACCAGAGTTTGATATTAGCACATATACCATTCCATGAAGCAAATACAGAATAGACAAAACCTACACCTTCCTCAGTGAACGGGACTCAAAACCCCAATTCCCAGCACAGGAATATATCTGACTAGTAAGAAACTTAAAACCTATATATTGATATGTCTCCATAAGGGAATCAAGTGTGTCTAGAACGGCATAAACATGTTGGTGAAAATCAGCTCAACCCCATTATAAAAATGAATTCCAAAAAAAAAAAAACAGCGAAATTCTTACACAATTCCTTCAGGGGATCTGATGAAACCTGGAATGACCCCATCTGCAAAGACAGCTAGATGAGACATAAGGCTGGACACTTGGGGCTGAGAGGACTGGTGAGATAGGGTGAGAAAATGCAGACCCTTTAAAGCAGTAATGCATGCCACCCATTCCATGGGTCCCAACTCTCCAGGTAGAAGGGAATATCACTACAGTTATAACATGTATGGGAAACCTAGAGAATGGACACCCTGTGATGGCAAAAGATTTCTAAAAGGCTCCTAATTTTTCCCCTCCTTGTGCTCCAGTTTGGCATTCCAACTGCTTTACTATCAATCTCCCAAATTGGAGAGTCAGCCCCTATAAGCTCCTGCTTCGCACAGTTTGCAAATTGTGCAGTGGATGAAAGGGAAGATGGAGAACCAATCAGAGAGTAGATGTAGGCATTTGGACGGACACATGTCACGCTAATTTCCCGTCTGGAAGGAAGAATTATCCAAAGTGTCAGCCTGGACCCCCGGAACCAGTATAGGTCCTGTTGCAAAATTGTGGATTTGCGGTCAGCTCACAAAAACACGAGTTGAAAATTGGAGCTGAGGGGCACAGCAATTCACAAACCTGCAGAGTTATAAAGGACAACTCTCTTCCAAAAATCTGTTGAGGGAAGGCAACGAAGCAGACTTGAAAATGAGGCAGAATTGCACAAAACATATTTCAAGATGTAAATTGGAATCGCCTTTAAACACAGGAAAAGCGTAACAACTTCGACAATGATGCACTTGGCCAAAAAGTGCGTATGCATTTTCTGCTGAATATATCCAGGAGAAAATGAATACGCCCTTTTTGGCCAATCAAGCAAGCCCGCAATGCAAATCCACACTACAAAGAATTGTCACTTCCCACTGGTCAAAAAGGACATCCAAAAATCTGTAAAAACCAGAAAATAAAGACAGAGATAACAAGAGCATGTTGCAATGTGATCCGAAGGGTCATGGAGGACTGTGATGACAAGGTCATGGAGCATTTTGCTGACAAAGGCATGGAGCATTGTGATGACAAGGGTCACGGAGCACTGTGATGACAAGCGTCACGGAGCATTGTGATTACAGGGTTCATGGAGCATTGGGATGACAAGGGCATGGATCATTGTGATGACAAGGGTTATGGAGCATTTTGATGACAAGAGTCCCGGATCACTGTGTTGTCAGGGGTCATGGAGGGTTGTGATGACAGTGGTCATGGAGCATTGTGATGACAAGGGTCATGTAGAAGTGAGATGAGTAGGTCATGGAGCTTTGGGCTGAAAATGTTCATGGAGTATTGTGATGACATGGGTCATGGAGCATTGTAACGTGAAGACCATGGAGCCTTGTGATGACAAGTCTCATGGAGCATTCTGATGAAAATGGGCATGGATAATTGTGATTACAGGGGTCTTGGAGCATTGTGATGACAAGGGCATGGAGCATTTGGATGAGAAGACCATGGAGCGTTCTGATGACATGCGTCATGGAGCTTTGTGATGACAAGGGCATGGAGCATTGTGATTACAGGGGTCTTGGAGCATTGTGATGAAAAGGGCATGGATCATTGTGAATGGAAAAGGCATGGAGCCTTGTCATGACAGGGTTCAAAGAGCATACTGATGACAAGTGTCAGGGAGCATTGTGATGACAAGTGTTTTGAGCATTGTGATGACAAAGGTCATGGAGCATTGTGATGAGAATACCATGGATAATTGTGATGATGAGCGTCATGGGGCGTTGTGATGACAAGTGTTATGGAACATTGTGATCACAAGGGTTTGTAACATTGTGATGACAGAGGTCATGGAGCATTTTGATTTCATTGTGATGACAATAGCATGAAGCATTATGATGATGGGCATTGTGTATTGTGATGTCAGGGTACATGGAGCATTGAGATGAAAAGGGGCATGGAGCATTGTGATTAAAGTTGTCTTGGAGCACTGTGATGACAAGGGCATGGAGCATTGTGATGAGAAGGCAATGGAGCATTCTGATGACATGTGTCATGGAGCTTTGTGATGACAAGGGCATGGAGCATTGTGATGACAATGGCATTCAAAATTGGTCTAACAAGTTTCATGGATTATTGTGATGACGGTGGACATGGTGCATTTTGATGACAAGGGCTTGGAGCATCGTGATGACAAGGGTCATGGAGCACTGTGATGACAAGATCTTGGAGCACTGTGAGGAGAAGTGCCATTGAGAATTTTGATGAGAAGGTCGTGAAGCATTGTGATGAAAAGGTCACCGAGCTTGCTATGACAGGTGTCATGGAGCATTGCGATGACAAGTGCATGGAGAATTGTATTGACAAGAGCATGTAACATTGTGATGAGAAGTGTCATGGAGCATTTTGATGATAAGGACATGTAGAATTGTAATGACCAGTGCATGGAGCATTGTGATGGAAAGACCGTGGAGCACTGTGATGAGAAGACCATGGATAATTGTGATGATAAGCATCATGGAGCACTGTAATGACAAGGGGCATAGAGCTTTGTGATGACAGGTGTCATGGATCATTGTGATGACAAGGGTCATGGACCATTCTGATGACAAGCTTGTTGAGTAATGTGATGACAATGGCATGGAGCATTGTGAGGAAAAGGGCACGGAGCATTGTGATGAAAAATGCTTCGAGCCTTTTCATGACAGGGTTCAAGGAGCATTCTGACAACAAGTGTCAGGGAACATTGTGATGACAAGTGTATTGAGCAATGTGATGACAAAGGTTGGAGCATTGTGATGACATGCATCATGGAGCGTTGTGATGACAAATGTTATGGAACATTGTGATCACAAGGGTTTTGAGCATTGTGATGACAGAAGTCATGGATCATTTTCATTTCAAGGTGCATGGAGCATTGTGATGACAAGGGCATGGAGCTTGCGGTGATAGGGGTCATAGAGCATGGTGATGACAAGTGCATGTATAATTGTGATGACAAGAGCATGTAACATTGTGATGAGAAATGTCATGGAGCATTTTGATGAGAAGGTCATGTAGAATTTTGATGACCAGTGCATGGAGCATTGTGATGGAAAGACCGTGGAGCACTGTGATGAGAAGACCATGGATAATTGTGATGATGAGCGTCATGGAGCACTGTAATGACAAGGGGCATAGAGCATTGTGATGACAGGTGTCTTGGATCATTGTGATGACAAGTGTAATGGACAATTCTGATGACAAGCTTGTGGAGTAATGTGATGACAATGGCATGGAGCATTGTGAGGAAAAGGGCATGGAGCATTGTGATGAAAAATGTTTGGATCCTTTTCATGAGAGGGTTCAAGGAGCATTCTGACGACAAGTGTCAGGGAGCATTGTGATGACAAGTGTATTGAGCATTGTGATGACAAAGGTCATGGAGCATTGTGATGACAGGCATCATGGAGCGTTGTGATGACAAATGTTATGGAACATTGTGATCACAAGGGTTTTGAGCATTGTGATGACAGAAGTCATGTATCATTTTCATTTCAAGGTGCATGGAGCATTGTGATGACAAGAGCATGAAGCATTGTGAAACCAAGATTCATGGAGGGTTTTGATGACAATGGGAATGGAGTATTGTGATGACAAGCACATGGAGCTTTGTGATGACAAGGTCATGTAGCATTTTGCTGACAAATGCATGGAGCATTTTGATGACAAGGGTCATGGAACACTGTGATGACAAGCGTCATGGAGCATTGTGATTACAGCGGTCACGGAGCATTGGGATGGCAAGGGCATTGATTATTGTGATGACAAGGGTCATGGAGCATTTTGATGACAAGAGTCCTGGATCATTGTATTGTCCGGTGTCATGGAGCACTATGATTACAGTGGTCATGGAGCATTGTGATGACAAGGTCCTGGAGCATTGTGAGGAGAAGTGTCATGGAGCATTGTGATGGGAAGACCGTGGAGCACTGTGATGAGAAGACCATGGATAATTGTGATGTCGAGCGTCATGCAGCACTGTAATGACAAGGGGCATGGAGCATTGTGATGACAGGGGTCATGGAGAACTGTGATGAGAACTTCATGGAGCATTGGGCTGACAATTGTGATGGCAGTGGTCATGGAGCATTGCGATGAAAATGGAATTGAGCATTGTGATGACAAGGTCCTGGAGCATTGTGAGGAGAAGACCATGGAGCCTTGTGATGACAAGTGTCATGGAGCATTCTGATGAAAAGGGGTGTGGAGCATTGTGATTACATGGGTCTTGAGACATTGTGATGAAAATGGCATGAGTTATTGTGATGCAAATGGCATGGAGCCTTGTCAGGGTTCAAGGAGCATACTGACGACAAGTGTCAGGGAGCATTGTAATGACAAGTGTATTGAGCATTGTGATGACAAAGGTCATGGAGCAGTGTGATGAGAAGACCATGGATAATTGTGATGAGGAGCATCATGGAGAATTGTGCTGGCAAAGGCATTTATCATAGTTATGACATGAGTAAGAGAACATTGTGATGAAAATTTCATGGAGAATTGTGATGACAAATGTCACAGAGCCTTTTGATGACAAGCGCATGGACCATTGTGATGACAGGGTTCGTGGAGCATTTTGATGACTGTGGTCATGGAGCATTGTGAAGACATGGGTCATGGAGCATTGTAATGAGACGGTCATTGAGCATTAGGCTGAAAATGTACATGTAGTATTGTGATGACAGGGGTCATGGAGCATTGTGATGACAAGGGAATGGAGCACTGTGATGACAAGGTCCTGGAGCATTGTGATGAGAGGACGATGGAGCCTTGTGATGACAAGTGTCATGGAGCATTCTGATGAAAAGGTGCATGGAGCATTGTGATTACAGGGGTTTTGTAGCATCGTTATGACAAGGGCATGGAGCATTGTGATGCGAAGGCCATGGAGCATTCTGATGACATGCGCCATGGAGCTTTGTGATGACAAGGACATGGAGCATTGTGATTACAGGAGTCTTGAAGCATTGTGATGAAAAGGGCATGGATCATTGTGATGAAAATTGCATGGAGCCTTGTCATGAAAGGGTTCAAGGAGCATACTGATGAGAAGTGTCAGGGAGCATTGTGGTAAGTCTATTGAGTATTGTGATGACAAAGATCAAGGAGCATTGTGATAAGAAGACCATTGATAATTGTGATGACCAGCCTCATGGGGCATTGTGATGACAAGAGTTATGGAACATTGTGAACAGAAGGGTTTGGAGCATTGTGATGACAGAGGTCATTGAGCATTTTGATTTCATTGTGATGACAATAGCATAAAATATTATGGTGATGGGCATGGTGCATTTTGATGACAGGGATCATGGAGCATTGAGATGAAAAGGGGCATGGAGCATTGTGATTACAGGGGTCTTGGAGCATTGCGATGACCAGGTCATGGAGCATTGTGATGAGAAGGCGAAGGCGCATTCTGATGACATGCGTCATGGAGCTTTGTGATGACAAATGCATGGAGCATTGTGATTACAGGTGTCTTGGAGCATTGTTATGACAAGGTTCATGGAGGCTTGTGATGAAAAGGCCGTGGAACTCTGTGATGGCAGGGGTCATGGAGCATAGTTATGACAAGGGCACGGAACACGGTGATACATAGATCATGCAGGATTGTAATGACAAGACATGTAGCATTGTGATGAGAAGGGCATCGAGCGTTGTGATGACAAGCCTCATGGAGATTTGTGATGACAAGTGCATGGAGCAATGTGATGAGAGTGTTCATGGAGCATTGTGATGACAAAGGAATGGAGCATTGTGATTCCAAGTGTCATGGAACTTTGTGATGACAAAGTCATGGAGCATTTTGATAACAAGTGCGCGGTGCATTGTGATGAGAAGTGCAGGGAGCATTGTGATGACATGGGTTATGGAGCATTGTGCTTACACGCGCATCGAGCATTGTGCTGACAACGGTCATGGAGCATTGTGCTGACAATGGCATGGAGGTTTGTGATGACAAGGGTCACAGAGCACTGTGATGAATAGTTCATGGAACATTGTGGTGATAAAGGTCACAAAGCCTTGTGTGACGAGGTCATGGAACATTGTGATGACAAATGTCATGAAGCACTGTGATGACTGTAGTCACGGAGCATTGTGATGACAGTGTACTTGGAGCATTGTGATGCCAAGGACATGGAGCATTGTGATGAGAATGCCATGGAGCATTCAGATGACATGTGTCATGGAGCTTTGTGATGACAAGGGCAGGGAGCATTGTGATTACAGGGGTCTTGCAGCATTGTGATGAAAAGGGAAAGGATCATTGTGATGAAAAAGGCATGGAGCCTTTTCATGACAGTGTTCATGGAGCATACTGATGACAAGTGTCAGGGAGCATTGTGGTGATAAGTGTATTGAGGATTGTGGTGACAAAGGTCATGGAGCATTGTGATGATTAAACCATTCATAATTGTGATGATGAGCGTCATGGGGCATTGTGATGACAAGTTCTATGGAACATTGTGATCACAAGGGTTTTTAGCATTGCGATGACAGATGTCATGGAGCGTTTTGATTTCATTGTGATGACAATAGCATGAAGCATTATGATGATGTTCATGGTGCATTGTGATGACAGGGTGCATGGAGCATTGAGATAAAAAGGGGCATGGAGCACTGTGATTACAGGGGTCTTGGAGCATTGTGATGACAAGAGCATGGAGCATTGTGATGAGAAGGCCATGGAGAATTCTGATGACATGCATCATGGATCTTTGTGATGACAAGGGCATGGAGCATTGTCATTACAGGGGTCTTGGAGCATTGTTATGACAAGGGTCATGGAGCCTTGGATGACAAGGCCGTGGAATATTGTGATGGCAGGGATCATGGAGAATTGTTATGTCAGGGGTTATGGAGCATTGTGATGACAAAGGCATGGAGCATTGTGATGACAGGGGCATGGAACTTTGGTCTGACAATTTTCATGGATTATTGTGATGAGAGTGGGCATGACGCATTGTGATGATTAGGGCATGGAGCATTGTGATGACAAGGTCAGGGAGTATTGTGAAGACAGGTGTCAGGGAGCATTTTGATGAAATATGTCATGGTCCATTGCGATGACAATTGCATGGAGCATTGTGATGCCAAGTGCCATGGAGGATTGTGATGACAAACGTAATGGAGCATTTTGATGACAAGGGTTTAGAGCATCGTGATGACAAGGGTCTTGGAGCATTGTGATGACAAGGGTATGGAGCACTGTGATGACAGGGGCATGGAACATTGTTCTGACAAGTTTCGTGGATTATTGTGATGACAGTGGGCATGGCACTTTGTGATGACAAGAGCATGGAGCATTGTGGTGACAAAGGTCACAGAGCCGTGTGTGACGTGGGCATGGAACATTGTGATGATAAAGGTCATAAAGCATTGTGATGACTGGAGTCACGGAGCATTGTGATGACAGGTTTCATGGAGCATTGTGATGAGAAGGGCATAGAGCACTGTGATGACAGGGCCATGGAACATTGGTCTGACAAGTTTCATGGATTATTGTGATGACAGTGGGCATGGCTCATTGTGATGACAAGGGCATGGAGCATTGTGATGACAAGGTCATGGAGTATTGTGAAGACAGGTGTCAGGGAGCATAGTGATGACATATGTCATGGTCCATTGTGATGACAATGGCATGGAGCATTGTGATGCCAAGTGTCATGGAGGATTGTGATGACAAAGGTAATGGAGCATTTTGATGACAAGAGTTTGGAGCACCGTGATGACAAGGGTCATGGAGCATTGTGATGACAAGGGCATGGAGCATTTTAATGAAAAGGGAACGGAACACTGTGATACATAGATCATGCAGGATTGTAATGACAAGGTCATGGAGCATTGTGATGAGAAGTGCATCGAGCGTTGTGATGACAAACCTCATGGAGACTTGTGATGACAAACGCATGGCGCATTGTGATGACATGGGTCATGGAGAACTGTGCTGACAAAGGCATGGTGCATTTTTATGACAAGGGTCACAGAGTATTGTGATGAAAAGTTCATGGAGCATTGTGGTGACAAAGGTCACAGAACCTTGTGTGTCAATAACATGGACCATTGAGATGACAAAGGTCATGAAGCATTGTGATGACTGGAGTCACGGTTCATTGTGATGAGAGGGTTTATGGAGCATTGTGATGACAGGGTTCATGGGTCATTGTGATGAGAAGGTCATGGAGCATTGGGCTGAAAATATTCATGGAGTATTGTGATGACAGAGGTCATGGGGTATTTTGATGACATGGGAGTGGAGCATTGTGATTAAATGGGCATGGGGCATGGTGATGAGAAGGCCATGGAGCATTCTGAAGACATGTGTCATGAAGCTTTGTGATGACAATGGCATGGAGCATTGTGATTCCAGGGGTCTTGGAGCATTGTGAGGAAAAGGGCATGGATCATTGTGTTGAAAAATGCATGGAGCCTTGACATGACAGGGTTCAAGGAGCATACTGACGAAAAGTGTCTGGGAGCACTGTGATGACAAGTGTATTGAGCATTGTGATGACAAAGATAATGGAGTACTGTGAATAGAAGCCCAAGGATAACTGTGATGATGAGCATCATTGGGCGTTGTGATGACAAGTGTTATGGATCATTGTGATTACAAGTGTTTTGAGCATTGTGATGACAGAGTTCATGGAGCATATTGATTTCATTTTGATGACAATAGCATGAAGCATTATGATTATGGGCATGGTGCATTGTGATGACACGGTTCATGGAGCATTGAGATGAAAAGGGCCATGGAGCATTGTGATTACAGGTGTCTTGGGCCATTGTGATGACAAGGGCATGGAGAATCTTGAATGAGAAGGCCATGGAGCATTCTGATGACATGACTCATGGAGCTTTGTGATGACAAATGTATGCAGAATTGTGATTACAGAGTTTGGAGCATTGTGATGACAAGCGTCATGGAGTCTTGTGATGACAAGGCCGTGGAAACTTGTGAAGGCATGTGTCATGGAGCATTGTTATGACAGGGGACATGGAGCATTGTGATGACAAGGGCATGGAGAATTGGTCTGAAATGTTTCATCGATTATTGTGATGATAGTGGGCATAGAGCATTGTGATGACAAGGGCACAGAACACTATGATACATGGGTCATGGAGGATTGTAATGACAGGGCATGGAGCATTGTGATGAGAAGGGCATCGAGCATTGTGAGGACAGGTGTCATGGAGCATTGTGGTGACAAGGGCATGGAGCAATGTGATGAGAGGCTTCATGGAGCATTGTGATGACAATGGCATGGAGCATTGTGATGCCAAGTGTCATGGAGTTTTGTAATGACAAAGGTCATGGTGCATTTTGATGACAAGGTCGTGGTGCGTTGTGATGAGAATGGCAGGGAGCATTGTGCTAACAGGGTAATGGAGCAATTTGGTGAAAATGTCATGGAATATTTTGATGAGAGTAGATATGGAAAATTGTGATGTCAGGGGTCATGGAGCATTGTGCTGAAAATGTTAATGGAGCATTTTGATGACAGGGATTATTGAGCATTGGGATGTCATTGGTCATGGAGCATTTTGATGATAAGTGCATGTAGCATAGTGATGATAGGGGTCATGGAACATTGTGACGACAGGGATGAGGGAGTATTGTGAAGACTAGCGATGGAACATTGTGATATCAGTGGTAAAAGAGCATTTTGATGAGAACTGCATGGAGCATTGTGATGACAAGGTTTATGGAGCATTGTGATGACAAGGATGTGGAGCATTGTGATGACAAGCACATGGTGCATTGTGATGACATGGGTCAAGGAGCATTGCGCTGAAAAGCACATGGGGAATTGTGATGACAAGTGTCATGGATCATTGTGCTGACAAAGGCATGGTGCATTGCGATGACAAGGGTCACAGAGCATTGTGATGAAAAGGACATGGATCATTGTGATGCAAAATTCATGGAGCCTTGTCATGACAGGGTTCAAGGAGCATGCTGATGACAAGTGTCAGCGAGCATTGTGATGACAAGTGTATTGAGCATTGTGATGACAAATGTCATGGAGTATTGTGAATAGAAGGCCATGGATAATTGTGATGATGAGCATCATGGGGCGTTGTTATGACAAGTGTTATGGAACATTGTGATCACAAGGGTTTGGAGCGTTGTGATGACAGAGGTCATGGAGCATTTTGATTTCATTTTGATGACAATAGCATGAAGCATTATGATGATGGGCATGGTGCATTGTGATGACACGGTTCATGGAGCATTGAGATGAAAATGGGCATTGAGCATTGTGATTACAGAGGTCTAGGAGAATTGTGATGACAAGGGCATGGAGCATCATGAATGAGAAGGCCATGGAGCATTCTGATGACATGCGTCATGGAGCTTTGTGATGACAAGGGAATGGAGCATTGTGATGCCAAGGGTCATGTAGCTTTGTGATGACAGAGGTCATGGAGCATTTTGATGACAAGCGCGTGGTGAACTGTGTATGAGAAGGGCAGGGATCATTGTGATGAAAGGGTCATGGAGCAATTTGATGAAATTTGTCATGGGACATTTTTATGACTGGGGTTATGGAACATTGTGATGTCAGGGGTCATGGAGGATTATGATGAAAAGGGTCATGGAACATTTTGATTACAGGGGTCCTGGAACATTGTGATGACAGGGGTGAGGGAGTATTGTGATGACTAGTGATGGAACTTTATGATATCAGTGGTTGGAGAGCATTTTGATGTGAAGTGCATGGAGCATTGTGATGACAAGGTTTATGGAGCACTGTGATGACACGGTTGTGGAGCATTGTGATGACAAGCACAAGGCGCATTGTGATGACACAGGTCATGGGGCATTGTGCGGACAAGCGCATGGAGCATTGTGATGAATACTGTCATGGAGAATTGTGCTGACAAAGGCATGGAGCTTTGTGATGACAAGGGACACAGAGCATTGTGATGAAAATTTCATGGAGCATTGTGGTGACAAAGATCACAGAGCCTTGTGTGATGAGGGCATGGACCATTGTGATGAGAAAGGTCATGAATCATTGTGATGACTGGAGTCACGGAGCATTGTGATGACAGGGGTCATGGAGCATTGTGATGACAAGGGAATGGAACATTGGTCTGACAAGTTTCATGGATTATTGTGATGACAGTGGGCATGGAGCATTGAGATGACAAGGGCATGGAGCATTGTGGTGACAAAGGTCACAGAGCCTTGTGTGACGAGGGCATGAACCACTGTGAGGACAAAGGTCATGAAGCACTGTGATGACTGGAGTCACGGAGCATTGTGATGAAAATTTCATGGAGCAATGTGTTGACATATTTCACAGAGCCTTTTGATGACGTGGGCAATGACCATTGTGATGACAAGGTCCTTTAGCATTGTGATGAGAGGACCATGGAGCCTTGTGATGACAATTCTCATGGAGCCTTCTGATGAAAAGGGGCATGGAGCATTGTGATTACAGGGGTACTGGATCCTTGTGATGAAAAGGCCGTAGCACATTGTGATGGCAGGCGTCATGGAGCATGGTTATGACATTGGCAATGGAGCATTGTGATGACAAGGGCATCGAGCATTGGTCTGAAAAGTTTCATGGATTATTGTGATGAGAGTGGGCAAGGAGCATTGTGATGACAAGGGCACGGAACACTGTGATACATGGGTCATGTAGGATTGTAATGACAAGGGCATGGAGTAATGTGATGAGAGGCTTCATGGAGCAATGTGATGACAAGGGCATGGAGCATTGTGATGACAAGGGTCATGGAGCATTTTGATGACAAGATTCCCAGATCATTGTGTTGTCAGGGGTCAAGGAGCGCTGTGATGACTGTGTTCATGGAGCATTGTGATGAGACGGTCATGGAACATTGTGATAAGAAGGTCATGGGGCTTCCCTGGTGGCGCAGTGGTTGAGAGTCCGCCTGCCGATGCAGGGGATACGGGTTCGTGCCCCGGTCTGGGAGGATCCCATATGCCGCGCAGCGGCTGGGCCCGTGAGCCATGGCTGCTGAGCCTGCGCATCCGGAGCCTGGGCTCCACAACGGGAGAGGCCACAACAGTGAGAGGCCCGCGTACCACAAAAAAAAAAAAAAAAAAAAAAAAGAAGGTCATGGAGCATTGGGCTGAAAATATTCATGGAGTATTGAAATGACAGGGGTCATGGAGCATTGTGATGACAAGGCCATGGAGCATTGTGATGACAGGGGAATGGAACATTGGTCTCACCTGTTTCATGGATTATTGTGATGACAGTGGGCATGGCGCATAGTGATGATAAGGGCATGGAACATTGTGATGACAAGGTCATGGAGTATTGTGAAGACAGGTGTCAGGGAGCATTGTGATGACATAAGTCATTGTCCATTGTGATGGCAATGGCATGGTGCATTGTGATACCAAGTGTCATGGAGGATTGTGATGACAAAGGTAATGGAGCATTTTGATGACAAGGGCTTGGAACATTGTGATGACAAGGGTCATGGAGCATTGTGATGACAAGGGCATGGAGCATTCTGATGAAAAGGTGCATGGAGCATTGACATTACAGGGGTTCTGAAGCAATGTGATGACCAGGGCATGGAGCATTGTGATGAGAAGGCAATGGAGCATTCTGATGACATGCGTCATGGAGCTTTGTGATGACAAGGGCATGGAGCATTGTGGTGACAAAGGTCACAGAGCCTTGTGTGACGAGGGCATGGACCATTGTGAGGACAAAGGTCATGAAGCATTGTGATAACTGGAGTCACGGAGCATTTTGATGACAGGGGTCATGGAGCACTGTGATGACAAAGGCAAGGAGCTTTGTGATGACAAGCGTCACAGAGCATTGTGATAAAAATTTCATGGAGCATTGTGGAGACAAATGTCACAGAGCTTTGTGTGACGAGGTCATGGACCAATGTGATGACAAATGTAATGAAGCATTGTGATGACTGGAGTCACGGAGCGTTGTGATAACAGGGGTCTTGGAGCATTGTGATGAAAAGGGAATGGATCATTGTGATGAAAAAGGCATGGAGCCTTGTCATGACAGTGTTCAAGGAGCATACTGATGACAAGTGTCAGCGAGCATTGTGATGCCAAGTGTATTGAGCATTGTGGTGACAAAGGTCATGGAGCATTGTGATGAGAAGACCTTGCATAATTGTGATGACGAGCGTCATGGGGCATGTGATGACAAGTGTTATGGAACATTGTGATCAGAAGGGTTTGGAGCATTGTGATGACAGAGGACATGGAGCATTTTGATTTCATTGTGATGACAATAGCATGAATCATTATGATGATGGGCATTGTGCATTGTGATGACAGTGTTCATGGAGCATTGAGATGAAAAGTGGCATGGAGAATTGTGATTACAGAGGTCTTGGAGCATTGTGATGACAAGGGTCATGGAGCCTTGTGATGACAAGGCCGTGGAACATTGTGATGGCAGGGTTCATGGAGCATTGTTATGACAGGTGTAATGGAGCATTGTGATGACAAGGGCATGGAGCAATGTGATGAGAGATTTCATTAAACATTGTGATGACAATGGCTTGGAGCATTGTGGTGCCAAAGGTCATGGAGACTTGCTCTGACAAATGTCATGGGGCATATTGATGCCAAGGGCGTGTGGCATTGTGATGAGAAGGGCAGGGAGGATTGTGATGACAGGGTCATGGAGCAATTTGAATAACAGTTCATGGAATATTTTGATGAAAGGCTTTATGGAACATTGTGATGTCAGGTGTCATGAAGCATTGTGATGAAATGGGTCATGGGACATTTTGTGACAGGGGTTATGGAACATTGTGATGTCAGGGGTCACGGAGCATTGTGATGATAAGGGCATGTAGCACTGTGATGACAGTGGTCATGGAACATTGTGATGATAGAGGTGAGGGAGTATTGTGATGACCAGTGATGGAACATTGTGATATATGTGTTGAGAGAGCATTTTAATGAGAAGTGCATGGAGCATTGTGATGACAAGTTTTATGGAGCAAAGCGATGAAAAGGATGTGAAGCATTGTGATGAAAAGAGCATGGCACATTGTGATGACATGTGTCATGGAGCATTGTGCTGACAAGCGCATGGAGCATTTTGATGACAAGTGTCCTGGCGCATTGTGCTGACAAAGGCATGGAGCATTGTGATGACAAGGGACACAGAGCATTGTGATGAAAATTTCATGGAGCATTGTGGTGACAAAGATCACAGAGCCTTGTGTGACGAGGGCATGGACCATTGTGATGAGAAAGGTCATGAATCATTGTGAGGACTGGAGTCACGGAGCACTGTGATGACAGGGTTAATGGAGCATTGTGATGACAAGGGCATGGAGCATTGTGGTGACAAAGGTCACAGAGCCTTTTGTGACAAGGGCATGGACCATTGTGAGGAAAAAGGTCATGAAGCATTGTGATGACTGGAGTCACGGAGCATTGTGATGCCAGGGGTCATGGAGCATTGTGATGCCAGGGGTCATGGAGCATTGTGATGACAAGGGCATGGAGCATTGTGATGACAGGGGCATGGAACATTGGTCTGATATGTTTCATGGATTATTGTGATGACAGTGGCCATGGCGCATTGTGATGACAAGGGCATGGAACATTGTGATGACAAGGTCAAGGAGTATTGTGAGGACAGGTGTCAGGGATCATTGTGATGACATATGTCATTGTCCATTGTGATGACAATGGCATGGAGCATTGTGATACCAAGTGTCATGGAGGATTGTGATGACAAACGTATTGGAGCATTTTGTTGACTAGGGCTTGGAACACTGCGATGACAAGGGTCATGGAGCATTGTGATGACAAGGGCATGGAGCATTCTGATGAAATTATGCATGGAGCATTGAGATTACAGGGGTTTTGAAGCAATGTGATGAAAAGGGCATGGAGCAGTGTGATGAGAAGGCAATGGAGCATTATGATTACATGCGTCATGGAGCTTTGTGATGACAAGGACATGGAGCATTGTGATTACAGGGGACTTGGAGCATTGTGATGAAAAGGGGAATGGATCATTGTGATGAATAATGCATGGAGCCTTGTCATGACAGGGTTCAAGAAGCATACTGATGACAACTGTCAGGGAGCATGTGATGATAAGTGTATTGAGCATTGTGATGACAAAGATCATGGAGCAATGTGATGAGAAGACCATGGATAATTGTGATGACCAGCGTCATGGGGCATTGTGATGACAAGTGTTAAGGAACATTGTGATCAGAAGGGTTTGGTGCATTGTGATGACAGAGGTTATTGAGCATTTTGATTTCATTGTGATGACAATATCATGAAATATTATGGTGATGGGCACGGTGCATTGTGATGACAGGGTTCATGGAGCATTGAGATGAAAAGGGGCATGGAGCATTGTGATTACAGGGGTGTTGGAGCATTGTGATGACAAGGGCATGGAGCATTGTGATGAGAAGGCCATGGGGCATTCTGATGACATGAGTCATCGAGCTTTGTGATGACAAGGGCATGGAGAGTTGTGATTACAGGGGTCATGGAATATTGTGATGACAGGGGTGAGGGAGTATTGTGATGACTAGTGATGCAACATAGTGATATCAGTGGTGAGATGGCATTTTGAGGAGAAGTGCATGGATCATTGTGATGACAATATTTATGGAGAATTTTGATGACAAGGATGTGGAGTATTGTGATGTCAAGTGCATGGTGCATTGTGATGACATGGGTTATGGAGCATTGTGCTGACAGGCTCATCGAGCATTGTAATGACAAGGGTCATGGAGCTTTGTGATGACAATGGTCACAGAGAATCTTGATAAAAATTTCATGGAGCATTGTGGTGACAATGGTCACAGAGCTTTGTGTGACGAGGTCATGGACCATTGTGATGACAAGTGTCATGAAGCATTGTGATGACTGGAGTTATGGAACATTGTGATAACAGGGGTCTTGGAGCATAGTGATGAAAAGGGAATGGATCATTGTGATGAAAAAGGCATGGAGCCTTGTCATGACAGTTTTCAAGGAGCATACAGATGACAAGTGTCAGCGAGCATTGTGATGCCAAGTGTATTGAGCATTGTGGTGACAAAGGTCATGGAGCATTGTGATGAGAAGACCTTGCATAATTGTGATGACGAGCATCATGGGGCATGTGATGACAAGTGTTATGGAACACTGTGATCAGAAGGGTTTGGAGCATTGTGATGACAGAGGACATGGAGCATTTTGATTTCATTTTGAAGACAATAGCATGAAATATTATGGTGTTGGGCATGGTGCATTGTGATGACAGTGTTCATGGAGCACTGAGATGAAAAGTGGCATGGA
The DNA here is from genome assembly GCF_949752795.1 of Hyperoodon ampullatus. Taxonomy (NCBI): domain Eukaryota; kingdom Metazoa; phylum Chordata; class Mammalia; order Artiodactyla; family Ziphiidae; genus Hyperoodon; species Hyperoodon ampullatus. The sequence continues at coordinate 422,347 of NW_027640499.1, read as the reverse complement.
GAATTGTGATTACAGAGGTCTTGGAGCATTGTGATGACAAGGGCGTGGTGCATTGTGATGAGAAGGGCAGGGAGCATTGTGATAACAGGGTCATGGAGCAATTTGAAAAAAATGGTCATGGAATATTTTGATGACAGGGGTTATGGAACATTGTGATGTCAGGAGTCATGAAGCATTGTGATGAAATGGGTCATGAAACATTTTGTGACAGGGGTTATGGAACATTGTGATGTCAAGGGTCATGGAGCATTGTGATAATAAGGGCATGTAGCACTGTGATGACAGTGGTCATGGAACATTGTGATGACAGGGTTGAGGGAGTATTGTGAAGACTAGTGATGGAACATTGTGATATATGTGGTGAGAGAGCATTTTGATGAGAAGTGCATGGAGCATTGTGATGACAAGTTTTATGGAGCATAGCAATGAAAAGGATGTGTAGCATTGTGATGAAAAGAGCATGGCACATTGTGATGACATGTGTCATGGAGAATTGTGCTGACAAGCGCATGGAGCATTTTGATGACAAGGGACAACGAGCATTGTGATGAAAATTTCATGGAGCATTGTGGTGACAAAGATCACAGAGCCTTGTGTGACTAGGGCATGGACCATTGTGAAGAGAAAGGTCATGAATCATTGTGATGAGTGTAGTCATGGAGCACTGTGATGACAGTGTTCAGGGAGCATTGTGATGACATGGGCATGGAGCAATATGATGACAGGGGCATGGAATATTGGTCTGAGAAGTTTCATGGATTATTGTGATGACAGTGGGCATGGAACATTGAGATGACAAGGGCATGGAGCATTGTGATGACAAGGTCATACAGTATTGTGAAGACGGGTTTCAGGGAGTATTTGGATGACATATGTCATGGTCCATTGTGATGAGAATGGCATGGGGCATTGGAATGCCAAGTGTCATGGAGGATTGTGATGACAAAGGTAAGAGAGCATTGTGATGACAAGGGCTTGGAGCTTCGTGATGACAAGGTCATGAAGCATTGTGATGACAACATCATGGAGCATTTTGATGACAAGGGCCTTTGAGAATTTTGATGACAAGGTCGTGAAGCATTGTGATGACAAGCGCATGGAGCTTTCTCTGACAGGGGTCATGGAGCATTGCGATGAAAAGTGCATGGAGAATTGTATTGACAAGAGCATGTAACATTTTGATGAGAAGTGTCATGGAGCATTGTGATGAAAATGACATGTAGAATTGTGATGACCAGGGCATGGAGCATTGGGATGACAAGACCGTGGAGCATTGTCATGAGAAGACCACGGATAATTGTGATGAGGATCGTCATGGAGCACTGTAATGACAAGGGGCATGGAGCATTGTGATGACAGGTGTCATGGATCATTGTGATGACAAGTTCCATGGACCATTCTGATGACAAGCTTGTGGAGTAATGTGATGACAATGGCATGGAACATTTTGATGAAAAGGGCAGGGAGCATTGTGAATACAGTGGCCTTGGAGCATTGTGATGACAAGTGAATGGAGCATTGTGATGAGAAGGCCATGGAGCATTCTGATGACATGCGTCAAGGAGCTTTGTGATTACAATTGCATGGAGCATTGTGATTACAGGGGTCTTGGAGCATTGTGATGACAAGAGTCATGGAGCCTTTTGATTACAAGGCCGTGGATCATTGTGATAGCAGGGGTATTGGAGCATTGTTATGACAGGTGTAATGGAGCACTGTGATGACTAGGGCATGGAGCATTGGTCTGAAAAGTTTCATGGATTATTGTGATGAGAGTGGGCATTGAGCATTTTGAGGACAAGGGCACAGAACACTGTGATACATGGGTCATGGGGGATTATAATGACAAGGACATGGAGCATTGTGATGAGAAGGGCATCGAGCATTTTGATGGCAAGCGTCATGGAGCTTTGTGATGACAAGGGCATGGAACAATGTGATGAGAGGGTTCATGGAGCATTGTGATGACAATGACATGGAGCATTGTGATGCCAATTGTCATGGAGATGTGTGACGACAAATGTCATGGAGCATTTTGATGACAAGTTCGTGGTGCACTGTGTTGTGAAGGGAAGGGAGCACTGTGATGACAGGGTCATGGAGCAATTTGATGAAAAGGGTCATGGAAGATTTTGATGACAGGGGTTATGGAATATTGTGATGTCAGGGGTCATGGAGCATTTTGATGAAAAGTGTCATGGAGCATTTTGATGACAGTGGTTATGGAACATTGTGATGTCAGGGGTCATCAAACATTGTGATGATAAGTACATGGAGCAATGTGATGACAGGGGTCATGGAACATTGTGATGACGGGAGAGGGAGTATTGTGATGAATTGTGATGGAACATAGTGATATCAGTTGTGAGAGAGCATTTTGTTGAGAAGTGCCTGGAGCATATTGATGACAAGGTTTATGGAGCATTGTGATGACAATGTTGTGGAGCACAGTGATGACACGTGCATGGCACATTTTGATAACATGGGTCATGGAGCAATGTGCTGAGAAGCACATGGAGCATTGTGATGACAAGGGTCATGGAGCATTGTGCTGAGAAAGGCATAGAGCATTGTGATGACAATGGTCAGAGAGCATTGTGATGAAAAGTTCATGGAGCATTGTGGTGACAAAGGTCACAGAGAATTGTGATGATGAGGGCATGGACCATTGTGATGACAAAGTTCATGAAGCACTGTGATGACTGGAGCCACGGAGCATTGTGATGACAGGGTTCATGGAGCATTGTGATGACAAGGCCGTTGAACATCATTATGACAGTGGTCTTGGAGCATTGTTATGACAGGGGTAATGGAATATTTTGATGGCAAGGGTATGGAGCATTGTGATGAGAAAGCCATGGAGCATTCTGATGACAGGCGTCATTGAGTTGTGTGATGACAAAGTCATGGAGCATTGTGATTACAGGGGTCTTGGATCATTGTAATGACAAGGGTTATGGAGCCTTGTGATGACAAGTCCGTGGAACATTTTGATGGCAGGGGTTATGGAGCATTGTCATGACAGGGGTAATGGAGCATTTTGATTACAAGTTTATGGAGCATTGGTCTGAAACTTTTCATGGATTATTGTGATGAGAGTGGGCATGGAGCATTATGATGACAAGGGAAAGGAATACTGTGATACATGGGTCATGGAGAATTGTATTGACAAGGGCATGGAACATTGTGATGAGAAGGGAATCGTGCATTTTGATGACAATCATCGTGGAGCTTTGTGATGATAAGGACATGGAAGCAATGTGATGAGAGGCTTCAGGAAGCATTGTGATGACAATGGCATGGATCATTCTGATGCCAAGGGTCATGGAGCTTGGTGATGACAAAGATCATGGAGCATTTTGATGACAAGCGCATGGAGCACTGTGATGCCAAGGGTCATGGAGCTTGGTGATGACAAAGATCATGGAGCATTTTGATGACAAGTGCATGGAGCATTGTGATGCCAAGGTGCATGGAGCTTGGTGATGACAAAGATCATGGAGCATTTTGATGACAAGCACATGGAGCATTGTGATCAAAAGGGTCACGGAGCACTGTGCTGAAAAACACATAGTGCATTGTGATGACAAAGGTCACAGAGCATTGTGATGAAAAGTTCATGGAGCACTGTGGTGACAAAGGTCACAGAGACTTGTGATGACGAGGGCATGGACCATTGTGATGAGAAAGGTCATGAAGCATTGTGATGACAGGAGTCACGGAGCATTGTGATGATGTGTCATGGAGCATTGTGATGACAGGGGCATGGAACATTGGTCTTACAAGTTTCATGGATTATTTCGATGACACTGGGAATGGCACATTGTGATGAAAAGGGCATGGAGCATTGTGATGAGAAGCTCAGGCATTATTGTGAAGACAGGTGTCTGGGAGCATTGTGAAGACATATGTCATGGCCCATTGTGATGACAATGCCATGGAGCATTGTGATGCCAAATGTCATGGAGGATTGTGTTGACAAAGGTAATGGAGCATTTAGATGACAAGCGCATGGAGCATTGGGATGACAAGGGTCATGGAGCACTGTGCTGACAAGGGCATGGAGCATTGTGATGACAAGGGTCATGGAGCATTGTGCTGAGAAAGGCATGGAGCATTGTGATGACAACGGTCACAGACCATTATGATGAAAAGTTCATGGAGCATTGTGTTGACAAATGTCACAGAGCCTTGTGAAGACGAGGGCATGGACCATTGTGATGACAAAGGTCATGAAGCATTGGGATGACTGGAGTCACGGAGCATTGTGATGACAGGGGCATGGAACATTGGTCTTACAAGTTTCATGGATTACTGCAATGACAGTGGGAATGGTGCATTGTGATGACAAGGGCATGGAGCATGGTGATGACAAGGTAATGCAGTATTGTGAAGACAGGTGTCTGGGAGCATTGTGAAGACATAAGTCGTGGCCCATTGTGATGACAATGCCATTGAGTATTGTGATGCCAAATGTCAAGGATGTTTGTGATGACAAAGGTAATGGAGCATTGTGATGACAAGGGTCACGGAGCACTATGCTGACAGGGGCATGGAACATTGGGATGAAATGTGTCATGGAGCATTGTGCTGACAAAGGCATGGAGCATTGTGATGACAAGGTAATGTAGAATTTTGCTGACAAATGCATGGAGCATTTTGATGACAAGTGTCAAGGAGCACTGTGATGACATTCGTCATGGAGCATTGTGATTACAGGGGTCATGAAGCATTGGGATGGCAAGGGCATGGATCATTCTTTTTTTTTTTTTTTTTTTTTTTTGCGTTACACGGGCCTCTCACCGTCGTGGACTCTCCCGTTGCGGAGCACAGGCTCCGGACGCGCAGGCTCAATGGCCATGGCTCACGGGCCCAGCCGCTCCGCGGCATGTGGGATCTTCCCAGACCGGGGCACGAACCCGTGTCCCCTGCATCGGCAGGCGGACTCTCAACCACTGCGCCACCAGGGAAGCCCAGGGCATGGATCATTCTGATGACAAGTGTCATGGAGCATTTTGATTACAAGGGTCCCAGATAATTGTGTTGTCTGGTGCCATGGAGCGTTGTGATGACTGTGGTCATGGAACATTGTGATGACAGGGTACATGGAGCATTGTGATCAGAATTTCATGGAGCATTGGGCTGAAAATATTCATTGAGTATTATGATAGCAGGGGTCATGGAGCATTGTGGTGACAATGGAAAGGAGCACTGTGATGACAAGGTCCTGGAGCACTGTGAGGAGAAGACCATGTAGCCTTGTGATGACAAGTATCATGGAGCATTCTGATGAAAAGTGGCATGGAGCATTGTGATTACATGGGTCTTGGAGCATTGTGATGAATAGGGCATGGATGATTGTGAAGAAAAAGCATGGAGCCTTGTCATGAGAGGGTTCAAGGAGCATACTAACGACAAGTGTCAGGGAGCATTGTGATGAGAAGACCATGGATAATTGTGATGATGAGCGTCATGGGGAGTTGTGATGACAAGTGTTTTGGAACATTGTGAACACAAGGGTTTGGAGCATTGTGATGACAGTGTTTATGGAGCATTTTGATTTCATTGTTATGACAATAGCATGAAGCATTATGATGATGGGCAAGGTTCATTGTGATGACAGAGTTCATGGAGCATTGAGATGAAAAGGGGCATGGAGCATTGTGATTACAGGTGTCTTGGAGCATTGTGATGAAAAGGGCACGGAGCATTGTGATGCTAAGGCCATGGAGCTGTCTGATGACAAGCGTCATGGAGTTATGTGATGACAAGAGCATGCAGCATTGTGATTACAGGGGTCTTGGAGCATTGTGATGACAAGTGTCATGGAGCCTTGTGATGACAAGGACGTGGAACATTGTCATGAGAGGCGTGAAGGAGTATTGTAATGACTAGTGATGGAACATTTTGATATCAGCGGTGAAAGAGAATTTTGATGTGAAGTGCATGGAATTTTGTGATGACAAGTTTTATAGAGTATTGTGATAACAAAGTTGTGGAACATTGTGATGACAAGTGCATGGCACATTGTGATGACATGGGTCATGGAGCATTGTTCTGACAAGCCCATGGAGCATTGTGATGACAAGGGTATTGGAGCACTCTGCTGACAAAGGCATGGAGCATTGTGATGACAAGGTTCACAGAGCATTGTGATGAAAAGTTTTTGGAGCATTATGGTGACAAAGTTCACAGAGCCCTGTGATGACGAGGTTATGGGCCATTGTGAGGACAAAGGTCATGTAGCATTGTGATGACTGGAGTCACGGACCATTGTGATGACAAGGGCATGGAGCATTGTGATGACAGGAGCATGGAGCATTGGTCTGACAACTTTCATTGATTATTGTGATGATAGTGGGCATGGCGCACTGTGATGACAGCGGCATGGAGCATTAATATGACCATGTCATGGAATATGGTGAAGACAGGTGTCAGGGAGCATTGTGATGACATATGTCATGGTGCATTGTGATGACAATGGCATGGAGCATTGTGAAGCCAAGTGTCATGGAGGATTGTGATGACAAATGTAATGGAGCATTCTGATGACAAGGGCTTGGAGCATTGTGAGAGAAGACCATGGATAATTGTGATGACCAGCGTCATGGGGCATTGTGATGACAAGTGTTATGGAGCACTGTGATCACAAGGTTTTGGTGCATTGTAATGACAGACGACATTGAGCATTTTGATTACATTGTGATGACAAAAGCATGAAATATTATGTTGATCGGCACGGTGCATTGTGATGACAGGGTTGATGGAGCATTGAGATGAAAATGGGCATGGAGCATTGTGATTCCAGGGGTGTTGGAGCATTCTGATGACAACGGCATGGAGCACTGTGAGGAGAAGGCCATGGAGCATTCTGATGACATGAGTCATGGAGCTTTGTGATTACAAGGGCATCGAGATTTGTGATTACAGGGGTCTTGGAGCATTGTGATGACAAGGGTCATGGAGCCTTGTGATGACAAGACCATGGAATCTTGTGATGGCAGGGTACATGGAGCATTGTTATGACAGGGGTAATGGAGCATTGTGATGAGAAGGACATGGGGCAATGGTCTGAAATGTTTCATGGATTATTGTGAAGAGAGTGGGCATGGAGCAGTGTGATGACAAGGGCATGGAACACTGTGATACATAGATCCTGCAGGATTGTAATGACAATGGCATGGAGCATTGTGATGAGAAGGGCATCGAGCGTTGTGATGACAAGGATGTTGAGCATTGTGATGACAAGTGCATGGCGATTTGTGATGACATTGGTTGTGGAGCATTGTGCTGACACGCGCATTGAGCATTGTGATGACAAGAGTCATGGAGCATTGTGCTGAAAAAGGCATGGAGCTTTGTGATGACAAGGGTCACAGAGCATGGTGATAAAAATTTCATGGAGCATTGTGGTGACAAAAGTCACAGAGCTTTGTGTGACAAGGTCATGGACCATTGTGATGACAAATGTCATGAAGCATTGTGATGACTGGAGTCACGGAGCATTGTGATAACAGGGGTCTTGGAGCATTGTGAAGAAAAGGGAATGCATCATTGTGATGAAAAATGCAGCGTGCCTTGTCATGACAGGGTTTAAGGAGAATAGTGATGACATGTGTCAGGGAGCATTGTGATGACAAGTGTATTGAGCATTTTGTTGACAAAGGTCATGGAGCATTGTGATGAGAAGACCTTGCATAATTGTGATGACGAGCGTCATGGGGCATTGTGATGACAAGTGTCATGGAACATTGTGATCAGAAGGGTTTGCAGATTTGTGATGACAGAGGTCATGGAGCATTTTGATTTCATAGTGATGACAATAGTATGAATCATTATGATGATGGGCATGGTGCATTGTGATGACAGGTTTGATGGAGAATTGAGATGTAAAGGGGCATGGAGAATTGTGATTACAGAGGTCTTGGAGCATTGTGATGACAAGGGTCATGGAGTCTTGTGATGACAAGGTCGTGCAACACTGTGATGGCAGGGTTCATGGAGCATTGTTATGACAGGTGTAATGGAGCATTGTGATGACAGGGGCATGGAGCAATGTGATGAGAGATTTCATTGAGCATTGTGATGACAATGGCATGGAGCATTGTGATACCAGGGGTCATGGAGCTTTGTGATGAAAATGTCATTGGGCATTTTAATGACAAGTGCGTGGTGCATTGTGATGAGAAGGGCAGGGAGCATTGTGATGACAGGGTCATGGAGCAATTTGATAAAAAGCGTTATGGAATATTTTGATGACAGGCGTTATGGAACATTGTGAAGTCAGGGGTCCTGAAGCATTGTGATGAAATGGGTCATGGAGCATTTTGTGACAGGGGTTATGGAACATTGTGATGTCAGGGGTCATGGAGCATTGTGATGACAAGGGCACGGAGCAAAGTGATGACAGGGGCATGGAACATTTGTCTGACAAGTTTCATGGATTATTGTGATGACAGTGGGCATGGAGCATTGTGATGACAAAGGTCACAGAGCCTTGTGTGAAGAGGGCATGGACCACTGCGTTGACAAAGGTCATGAAGCACTGTGATGACTGGAGTCACGGAGCATTGTGATGGCAGGGGACATGGAACCATGTGCTGACAAGCGCATGGAGCATTTTGATGAGAAGTGTCATGGAGCATTGTGCTGACAAAAGCATGGAGCATGGTGATGACAAGGGACACAGAGCATTTTGATGAAATATTCATGGAGCATTGTGGTGACAAAGATCACAGATCCTTGTGTGACGGGGGCATGGACAATTGGTCTGACAAGTTTCATGGATTATTGTGATGACAGTGGGCATGGAGCATTGTGATGACAAAAGTCATGAAGCATTGTGATGACTGGAGGCAAGGAGCATTTTGATGACATTGGTAATTGAGCATGGTGATGACATGGGCATGGAGCATTGTGATGACAGTGGCATGGAACATTTGTCTGACAAGTTTCATGGATTATTCTGATGACAGTGGGCATGGCGCATTGTGATGACAAGGGCATGGAACATTGTGATGACAAGGTCATGGAGCACTGTGAGGAGAAGGCCATGGAGCATTCTGATGACATGAGTCATGGAGCTTTGTGATGACAAGGGCATCGAGATTTGTGATTACAGGGGTCTTGGAGCATTGTGATGACAAGGGTCATGGAGGCATGTGATGACAAGACCGTGGAATCTTGTGATGGCAGGGGACATGGAGCATTGTTATGACAGGGGTAATGGAGCAATGTGATGACAAGTACATGGGGCAATGGTCTGAAAAGTTTCATGGATTATTGTGAAGAGAGTGGGCATGGAGCAGTGTGATGACAACGGCATGGAACACTGTGATACATAGATCCTGCAGGATTGTAATGACAATGGCATGGAGCATTGTGATGAGAAGGGCATCGAGCATTGTGATGACAAGCGTCATGGAGATTTGGGATGACAAGTGCATGGAGCAATGTGATGAGAGGGTCCATGGAGCATTGTGATAATAATGGAATGGAGCATTGTGATGCCAAGGGTCATGGAGCTTTGTGATGACAAATGTCATGTAGCATTTTGATGACAAGGGCCTGGTGCATTGTGATGAGAAGGGTAGGGAGCATTGTGATGACAGGGTCATGGAGCAATTTGATGAAAAGGGTCATGGAACATTTTGATGACAGGGGTTATAGAACACTCTGATGTCAGGGATCATGGAGCTTTGTGATGAAAAGGGTCATGGAGCATTTTGATTACAGGGCTTATGGAACTTTGTGATGTCAGGTGTCATGGAGCATTGTGATGATAATGGCATGTAGCATTGTGATGACAGGGGTAATGGAACATTGTGATGACAGGGTTGAAGGAGTATTGGGATGACTAGTGGTGGAACATTGAGATATCAGTGGTGAGAGAGCATTTTGATAAGTGCGTGGAGCATTGTGGTGACAAGGATTATGGAGCATTTTGATGACAAGGATGTTGAGCATTGTGATGACAAGTGCATGGCGATTTGTGATGACATTGGTTGTGGAGCATTGTTCTGACACGCACATCGAGCATTGTGATGACAAGAGTCATGGAGCATTGTGCTGACAAAGGCATGGAGCTTTGTGATGACAAGGGTCACAAAGCATTGTGATAAAAATTTCATGGAGCATTGTGGTGACAAAGGTAACAGAGCTTTGTGTGACAAGGTCATGGACCATTGTGATGACAAATGTCATGAAGCATTGTGATGACTGGAGTCACGGAGCATTGTGATAACAGGGGTCTTGGAGCATTGTGAAGAAAAGGGAATGCATCATTGTGATGAAAAATGCAATGAGCCTTGTCATGACAGTGTTCAAGGAGCATAGTGATGACAAGAGTCAGGGAGCATTGTGATGACAAGTGTATTGAGCATTGTGTTGACAAAGGTCATGGAGCATTGTGATGAGAAGACCTTGCATAATTGTGATGACGAGCGTCATGGGGCATTGTGATGACAAGTGTCATGGAACATTGTGATAAGAAGGGTTTGCAGCTTTGTGATGACAGAGGTCATGGAGCATTTTGATTTCATAGTGATGACAATAGCATGAATCATTATGATGATGGGCATGGTGCATTGTGATGACAGGGTTGATGGAGAATTGAGATGTAAAGGGGCATGGAGAATTGTGATTACAGAGGTCTTGGAGCATTGTGATGACAAGGGTCATGGAGCCTTGTGATGCCAAGGCCGTGGAACATTGTGATGGCAGGTGTCATGGAGCATTGTTATGACAGGTGTAATGGAGCATTGTGATGACAAGGGCATGGAGCAATGTGATGAGAGATTTCATTGAGCATTGTGATGACAATGGCATGGAGCATAGTGATGATAAAAGCAGGGAGCATTGTGATGAAAAAGGCATGGACCCTTTTCATGACAGGGTTCAAGGAGCATTCTGAAGACAAGTGTCTGGGAGCATTGTGATGACAAGGGCATGGAGCATGTTGATGAGAAGGCCATGGAGCATTCTGATGATATGGGGCATGGAGCTTTGTGATGACAAGGGCATGGAGCATTGTGATTACAGTGGTCTTGGAGCATTGTGATGAAAATCACATGGATCATTGTGATGAAAAATGCATGGAACCTTGCCATGACAGTATTCAAGGAGGATACGGACGACAAGTGTCAGGGAGCATTGAGATGACAAGTGTATTGAGCATTGTGATGACAAATGTCATTTAGCATTGTGATGAGAAGACCATGGATAATTGTGATGAGGAGCGTCATGGGAAATTGTGATGACAAGTGTTATGGAACTTTGTGATCACAAGGGTTTGGAGGATTGTGATGACAGAGGTCATGGAACATTTTGATTTCATTGTTATGACAATAGCATGAAGCATTATGATGATGGGCATGGTGCATTGTGATGACAGTGTTCATGGAGCATTGAGATGAAAAGTGGCATGGAGAATTCTGATTACAGGGGTTTTGGAGCACTGTGATGACAAGCGTCACAGACTATTCTGATTACAGGGGCCATGGAGCATTGGGATGACAAGCGCATGGATCATTGTGATGACAAGTGTCATGGAGCATTTTGATGACAAGAGTCCCGGATCATTGTGTTGTCAGGGGTTATGGATCGCTGTGATGACAGTGGTCATGGAGCATTGTGATGACTGGGGTAATGGAGCATTGTGATGGCAAGGGCATGTAGCATTCTGATGACATGCATCACGGAGCATTGTGATGACAAGGGCATGGAACATTTTGATGACAGGGGTCATGGAACATTGTGAGGACAGGGCTGAGGGAGTATTGTGATGACTACTGATGGATCATTGTGATATCAGTGGTGAGAGAGCATTTTGATTCGAAGTGCATGGAGCTTTGTGATGAAAATATTTATGGAGCATTGTGATGACAAGTTTGGGGAGCATTGTGATGACAAGTGCATGGCACACTGTGATGACATGGGTCATGGAGCATTGTTCTGACAAGCGCATGGAGCATTGTGATAACAAGGGTCATGTAGCATTGTGCTGACAAAGGCATGGAGCGTTGTTATGACAAGGCTCAGAGAGCATTGGGATGAAACGATCATGGAGAATTGTGGTGACAAAATTCACAGAGCCTTGTGATGACGAGGGCATGGATCATTGTGATGAAAAATGTCATGAAGTATTGTGAAGACTGGAGTCACAGAGCATTGTGATGACAAGGGGATGGAGCATTGTGATGACAGCGGCATGGCACATTGGTCTGGCAAGTTTCATGGATAATTGTGATGACAGTCGGCATGGCGCATTGTGATGACAAGGACATGGAGCATTGTGAATACAGGTGTCAGGGTTCATTGTGATGGCATATGTTATGTTCCATTGTGATGACAATGGCATGGAGAATTGTGATGCCAATTGTCATGGAGGATTGTGACGACAAATGTAATGGAGCATTGTGATTTCAAGGGCTTGGAGCATTGTGATGACAATGGTCATGGAGCATTGTGATGAAAAGGGCATGGAGCATTGTGATGACAAGGGCTTTTGAGAATTTTGATGACAAGTTCGTGAAGCACTGTGATGAAAAGCACATGAGGCTTGCTATGACAGGGGTCATGGAGCATTGTGATGACAAGTGCATGGAGAATGTGATTAAAAGAGCATGTAACATTGTGATTTCAAGGGTCATGGAGCATTGTGATTGCAAGACGGTGGAACATTGTGATTAGAAGACCATGGATAATTGTGATGACGAGCGTCATGGAGAACTGTAATGACAAGGGGCATGGAGAATTGTGATGACAGGTGTCATGGAGCTTTGTGATGACAGGGGTCATGGAGCATTGTGATGACAAGGGTCATGGAGCATTCTTATGACAAGCTTGTGGAGTATTGTGATGACAATGGCATGGAGCATTTTGATGAAAAGGGCATGGAGCATTGTGATGAAAAAGGCATGGATCATTGTAATGAAAAAGGCATGGAGCCTTGTCATGACAGTGTTCAAGGAGCATACTGATGGCAGGAGTCAGGGAGCATTGTGATGACAAGTGTATTGAGCATTGTGATGACAAAGGTCATGGAACATTGTGATGAGAAGACCATGGATAATTGTGAAGACGAGCGTCATGGGGCGTTGTGATGACAAGTGTTATGGAACATTGTGATCACAAGGGTTTGGAGCATTGTGATGACAGAGGTCATGGAGCATTTTGATTTCATTGTGATGACAATAGCATGAAGCATTATGATGATGGGCATGGTGCAGTGTGATGACAGGGTTCATGGATCATTGAGATGAAAAGGGACATGGAGCATTGTGATTACAGGTGTCTTGGAGCATTGTGATGGCAAGGGCGTGGAGCATTGTGAATGAGAAGGCCATGGAGCATTCTGACGACATGCGTCATGGAGCTTTTTGATGACAAGGGCATGGAGCATTTGTCTGAAAATTTTCATGGATTATTGTGATGAGAGTGGGCATGGAGCATTGTGATGAAAAGGACACGGAACACTGTGATACATGGGTCATGGAGGATTGTAATGACAAGGTCATGGAGCATTGTGATGAGAAGGGCATCGAGCATTGTGATGACAAGCGTCATGGAACTTTGCGATAACAAGGGCATGGAGCAATGTGATGAGAGGCTTCATGAAGCATTGTGATGACAATGGCATGGAGCATTGTGATGCCAAGGGTCATGGAGCTTTGTGATGACAAAGGTCATGGAGCATATTGATGACAAGGGAGTGGTGCATTGTGATGATAACGGCATGTAGCATTGTGATGATAGGGGTCATGGAACATTGTGATGACAGGGGTGAAGGAGTATGGTGATGACTAGTGATGGAACATTGTGATATCAGTGGTGAGAGAGCATTTTCATGAGAAGTGCATGGAGCATTGTGATGCCAAGGGTCACAGAGCATTGTGATGAAATGTTCATGGAGCATTGTGGTGACAAAGGTCACAGAGACTTGTGATGATGAGGGCATGGACCATTCTGATGACAAAGTCTTGAAGCATTTTGATGACTGGAGACACGGAGCATTGTGATGACAGGTGTCATGGAGCATTGTGATGACAAGTGCATGGATCATTGTGATGACAGTGGCATGGAGAATCGGTCTGAAAAATTTCATGGATTATTGTGATGACAGTGGGCATTGCACATTGTGATGACAAGGGCATGGAGCACTGTGAAGAAAAGGTTATGGAGTATTGTGAAGTCAGGTGTCAGGGAGCATTGTGATTACCTATGTCATGGTACATTGTGATGACAACGGCATGGAGCATTGTGATGACAAGTGTCATGGATGATTGTGATGACAAATGCAATGGAGCATTTTGATGACAATGGTCATGGATCATTGTGATGAAAAGGGCATGGAGCATTGTGATGACAAGGGCTTTTGAGAATTTTGATGACAAGTTCGTGAAGCACTGTGATGAAAAGCACATGGAGCTTGCTATGACAGGGGTCATGGAGCATTGCGATGACAAGTTCATGGAGAATGTGATTACAAGAGCATGTAACATTGTGATTTGAAGTGTCATGGAGCATTGTGATGGCAAGACGGTGGAGCATTGTGATGAGAAGACCATGGATAATTGTGATGACGAGCATCATGGAGAACTGTAATGACAAGGGGCCTGGAGCATTGTGATGACAGGGGTCATGGAGAATGGTGATGACAAGTGTCATGGAGCATTCTGATGACAAGCTTGTGGAGTATTGTGATGACAATGGCATGGAGCATTGTGATGAAAAGGGCATGGAGCATTGTGATGAAAAAGGCATAGAGCCTTTCCATGACAGGGTTCGAGAAGCATTCTGACGACAAGTGTCAGGGAGCATTGTGATGACAAGTGTATTGAGCATTGTGATGACAAAGGTCATGGAGCATTGTGATGACAAGGGCATGGAGTATTGTGATGACAGGCATCATGGAGCATTGTGATGACAAGTGTTATGGAACAATGTGATCACAAGGGTTTGGAGCACTGTGATGACAGAGGTCATGGATCATTTTGATATCAAGGAGCATGGAGCATTGTGATGACAGGGGTCATGGAGTATTGCAATGAGAAGATCATGGAGCATTGAGCTGAAAATATTCATGGAGTATTCTGATGAAATGGGTCATGGAGCATTGTGATGACAAGGTCCTGGAGCACTCTGATGAGAAGACCATGGAGCCTTGTGATGAGAAGTCTCCTGGAGCATTCTGATGAAAAGGGGCTTGGAGCATTGTGATTACAGGGGTCTTGGAGCATTGTGATTACAAGGGCATGGAGCATTGTGAGAGAAGTCCAAGGAGCATTCTGATGACATGTGTCATGGAGCTCTCTGATGACCAGGGCAAGGAGCATTGTGATTACAGGGGTCTTGGAGCATTGTGATGAAAAAGGCATGGATCATTGTAATGAAAAAGGCATGGAGCCTTGTCATGACAGTGTTCAAGGAGCATACTGATGGCAGGAGTCAGGGAGCATTGTGATGACAAGTGTATTGAGCATTGTGATGACAAAGGTCATGGAACATTGTGATGAGAAGACCATGGATAATTGTGAAGACGAGCGTCATGGGGCGTTGTGATGACAAGTGTTATGGAACATTGTGATCACAAGGGTTTGGAGCATTGTGATGACAGAGGTCATGGAGCATTTTGATTTCATTGTGATGACAATAGCATGAAGCATTATGATGATGGGCATGGTGCAGTGTGATGACAGGGTTCATGGATCATTGAGATGAAAAGGGACATGGAGCATTGTGATTACAGGTGTCTTGGAGCATTGTGATGGCAAGGGCATGGAGCATTGTGCATGAGAAGGCCATGGAGCATTCTGATGACATGCGTCATGGAGCTTTGTGATGACAAGGGCATGGAGCATTGTGAATGAGAAGGCCATGGAGCATTCTGATGACATGCGTCATGGAGCTTTGTGATGACAAGGGCATGGAGCATTTGTCTGAAAATTTTCATGGATTATTGTGATGAGAGTGGGCATGGAGTATTGTGATGAAAAGCACACGGCACACTGTGATACATGGGTCATGGAGGATTGTAATGACAAGGCCATGGAGCATTGTGATTAGAAGGGCATCGAGCATTGTGATGACAAGAGTCATGGAGCTTTGCAATGACAAGTGCATGGAGCAATGTGATGAGATGCTTCATGAAGCATTGTGATGACAATGGCATGGAGCATTGTGATGCCAAGGGTCATGGAGCTTTGTGATGACAAAGGTCATGGAGCATTTTGATGACAAGGGAGTGGTGCATTGTGATGATAACGGCATGTAGCATTGTGATGATAGGGGTCATGGAACATTGTGATGACAGGGGTGAAGGAGTATGGTGATGACTAGTGATGGAACATTGTGATATCAGTGGTGAGAGAGCATTTTCATGAGAAGTGCATGGAGCATTGTGATGCCAAGGGTCACAGAGCATTGTGATGAAATGTTCATGGAGCATTGTGGTGACAAAGGTCACAGAGACTTGTGATGATGAGGGCATGGACCATTCTGATGACAAAGTCTTGAAGCATTTTGATGACTGGAGACACAGAGCATTGTGATGACAAGTGCATGGATCATTGTGATGACAGTGGCATGGAGCATCGGTCTGAAAAATTTCATGGATTATTGTGATGACAGTGGGCATCGCACATTGTGATGACAAGGGCATGGAGCACTGTGAAGAAAAGGTTATGGAGTATTGTGAAGTCAGGTGTCAGGGAGCATTTTGATGACCTATGTCATGGTGCATTGTGATGACAACGGCATGGAGCATTGTGATGACAAGTGTCATGGATGATTGTGATGACAAATGTAATGGAGCATTTTGATGACAATGGTCATGGATCATTGTGATGAAAAGGGCATGGAGCATTGTGATGACAAGGGCTTTTGAGAATTTTGATGACAAGTTCGTGAAGCACTGTGATAAAAAGCACATGGAGCTTGCTATGACAGGGGTCATGGAGCATTGCGATGACAAGTTCATGGAGAATGTGATTACAAGAGCATGTAACATTGTGATTTGAAGTGTCATGGAGCATTGTGATGGCAAGACGGTGGAGCATTGTGATGAGAAGACCATGGATAATTGTGATGATGAGCGTCATGGAGAACTGTAATGACAAGGGGCCTGGAGCATTGTGATGACAGGGGTCATGGAGAATTGTGATGACAAGTGTCATGGAGCATTCTGATGACAAGCTTGTGGAGTATTGTGATGACAATGGCGTGGAGCATTGTGATGAAAAGGGCATGGAGCATTGTGATGAAAAAGGCATACAGCCTCTTCATGACAGGGTTCGAGAAGCATTCTGACGACAAGTGTCAGGGAGCATTGTGATGACAAGTGTATTGAGCATTGTGATGACGCTTCATGGAGCATTGTGATGACAAGGGCATGGAGCATTGTGATGACAGGGGCATGGAACATTGTGATGACAGGGGCATGGAACATTGGTCTTACATATTTCATGGATTATTGCGATGACAGTGGGAATGGTGCATTGTGATGACCAGGGCATGGAGCATTGTAATGACAAGGTCATGCAGTATTTGAAGACAGGTGTCTGGGAGCATTTTGAAGACATAAGTCATTGCCCATTGTGATGACAATGCCATGGAGCGTTGTGATGCTAAGTGTCATGGAGGTTTGTGATGATAAAGGTAATGGAGCTTTGTGATGACAAGGGCTTGGAGCCTTGTGTTGAGAAGGGTCATGGCACACTGTGCTGACAAGGGCATGGAGCATTGTGATGACAATGGTCATGGAACATTGTACTGAGAAAGGCTTGGAGCATTGTGATGATAACGGTCCGAGACGATTATGATGAAAATTTCATGGAGAACTGTGGTGACAAATGTCACAGAGCATTGTGAAGACGGGGCATGGACCATTGTGATGACAAAGGTCATGAAGCATTGTGATGTCTGGAGTCATGGAGCATTGTGATGACAGGGGTCATGGAGCATTGTGATGGCAAGGGCATGGATCATTGTGATGACAAGTGTCATGGAGCATTTTGATGACAGGGGTCCCGGATCATTGTGTTGTCTGGTGTCATGGAGTGTTGTGATGACAGTGGTCATGAAGCATTGTGATGACAGGGGTCATAGTTCATTGTGATGACAGGGGTCATGGAGCATTGTGATCAGAAGTTCATGGGGCATTGGGCTGACTGTATTCATTGAGTATTGTGATGGCAGGGGTCATGGAGCATTGTGATGACAAGGTCCTGGAGCATTGTGAGGAGAAGACTATGGAGCCTTGTGATGACAAGTATCATGGAGCATTCTGATGAAAAGGGGCATGGAGCATTGTGATTACATGGGTCTTGGAGCATTGTGAAGAATAGGGCATGGATGATTGTGATGAAAGATCATGGAGCCTTGTCATGAGAGGGTTCAAGGAGCATACTAACGACAAGTGTCAGGGAGCACCGTGATGACAAGTGTATTGAGCATTGTGATGACAAAGGTCATGGAGCATTGTGATGAGAAGACCATGGATAATTGTGATGATGAGCGTCATGGGGAGTTGTGATGACAAGTGTTATGGAACACTGTGAACACAAGGGTTTGTAGCATTATGATGACAGAGTTTATGGTGCATTCTGATTTCATTGTGATGACAATAGCATGAAGCATTATGATGATGGGCATGGTTCATTGTGATAACCAAGTTCATGCAGCATTTTGATGAAAAGGGCATGGAGCATTGTGATGAGAAAGCCATGGAGCTGTCAAATGACATGCATCATGGTGCTTTGTGATGGCAAGAACATGGAGCAGTGTGATTACAGCGGTCTTGGAGCATTGTGATGACATGGGTCATGGAGCCTTTTGATGACAAGGCCGTGGAACACTGTCATGACAGGGATGTTGGAGTATTGTAATGACTAGTGATGGAACATTTTGATATCTGTGGTGAAAGAGCATTTTAATGAGAAGTGCATGGAGCTTTGTGATGACAAGTTTTATGGAGCATTGGGATGACAAAGATGTGGAACATTGTGATGACAAGCGCATGGCATATTGTGATGGCATGGGTCATGGAGCATTGTGCTGACAAGCACATGGAGCATTGTGATGACAAGGGTCACAGAGCATTGTGATGATAAGTTCATGGAGCATTATGGTGACAAAGTTCACAGAGCCCTGTGATTACGAGGGCATGTACCACTGTGATGACAAAGGTCAAGAAGCAGTGTGATGACTGGAGTCACGGAGCATTGTGATGACAAGGGCATGGGGCATTGTGATGACAGGGGCATGGAGCATTGGTCTAGAGAAGTATCATGGATTATTGTGATGAAAGTGTACATGTCGCATTGTGATGACAAGGGCATGGAGCATTGTTATGACCAGGTTATGGATTATTGTGAAGAGAGGTATCAGTGTGTATTGTGATGACATATGTCCTCGTGCATTGTGATGACAATGTCATGGAGCATTGTGAAGCCAAGTGTCATGGAGTATTGTGATGACAAAGGTAATGGAGCATTGTGATGACAAGGGCTTGGAGCATTGTGGTGACAAGGGCCATTGAGAATTCTGATGACAAAGTCGTGAAGCATTCTGAGGAAAAGCACATGGAGCTTACTATGACAGTGGTCATGGAGCATTGTGATCAGAAGTTCATGGAGCATTGGGCTGACAGTATTCATTGAGTATTGTGATGGTAGGGGTCATGGAGCATGGTGATGACAAGGTCCTGGAGCATTGTGAGGAGAAGACCATGGAGCCTTGTGATGACAAGTATCATGGAGCATTCTGATGAAAAGGGGCCTGGAGCATTGTGATTACATGGGTCTTGGAGCATTGTGAAGAATAGGGCATGGATGATTGTGATGAAAGAGCATGGAGCCTTGTCATGAGAGGGTTCAAGGAGCATACTAACGACAAGTGTCAGGGAGCATTGTGATGACAAGTGTATTGTGCATTGTGATGACAAAAGTCATGGAGCATTGTGATGAGAAGACCATGGATAATTGTGATGATGAGCGTCATGGTGAGTTGTGATGACAAGTGTTATGGAACACTGTGAACACAAGGGTTTGTAGCATTGTGATGAAAGAGTTTATGGTGCATTCTGATTTCATTGTGATGACAATAGCATGAAGCATTATGATGATGGGCATGGTTCATTGTGATGACAGAGTTCATGCAGCATTTTGATGAAAAGGGCATGGAGCATTGTGATGAGAAAGCCATGGATCTGTCTGATGACATGCGTTATGGTGCTTTGTGATGACAAGAGCACGGAGCATTGTGATTACAGGGGTCTTTGAGCATTGTGATGACAAGTGTCATGGAGCCTTGTGATGACAAGGCCGTGGAACATTGTCATGACAGGGTTGTGGGAGTATTGTAATGACTAGTGACGGAACATTTTGATATCTGTGGTGAAAGAGCATTTTAATGAGAAGTGCGTGGAGCTTTGTCATGACAAGGTTTATGGAGCATTGGGATGTCAAAGATGTGGAACATTGTGATGACAAGCGCATGGCATATTGTGATGACATGGGTCATGGAGCATTGTGCTGACAAGCGAATGGAGCATTGTGATGACAAGGGACATGGAGCACTCTGCTGACAAAGGCATGGAGCATTGTGATGACAAGGGTCACAGAGCATTGTGATGATAAGTTCATGGAGCATTATGGTGACAAAGTTCACAGAGCCTTGTGATTACGAGGACATAGACCATTGTGATGACAAAGGTCAAGAAGCAGTGTGATGACTGGAGTCACGGAGCATTGTGATGACAAGGGCATGGAGCATTGTTATGACCAGGTCATGGATTATTGTGAAGACAGGTATCAGGGAGCATTGTCATGACATATGTCATGGTGCATTGTGATGACAATGTCATGGAGCATTGTGAAGCAAAGTGTCATGGAGGATTGTGATGACAAACGTAATGGAGCATTGTGATGACAAGGGCTTGGAGCACTGTGGTGACAAGGGCCATTGAGAATTTTGATGACAAGGTCGTGAAGCATTGTTATGACAAGCACATGGAGCTTGCTATGACAGGGGTCATGGAGCATTGTGATGACAAGTGCATGGAGCATTGTGATTACAGGGGTCTTGGAGCATTGTGATGACAATGGCATGGAGCATTGTGATGCCAAGGGTTATGGAGCTATGTGATGACAAATGTCATGGAGCATTTTGATGACAAGGGCATGGTGCATTGTGATGAGAAGGGCAGGGAGCATTGTGATGACAGGGTCATGGAACAATTTGATGAAAAGGTTCATGGAACATTTTGATTACATGGGTTATAGAATATTGTGATGTCAGGGGTCATGGAGCAGTGTGATGAAAAGGGTCCTAGAGCATTGTGATGACAAGGTTCGCAGAGCATGGTGATGAAAAGTTCATGGAGCATTGTGGTGAAAAATGTCAAAGAGACTTGTGATGACGAGGGCATGGACCATTGTGATGAGAAATGTCAGGAAGCATTGTGATGACAGGGGTCACGGTGCATTATGATGACGGGTGATGGAGCATTGTGATGACAATGGCATGGAGCATTGTGATGACAGGGTTATGGAGCATTGGTCTTACAAGTTTCATGGATTATTGTGATGACAGTGGGAATGGCGCATTGTGATTACAAGGGCATGGAGCATTTTGATGACAAGGTCATGCATTATTTGAAGACAGGTGTCTGGGAGCATTTTGAAGACATAAGTCATGGCCCATTGTGATGACAGTGCCATGGAGCGTTGTGATGCCAAGTGTCAAGGAGGTTTGTGATGACAAAGGTAATGGAGCATTGTGATGATAAGGGCTTGGAGCCTTGTGATGACGAGGTTCATAGCGCACTTTGCTGACAATGGCATGGAGCATTGTGATGACAATGGTCATGGAGCAGTGTACTGAGAAATGCTTGGAGCATTGTGATGACAACGGTCACAGACCATTATGATGAAAATTTCATGGAGCATTGTGGTGACAAATATCACAGAGCCTTGTGAAAATGAGGGCATGGACCATTGTGATTACAAGGTCATGAAGCATTGTGATGACTGGAGTCATGGAGCATTGTGATGGCAAGGGCATGGATCATTGTGATGACAAGAGTCATTGAGCATTTTGATGACAAGTGTCCCGGATCATTGTGTTGTCTGGTGTCATGGAGCGTTGTGATGACAGGGGTCATGGAGCATTGTGATGACAGGGGTCATGGAGCACTGTGATCAGAAGTTCATGGAGCATTGGACTGACAGTATTCATTGAGTATTGTGATGACATGGGTCATGGAGCATTGTGATGACAAGGTCTTGGAGCATTGTGAGGAGAAGACCATGGAGCCTTGTGATGACAATTATCATGGAGCATTCTGATGAAAAGGTGCATGGAGCATTGTGATTACATGGGTCTTGGAGCATTGTGAAGAATAGGGCATGGATGATTGTGATGAAAGAGCATGGAGCCTTGTCATGAGAGGGTTCAAGGAGCATACTAACGACAAGTGTCAGGGAGCATTGTGATGACAAGTGTATTGAGCATTGTGATGACAAAGGTCATGGAGCATTTTGATGAGAAGACCATGGATAATTGTGATGATGAGCGTCATGGGGAGTTGTGATGACAAGTGTTATGGAACATTGTGAACACAATGGTTTGGAGCATTGTGATGACAGAGGTTATGGTGCATTTTGATTTCATTGTGATGACAATAGCATGAAGCATTATGATGATGGGCATGGTTCATTGTGATGACAGAGTTCATGGAGCATTGTGATGAAAAGGGCATGGAGCATTGTGATGAGAAGGCCATGGAGCTGTCTGATGGCATGCGTCATGGTGCTTTGTGATGACAAGAGCATGGAGCAGTGTGATTACAGGGGTCTTGGAGCATTGTGATGACAAGGGTCATGGAGCAATTTGATGAAAAGCGTCATGGAACATTTTGATTACATGGGTTATAGAATATTGTGATGTCAGGGGTCATGGAGCAGTGTGATGAAAAGGGTCCTAGAGCATTGTGATGACAAGGGTCGCAGAGCATGGTGATGAAAAGTTCATGGAGCACTGTGGTGACAAATGTCAAAGAGACTTGTGATGACGAGGGCATGGACCATTGTGATGAGAAATGTCATGAAGCATTGTGATGACAGGAGTCACGGTGCATTATGATGACGGGTGATGGAGCATTGTTATGACAAGGGCATGGAGCATTGTGATGACAGGGGTATGGAGCATTGGTCTTACAAGTTTTATGGATTATTGCGATGACAGTGGGAATGGCGCATTGTGATGACAAGGGCATGGAGCATTGTGATGACAAGGTCATGCAGTATTTGAAGACAGGTGTCTGGGAGCATTTTGAAGACATAAGTCATGGCCCATTGTGATGACAATGCCATGGAGCGTTGTGATGCCAAGTGTCATGGAGGTTTGTGATGACAAAGGTAATGGAGCATTGTGATGATAAGGGCTTGGAGCCTTGTGATGACTAGGTTCATAGCGCACTGTGCTGAAAATGGCATGGATCATTGTTATGACAATGGTCATGGAGCATTGTACTGAGAAAGGCTTGGAGCATTGTGATGACAACGGTCACAGACCATTATGATGAAAATTTCATGGAGCATTGTGGTGACAATTATCACAGAGCCTTGTGAAAACGAGGGCATGGACCATTGTGATTACAAATTCATGAAGCATTGTGATGACTGGAGTCATGGAGCATTGTGTTGACAGGGCTTATGGAGCATTGTGATGGCAAGGGCATGGATCATTGTGATGACAAGTGTCATGGAGCATTTTGATGACAAGTGTCCCGGATCATTGTGTTGTCTGGTGTCATGGAGCGTTGTGATGACAGGGGTCATGGAGCATTGTGATGACAGGGGTCATGGAGCATTGTGATCAGAAGTTCATGGAGCATTGGACTGACAGTATTCATTGAGTATTGTGATGACATGGGTCATGGAGCATTGTGATGACAAGGTCTTGGAGCATTGTAAGCAGAAGACCATGGAGCCTTGTGATGACAATTATCATGGAGCATTTTGATGAAAAGGGGCATGGAGCATTGTGATTACATGGGTCTTGGAGCATTGTGAAGAATAGGGCATGGATGATTGTGATGAAAGAGCATGGAGCCTTGTCATGAGAGGGTTCAAGGAGCATACTAACAACAAGTGTCAGGGAGCATTGTGATGACAAGTGTATTGAGCATTGTGATGACAAAGGTCATGGAGCATTTTGATGAGAAGACCATGGATAATTGTGATGATGAGCGTCATTGGGAGTTGTGATGACAAGAGTTATGGAACATTGTGATCAGAAGGGTTTGGAGCACTGTGATGACAGACGTTATGGTGCATTTTGATTTCATTGTGATGACAATAGCATGAAGCATTATGATGATGGGCATGGTTCATTGTGATGACAGAGTTCATGGAGCATTGTGATGAAAATGGCATGGAGCGTTGTGATGAGAAGGCCATGGAGCTGTCTGATGACATGCGTCATGGTGTTTTGTGGTGACAAGAGCATGGAGCAGTGTGATTACAAGGGTTTTGGAGCATTGTGATGACAAGGGTCATGGAGCCTTGTGATGACAAGGCCGTGGATCATTGTCATGACAGGGGTGTGGGAGTATTGTAATGACTAGTGACGGAACATTTTGATATCTGTGGTGAAAGAGCATTTTAATGAGAAGTGCATGGAGCTTTGTGATGACAATGTTTATGGAGCTTTGGGATGACAAAGATGTGGAACATTGTGATGACAAGCGCATGGCATATTGTGATGACATGGGTCATGGAGCACTGTGCTGACAAGCGCATGGAGCATTGTGATGACAAGGGACATGGAGCACTCTGCTGACAAAGGCATGGAGCATTGTGATGACAAGGGACACAGAGCATTGTGATGATAAGTTCATGGAGCATTATGGTGACAAAGTTCACAAGGCCCTGTTATTACGAGGGCATGGACCACTGTGATGACAAAGGTCAAGAAGCAGTGTGATGACTGGAGTCACGGAGCATTGTGATGACAAGGGCATGGAGCATTGTGATGACAGGTGTATGGATCATTGGTCTTACAAGTTTCATGGATTATTGCGATGACAGTGGGAATGGCGCATTGTGATGACAAGGGCATGGAGCATTTTGATGACAAGGTCATGCAGTATTTGAAGACAGGTGTCTGGGAGCATTTTGAAGACATATGTCATGGCCCATTGTGATGACAATGCCATGGAGCGTTGTGATGCCAAGTGTCATGGAGGTTTGTGATGACAAAGGTAATGGAGCATTGTGATGATAAGGGCTTGGAGCCTTGTGATGACAAGGTTCATAGTGCACTGTGCTGACAATGGCATGGAGCATTGTGATGGCAATGGTCATGGAGCATTGTACTGAGAAAGGCTTGGAACATTGTGATGACAACGGTCACAGACCATTATGATGGAAATTTCATGGAGCATTGTGGTGACAAATATCACAGAGCCTTGTGAAAACGAGGGCATGGACCATTGTGATTACAAAGGTCATGAAGCATTGTGATGACTGGAGTCATGGAGCATTGTGTTGACAGGGCTCATGGAGCATTGTGATGGCAAGGGCATGGATCATTGTGATGACAAGTGTCATGGAGCATTTTGATGACAAGTGTCCCGGATCATTGTGTTGTCTGGTGTCATGGAGCGTTGTGATGACAGGGGTCATGGAGCATTGTGATGACAGGGGTCATGGAGCATTGTGATCAGAAGTTCATGGAGCATGGGACTGACAGTATTCATTGAGTATTGTGATGGCATGGGCCATGGAGCATTGTGATGACAATGGAATGGAGCATTGTGATGACAAGGTCCTGGAGCATTGTGAGGAGAAGACCATGGAGCCTTGTGATGACAAGTATCATGGAGCATTCTGATGAAAAGGGGCATGGAGCATTGTGATTACATGGGTCTTGGAGCATTGTGAAGAATAGGGCATGGATGATTGTGATGAAACAGCATGGAGCCTTGTCATGAGAGGGTTCAAAGAGCATACTAATGACAAGTGTCAGGGAGCACTGTGATGACAAGATTATTGAGCATTGTAATGACAAAGATCATGGAGCATTTTGATGAGAAGACCATGGATAATTGTGATGACGAGCGTCATGGGGAGTTGTGATGACAAGTGTTATGGAACATTGTCAACACAATGGTTTGGAGCATTGTGATGACAGAGGTTATGGTGCATTTTGATTTCATTGTGATGACAATAGCATGACACATTATGATGATGGGCATGGTTCATTGTGATGACCGAGTTCATGGAGCATTGTGATGAAAAGGGCATGGAGCATTGTTATGAGAAGGCCATGGAGCTGTCTGATGACATGCGTCATGGTGCTTTGTGATGACAAGAGCATGGAGCAGTGTGATTACAGGGGTCTTGGAGCATTGTGATGACATGGGTCATGGAGCATTGTGATCAGAAGTTCATGGAGCATTGGACTGACAGTATTCATTGAGTATTGTGATGGCATGGGCCATGGAGCATTGTGATGACAATGGAATGGAGCATTGTGATGACAAGGTCCTGGAGCATTGTGAGGAGAAGACCATGGAGCCTTGTGATGACAAGTATCATGGAGCATTCTGATGAAAAGGGGCATGGAGCATTGTGATTACATGGGTCTTGGAGCATTGTGAAGAATAGGGCATGGATGATTGTGATGAAACAGCATGGAGCCTTGTCATGAGAGGGTTCAAAGAGCATACTAATGACAAGTGTCAGGGAGCACTGTGATAACAAGATTATTGAGCATTGTAATGACAAAGATCATGGAGCATTTTGATGAGAAGACCATGGATAATTGTGATGACGAGCGTCATGGGGAGTTGTGATGACAAGTGTTATGGAACATTGTGAACACAATGGTTTGGAGCATTGTGATGACAGAGGTTATGGTGCATTTTGATTTCATTGTGATGACAATAGCATGACACATTATGATGATGGGCATGGTTCATTGTGATGACCGAGTTCATGGAGCATTGTGATGAAAAGGGCATGGAGCATTGTTATGAGAAGGCCATGGAGCTGTCTGATGACATGCGTCATGGTGCTTTGTGATGACAGGAGCATGGAGCAGTGTGATTACAGGGGTCTTGGAGCATTGTGATGACATGGGTCATGGAGCCTTGTGATGACAAGGCCGTGGAACATTGTCATGACAAGGGTGTGGGAGTATTGTAATGACTAGTGATGGAACATTTTGATATCTGTGGTGAAAGAGCATTTTAATGAGATGTGCATGGAGCTTTGTGATGACAAGGTTTATGGAGCATTGGGATGACAAAGATGTGGAACATTGTGATGACAAGCGCATGGCATATTTTGATGACATGGGTCATGGAGCATTGTGCTGACAAGCGCATGGAGCATTGTGATGACAAGGGACATGGAGCACTCTGCTGACACAGGCATGGAGCATTGTGATGACAAGGGTCACAGAGCATTGTGATGATAAGTTCATGGAGCATTATGGTGACAAAGTTCACAGAGCCCTGTGATTACGAGGGCATGGACCACTGTGATGACAAAGGTCAAGAAGCAGTGTGATGACTGGAGTCACGGAGCATTGTGATGACAAGGGCATGGGGCATTGTGATGACAGGGGCATGGAGCATTGGTCTGAGAAGTATCATGGATTATTGTGATGAAAGTGTGCATGTCGCATTGTGATGACAAGGGCATGGAGCATTGTTATGACCAGGTCATGGATTATTGTGAAGACAGGTATCAGGGAGTATTGTGATGACACATGTCCTGGTGCATTGTGATGACAATGTCATGGAGCATTGTGAAGCCAAGTGTCATGGAGGATTGTAATGACAAAGGTAATGGAGCATTGTGGTGACAAGGGCCATTGAGAATTCTGATGACAAGGTCGTGAAGCATAGTTATGACAAGCACATAGGGCTTTATATGACATGGGTCATGGAGCATTGCGATGACAAGTGCATGGAGCATTGTGATTAGAGTGGTTTTGGAGCATTGTGATGACAAGGGCATGGAGCATGGTGATGACAATGCCATGGAGCATTCTGATGGCATGCGTTATGGAGATCTGTGATGACAAGCACATGGTGCATTGTGATTACAGGGGTCTTGGAGCACTGTGATGAAAAGTGCATGGATCATTATGAGGAAAAGGCAAAGAGCCTTGTCATGACAGGTTTCAAGTAGCATACTGAAGACAAGTTTCAGGGAGCATTGTGATGACAAGTGTATTGAGCGTTGTGTTGAAAAGGTCATGGAGCATTTTGATGAGGAGACCATGGATAATTGTGATGACGAGCCTCATGGCGCATTGTGATGACAAGTGTTATGGAACATTGTGATCAGAAGGGTTTGGAGCATTGTGATGACAGATGTCATTGAGCATTTTGATTTCTTTGTGATGACAATAGCATGAAGCATTATGATGATTGGCATGGTGCATTTTGATGACAGTGTTCATGGAGAATTGAGATGAAAAGGGGTATGGAGCATTGTGATTACAGGGGTCTTGGAGCATTGTGATGACAATGTTCACGGAGCCTTGTGATGACAACGCCGTGGAACATTGTGATGGCAGGGGTAATGGAGCATTTTTATGACAGGGGTAATGGAGCATTGTGATGACAAGGGCATGGAGCATTGGTTTGAATAGTTTCATGTATTATTGTGATGAGTGTGGGCATGGAACATTGTGATGACAAGGGCAGGGAACACGGTGATACATGGTTCATGGAGGATTGTAATGACAAGGCATGGATCATTGTGATGAGAAAGGCATCGAGCATTGTGATTACAAGCGTCATGGAGATTTGGGATGAAAAGTGCATGGAGTAATGTGATGAGATGTTTCATGGAGCATTGTGATGACAATGGAATGGAGCATTGTGATGCCATGGTCATGGAGGTTTGTGATGACAAATGTAATGGAGCATTTTGATGACAAGGGCGTGGTGCATTGTGATGAGTAGGGCAGGGAGCATTCTGATGACAGGTTCATGGAACAATTTGATGGAAAGGGTCAGGGAATATTTTGATGACAGGGGTTATGGAACATTGTGATGTCAGTGGTCATGGAGCATTGTGATGATAAGGGCATGTAGCATTTTGATGACAGGGGTCATGGAACATTGTGATGACAGGGGTGAGGGAGTATTGTGATGACTGGTGATGGAACATTGTTATATAAGTGGTGAGAGAGCATTTAGATGAGAAGTGCATGGAGCATTGTGATGACAAGGTTTATGGAAAATTGTGATGACAAGGTTGTGGAGCATTTAGATGAGAAGTGCATGGCACATTGTGATGACATGTGTCTTGGAGCATTGTGCTGACAAGTGCATGGAGCATTGTGATGACAAGGGTCATGGAGCATTGTGCTGACAATGGCATGGAGCATTGTGATGACAAGTGTTACAGAGCAATGTGATGACGAGGGAATTAACCATTGTGATGAAAAAGTTCATAAAGCATTTTGATTGCTGGAGTCACGGAGCATTATGATGTGAAGGGTCATGGAGCATTGTGATTTCAAGGGCATGGAGCATTGTGATGACAGGGGCATGGAGCATTGGTCTGACAATTTTCATGAATTATTGCTATTAGAGTGGACAGGGCACATTGTGATGACAAGGGCATGGAACATAGTTATGACAAGGTCATGTAGTATTGTGAAGACAGGTGTCAAGAATCACTGTGATGACATATGTCATGGTGCATTGTGATGACAATGGCATGGAACATTGTGATGCCAAGTGTCATGGAGGATTGTGATTACAACTGTAATGGAGCCTTGTGATGCCAAGTGTCATGGAGGATTGTGATGACAAAGGTAATGGAGCATTGTGATGAAAATTTCTTTTAGAATTGTGAAGAAAAGGGCCATGGAGCATTGTGATGACAAGGACATGGAGCATTGTGATG
This sequence comes from Hyperoodon ampullatus, assembly GCF_949752795.1. Classification (NCBI taxonomy): domain Eukaryota; kingdom Metazoa; phylum Chordata; class Mammalia; order Artiodactyla; family Ziphiidae; genus Hyperoodon; species Hyperoodon ampullatus. Next base: position 392,408 of record NW_027640499.1, on the reverse strand, counting down.
ACAAGGGCCATTGAGAATTTTGATACAAACGTCATGAAGCATTGTGATGACAAGCGCACGGAGCTTGCTATGACAGGGGACATGGAGCATTGTTATGAAAAGTGCATGGAGAACTTTGATGACAAGACCACGTAACATTGTGATGAGAAGAGTCATGGAGTATTGTGATGACCAGGACGTGGAGAATTGTGATGACAAGGGACATGGAGCATTGTGATGACCAGGGCATGGAGCATAGTGATGGCAAGACCATGGAGCAGTGTGATGAGAAGGCCATGGATAATTGTGATGACGAGAGTCATGGAGCACTGTAATGACAAGGGGCATGGAGCATTGTGATGACAGGTGTCATGGAGCATTGTGATGACAGGGGTCATGGAGCATTGTGATGACATGGGTCATGGAGCATTCTGATGAGAAGCTTGTGGAGTTTTGTGATGACAATGGCCTGGAGCATAGTGATGAAAAGGGCATGGAGCATTGTGATGAAAAAGGCATGGAGCCTTTTCATGACAGGTTTCAAGGAGCATTCTGAAGACAAATTTCAGGGAGCATTGTGATGACAAGGGCATGGAGCATGGTGATGAGAAGGGCATGGAGACTTCTGATGATATGTGTCATGGAGCTTTGTGATGACAAGGGCATGGAGCATTGTAATTACAGGGGTCTTGGAGCATTGTGATGAAAAGTGCATGGATCATTGTGATGAAAAAGGCATGGAGCCTTGTCATGGCAGGGTTCAAGGAGCATACTGAGGACAAGTGTCAGGGAGCATTGAGCTGACAAGTGTATTGAGCATTGTGATGACAAAGGTCATGGAGCATTGTGATGAGAAGACCATGGATAATTGTGATGAGGAGCGTCATGGGGAATTGTGATGACAAGAGTTATGGTACATTGTGATCACAATGGTTTGGAGCACTGAGATGCCAGAGGTCATGGAGCATTTTGATGATATGCGTCATGGAGCATTGTGATGACATGTGCCATTGATAATTATGATGACAAGGTCGTGAAGCATTGTGATAAAAAGCATATGGAGCTTGCTATGACAGGGTTCATGGAACATTGCGATGACAATTGCATGGAGAATTGTGATGAGAAGATCATGTAACATTGTGATGAAAAGTGTCATGGATCCTTGTGATGGCAATACCGTGGAGCACTGTCATGAGAAGACCATGTATAATTGTGATGACGAGCGTCATGGAGCACTGTAATGACAAGGGGCAAGAAGCATTTTGACGACAGGTGTCATGGAGCATTGTGATAGCAGGGGTCATGGAGCATTGTGATGACAGGTGTTATGGAGCATTCTGATGACAAGCTTGTGGAGTATTGTGATGACAATGGCATGGAGCATTGTGATGCAAAGGGCGTGGAGCATTGTGATGAAAAAGGCATGGAGCCTTTTCATGACAGGGTTCAAGGAGCATTCTGTCGACAAGTGTCAGGGAGCATTGTGATGACAAGTGTATTGAGCATTGTGATGAAAAAGCTCATGTAGCATTGTGAAGACAAGGGCATGGAGTATTGTTATGACAGGCATCCTGGAGTGTTTTGAAGACAAATGTTATGGAACAATGTGATCCCAATGATTTGGAACATTGTGATGACAGAGGTCATGGATCATTTTGATTTCAAGGAGCATGGAGAATTTTAATGATAGGGGTAATGGAGCATTGTGATGAGAAGTTCATGGAGCATTGGGCTGAAAATGTTCTTGGACTATTGTTATGAAAGGGGTCATGGAGCATTGTGATGACAAGGGAATGGAGCATTGTGATGACAAGGTCCTGGAGCATTGTGATGAGAAGACAATGGAGCCTTGTGATGACAAGTCTCATGGAGCATTCTGATGAAAAGGAGGACGGATCATTATGATGACAGTGGTCTTGGAGCATTGAGATGACAAGGTCAAGGAGCATAGTGATGAGAAGGCCATGGAGCATTCTAATGACATGCATAATGGAGCTTTGTGATGACAAAGGCAAGGAGCATTGAGATTAGAGTGGTCTTGGAGCATTGTGATGAAAAGGGCATGGATCATTGTGATGAAAAATGCATGGAGCCTTGTCATGAAAGGGTTCAAGGAGCATTCTGACGACAAGTGTCATGGAGCATTGTGATGACAAGTGTATTGAGCATTGTGATGACAAAGATCATGGAGCATTGTGATGAGAAGACCATGGATAATTGTGATGAGCAGAGTCATGGGTCATTGTGATGACAAGTGTTATGGAACATTGTGATCACAAGGGTTTAGAGCATTGTGATGACAGAGGTCATGGAGCATTTTAATTTCATTGTGATGACAATAGTATGAAGCATTTTGATGATGGTCATTGTGCATTGTTATGACCGGGTTCATGGAGCATTGAGATGAAAATGGGCAGGGAGCATTGTCATTACAGGAGTCTTGGAGCATTGTGATGACAAAGGTATGGAGCATTGTGAATGAGAAGGCCATGGAGCATTCTGATTACATGTGTCATGGATCTTTGTGAGACATGGGTATGGAGAATTGTGATTACATTGTCCTGGAGCATTGTGATGAAAAGTGTCATGGAGTCTTGTGATGACAAGGTCGTGGAACCTTGTGTGGGCAGGTGTCATGGAGCAGTGTTATGACAGTGTTAATGGTGCGTTGTGATGACAAGGGCATGGTGAATTGGTCTGAAAAGTTTCATGGATTATTGTGATGACAAGGGCACGGAACACTTTGATACATGGGTCATGGTGGATTGTAATGACAAGGGCATGAAGCATTGTGATGAGAAGGGCATCAAGCATTGGGATCACAAGCGTCATGGAGCTTCGTGATGACAAGGGCATGGAGCAATGTGATGAGAGGCTTCATGGAGCATTGTGATGACAATGGCATGGAGCATTGTGATGCTAAGGGTCATGGAGCTTTGTGATGACAAAGGTCATGGAGCATTTTGATGACAAGGTCGAGGTGCGTTGTGATGAGAAGGGCAGGGAGCATTGTGATAACAGGGTCAAAGAGCAATTTGATGAAAAAGGTCATGGAATATTTTGATGAGAGTGGTTATGGAAAATTGTGGTGTCAGGGGTCATGGAGCATTGTGATGAAAAGGGTATTGGAGTATTTTGATGATAGGGTTTATGGAACATTGTGATGTCAAGTGTCATGGAGCATTTAATGATAAGTGCATGTAGCATTGTGATGATAGGGGTCATGGAACATTGTGATGACAGGGGTGAGGGAGTATTGTGAAGACTTGTGATGGAACATTGTGATATCAGTGGTGAGAGAGCATTTTGATGAGAAGTGCATGGAGCATTTTGATGACACGGTTTATGGAGCATTGTGGTGACAAGGATGTGGAGCATTGTGATGACATGGGTCAAAAAGCATTGTGCTGAAAAGCGCATGGAGCATTGTGATGACAAGTGTCATGGATCATTGTGCTGACAAAGGCATGGTGCATTTTGATGACAAGGGTCACAGAGCAATGTTTTGAATATTTCAGGGAGCATTGTGGTGAAAAAAGTGACAGAGCCTTGTGTGACAAGGGCATGGACCATTGTGATGACAAAGGTCATGAAGCATTTTGATGACTGGAGTCACGGAGCATTGGGATGACAGGGTTCATGGAGCATTGCGATGACAGGTTTCATGGGGCATTGTGATGAGAAGGTCATGGAGCATTGGGCTGAAAATGTTCATCGAGTATTGTGGTGACAGGCCTCATGTGGCATTTTGATGACAAGGGAATTGAGCATTGTGATGAAAAGGGCAAGGAGCATGGTGATGAGAAGGCCATGGAGAATTCTGAAGTCATGTGTCATGAAGCTTTGTGATGACAAGGGCATGGAGCATTGTGATTACAGGGGTCTTGGAGCATTGTGAGGAAAAGGGCATGGATCATTGTGATTAAAAAGGCATGGAGCCTTGTCATGACAGGGTTCAAGGATCATACTGACGACAAGTGTCAGGGAGCATTGTGATGACAAGTGTATTGAGCATTGTGATGACAAAGTTCATGGAGTGTTGTGAATAGAAGACCATGGATAATTGTGATGATGAGCGTCATGGGGCGTTGTGATGACAAGTGTTATGGAACATTGTGATCACAAGGGTTTGGAGCATTCTGATGACAGAGGTCATGGAGCATATTGATTTAATTTTGATGACAATTGCATGAAGCATTATTATGATGGGCATGGTGCACTGTGATGACACGGTTCATGGAGCATTGAGATGAAAAGGGGCATGGAGCATTGTGATTACAGGGGTCTTTGATCATTGTGATGATGAGGGCATGGAGCATCGTAAATGAGAAGGCCATGGAGCATTCTGATGACATGTGTCATGGAGCTTTGTGATGACAAGTGTATGGAGAATTGTGATTAAAGTGTCTTGGAACATTGTGATGACCAGTGTCATGGAGCCTTGTGATGACAAGGCCGTGGAACATTGTGATGGCAGGGGTCATGGAGCATTGTTATGACAGGGGTAATGGAGCATTGTGATGACAAGGGCATGGAGCACTTGTGTGAAATATTTCATGGATTATTATGATGAGAGTGGGCATGGAGCATTGTGATGACAAGGGCACAGAACACTTTGATACATGGGTCATGGAGGATTGTAATGACAAGGGCATGGAACATTGTGATGAGAAAGGCATCGAGCATTGGGATAACAAGCGTCATGGAGCTTTGTGATGACAACGGCATGGAGCAATGTGATGAGAGGCTTCATGGAGCATTGTGATGACTATGGCATGGAGCATTGTGATGCCAAGGGTCATGGAGCTTTGTGATGACAAAGGTCATGGAGCATTTTGATGACGAGGTCGTGGTGCGTTGTGATGAGAAGTGTAGCGAGCATTGTGATAATAGGTTCATGGAGCAATTTGATGAAAAATGTCATGGAATATTTTGATGAGAGTGATTATGGAAAATTGTGATGACAGGGGTCATGGAGCATTGAGATGAAATGTGTAATGTAGCATTTTGATGACAGGGGTTATGGAACATTGTGATGGCAGGGGTCATGGAGCATTTTGATGATAAGTGCGTGTAGCATTGTGATGATAGGGGTCATGGAACATTGTGATGACAGCGGTGAGGGAATATTGTGAAGACTAGTGATGGAATATTGAGATACCAGTGGTGAGAGGGCATTTTGATGAGAAGTGCATGGAACATTGTGATGAAAATATTTATGGAGCATTGTGATGACTATGATGTGGAGCATTGTGATGACAAGCGCAGGGTACATTGTGATGCCATGGGTCAAGGAGCATTGTGATGACAAGCGCATGGAGCATTGTGATGACAAGTTTCATGGATCATTGTGCTGACAAATGCATGGTGCATTGTGATGACAAGGGTCACAGAGCACTGTGATGAAATGTTCATGGAGCATTGTGGTGACAAATGACACAGAGCCTTGTGTGACAAGGGCATGGACCATTCTGATGACAAAAGTCATGAAGCATTGTGATGACTGGAGTCACCGAGCATTGTGATGACAGGGGTCATGGAGCATTGTGATGACAGGATTCATGGGGCATTGTGATGAGTAGGTCATGGAGCATTGGGCTGAAAATATTCAAGGAGTATTGTGATGACAGGGGTCATGGGGAAATTTGATGACAAGGGAAAGGAGCATTGTGATGAACAGGTCATGGACCATGGTGATGAGAAGGCCATGGAGCATTCTGAAGACATATGTCATGAAGCTTTGTGATGACAAGGGCATGGAGCATTGTGATTACAGGGGTCTTGGAGCATTGTCAGGAAAAGGGCATGGATCATTGTGATTAAAAAGGCATGGAGCCTTGTCATTACAGGGTTCAAGGAGCATACTCACGACAAGTGTCAGGGAGCATTGTGATGACAAGTGTATTGAGCATTGTGATGACAAAGTTCATGGAGTATTGTGAATAGAAGGCCATGGATAATTGTGATGATGAGCGTCATGGGGCGTTGTGATGACAAGTGTTATGGAACAATGTGATCACAAGGGTTTGGAGCATTGTGATGACAGAGGTCATGGAGCATTTTGATTTCATTTTGATGACAATAGCATGAAGCATTATGATGATGGGCATGGTGCATTGTGATGACACGGTTCATGGAGCATTGAGATGAAAAGGGGCATGGAGCATTGTGATTACAGGGGTCTAGGAGAATTGTGATGACAAGGGCATGGAGCATCGTGAATGAGAAGGCCATGGAGCATTCTGATGACATGCGTCATGGAGCTTTTTGATGACAAGGATATGGAGCATTGTGATGACATGGGTTATGGAGCCTTGTGATGACAAGGCCGTGGAACATTGTAATGGCAGGTGTCATGTAGCATTGTTATAACGGGTAATGGAGCATTTTGATGACAAGGACATGGAGCATTGGTCTGAAAAGTTTCATGGCTTATTGTGATGAGAGGGGGCATGGAGCATTGTGATGACAAGGGCACGGAACACTGTGATACATGGGTCATGGCGGATTTTAATGAAAAGCGCATGGAGCATTGTGTTAAGAAGAGCATCGAGCATTGTGATGAAAAGCATCATGGAGCCTGTGATGTCAATTGCATGGAACAATGTGATGAGAGTGTTCATGGAGCATTTTGATGACAATGGCATGGAGCATTGTGATGCCAAGGGTCATGGAGCTTTGTGATGGCAAAGGTCATTGAGCATTTTGATGACAAGGGCGTGGTGCACTGTGATGAGAAGGGCAGAGAGCATTGTGATGAAATGGTCATGGAGCAATTTGATGAAAAGTGTCATGGGATATTTTGATGACAGGGGTTATGGAACATTGTGATGTCAGGGGTAATGGAGCATTATGATGAAAAGGGTCATGGAGCCTTTTGATGACAGGGGTCCTGGAACATTGTGATGAAAGTGGTGAGGGAGTATTGTGATGACTATTGATGGAACATTATGATATCCGTGGTGGGAGAGCATTTTGATGGGAAGTGCATGGAGCATTGTGATGACAAGATTTATGGAGCACTGTGATGAAAAGTTGTGGAGCATTGTGATGACAAGCGCATGACGCATTGTGATGACACAGGTCATGGGGCATTGTGCGGACAAGCACATGGAGCATTGTGATGACAATGGTCATGGAGCATTGTGCTGACAAAGGTATGGAGCATAGTGATGACATGGGTAACAGAGCATTGTGATGAAAATTTCATGGAGCATTGTGGTGACAAATATCACAGAGCCTTTTGATGACGAGGGAATGGACCACTGTGTTGACAAAGGTCATAAAGCATTGTGATGACTGGAGTCACGGAGCATTGTGATGACAAGGTCCTGGAGCATTGTGATGAGAGGACGATGTAGCCTTGTGATGACAATTCTCATGGAGCATTCTGATGAAATCTGGCATAGAGCATTGTGATTACAGGGGTCTTGGATCCTTGTGATGACAAGGCCGTGGAACATTGTAATGGCAGGTGTCATGGAGCATTGTTATGACATGGGCAATGGATCATTGTGATTACAAGGGCATGGAGCAATGGAATTAGAGGGGTCTTGAAGGATTGTGATGAAAAGGGCATGGATCATTGAGATGAAAAATGCATGGAGCCTTGTCATGACAGGGTTCAAGGAGCATACTGCCGACAAGTGTCAGGGAGCATTGTGATGACAAGTGTATTGAGCATTGTGATGATAAAGGTCATGGAGCATTGTGATGAGAAGACCATGGATAATTTTAATGACCAGCATCATGGAGCATTGTGATGACAGGGATCATGGAGCATTGTATTGACAAGGGTCTTGGAGCATTCTGATGACAAACTTGTGGAGCATTGTGATGACAATGGCATGGAGCATTGTGAGAAAAAGGGCATGGAGCATTGTGATGAAAAAGGCATAGAGCCTTTTCATGAAAGGGTTCAAGGAGCTTTGTGAGGAAAAGTGTCAGGGAGCATTGTGATGACAGGTGTATTGAGCACTGTGATGACAAAGTTCATGGAGCATTGTGATTACAAGGGCATGGAGTATTGTGATGGCAGGCATCATGGAGCGTTGTGATGACAAGTGTTATGGAACATGGTGATCACAAGTGTTTGGAGCATTGTGATGACAGAGGTCATGGATCATTTTGATTTGAAGAATCATGGAGTATTGTGATGACAAGGGCATGAAGCAATGTGATTCCAAAGTTCATGGAGGATTGTGATGACACTGGTAATGGAGAATTGTGAGGACAAGTGCATGGAGCATTGTGATGACAAGGTCATGTAGCATTTTGCTGTCAAAGGCATGGAGCACCGTGATGACAAGTGTCATGGAGCTCTGTGATGACAAGCTTCAAGGACCATTGTGATTACAGGGGTCATGGAGCATGGGGATGAGAAGCTTATGGAATATTCTGATGACAAGTGGCATGGATAATTTTGATGACTGTGGTCATGTAGCATTGTATTGACATGGGTCATGGAGCATTGTGATGAGAAGGTCATGGAGCATTGGGCTGAAAATATTCATGGAGTACTGTGATGACAGGGGTCATGGAGCATTGTGATGAGAAGGGAATGGAGTAATGCGATGAAAAGGTCCTGGAGTATTGTGATGAGAGGGCCATGGCGCCTTGTGATGACAATTGTCATGGAGCATACTGATAAAAAGGTTCATGGAGCATTGTGATTACAGGGGTTTTGTAGCATTGTGAAGACCAGGGCATGGGGCATTGTGATGAGAAGGCAATGGAGCATTCTGATGACATGCGTCATGGAGCTTTGTGATGAAAAGGACATGGAGCATGGTGATTAGAGGGGTCTTGGAGGATTGTGATGAAAAGGGCATGGATCATTGTGATGAAAAATGCATGGAGCCTTGTCATGACAGGGTTCAAGGAGCATACTGACGACAAGTGTCAGGGAGCATTGTGATGACAACTGTATTGAGCATTGTGATGACAAAGGTCATGGAGCATTGTGATGAGAAGACCATGGATAATTCTAATGACCAGCGTCATGGGGCATTGTGATGACAAGTGTTATGGAACATTGTGATCACAATGGTTTGGAGCATTGTGATGACAGAGGTCATGGAGCATTTTGATTTCATTGTGATGACAACAGCATGAAGCATTATGATGATGGGCATGGTGCATTGTGATGACAGGGTTCATGGAGCATTGAGATGAAAAGGGGAATGGAGCATTATGATGAGAAGGCCATGGAGCATTCTGATGACATGCATCATGGAGCTTTGTGATGACAAAGACATGGAGCATTGTGATTAGAGGGGTCTTGGAGCATTGTGATGACAAGGGTCATGGAGGCTTGTGATGACAAGGCCATGGAACCTTGTGATGACAGTGGTCATGGAGCATTATAATGACAGGGTAATGGAGCATTGTGATGACAAGGGCATGGAGCATTGGTCTGAAATGTTTCATGGATTATTGTGATGAGAGTGGGCATGGAGCATTGTGATGACAAGGGCACGGAACACTATTATACATAGGTCATGGAGGATTGTAATGATAAGGGCATGGAGCATTGTGATGAGAAGGGCATCGAGCATTGTGATGACAAGCCTCATGGAGCTTTGTGATGACAAGGGCATGGAGCAATGTGATGAGAGGGTTCAAGGAGCATTTGATGATAATGGCATGGAGCATTGTGATGCCAATGGTCATGGATCTTTGTGATGACAAATGTCATGGAGCATTTTGATGACAAGGCCAAGGTGCATTGTGATGAGAAGTGCAGGGAGCATTGTGATGACAGGGTCATGGAGCAATTTGATCAAAAGGGTCATGGAACATTTTAATGAGAGGGGTTATGGAAAATTGTGATGTCAGGTGTCATGGAGCATTGTGATGAAAAGGGTCATGGAGCATTTTGTGACAGGGATTATTGAACATTCTGATGTCAGGGGGCATGGAGCTTTGTGATGAAACTGGTCATGGAGCATTTTGATGACAGGTGTTATGGAACATTGTGATGTCAGGGCTCATGGAGCATTGTGATTATAATGGCATGTAGCATTTTGATGACAGGGGTCATGGAACATTGTGATGACAGGGGTGAGGGAGTATTGTGATGACTAGTGATGGAACACTGTGATATCATTGGTGACAGAGCATTTTTATTAGAAGTGCATGGAGAATCGTGATGACAAGGTTTATGGAGCATTTTGATGACAAGGATGTGGAGCATTGTGATGACAAGCACATGGCGCATTGTGATGACATGGGTTATGAAGCATTGTGCTGACAAGCGCATGGAGCATTGTAATGACAAGAGTCATTGAGCAGTGTGCTGACAAACGCATGGAGCATTGTGATGACAAGGGTGACAGAGAATTGTGATGAAAAGTACATGGAGCATTGTGGTCACAAAGGTCACAGAGCCTTCTGTTAGGAGGTCATGGACCATTGTGTGACAAATGTCATGAAGCACTGCAATGACTGTAGTCATGGAGTATTGTGTTTACAGGGTTCTTGGAACATTGTGATGCCAAGGGCATGGATCATTGTGATGAGAAGGCCATGGAGCATTCTGATGACATGTGTCATGGATCTGTGTGATGACAAGGGCATGGAGCATTTAGATGAAAATTTCATGGAGCATTGTGTTGACAAAGATCACAGAGCCTTGAGTGACGAGGGCATGGACCATTGTGATGAGAAAGCTCATGAATCATTGTAATGACTGGAGTCACGGAGCATTTTGATGACAAGGGCATGGAGCAATGTGATGACAGGTGCATGAAGCATTGGTCTGACATATTTCATTGATTATTGTGATGACAGTGGGCATGGCGCATTGTGATGACAAGGGCATGGAACATTGTGATGACAAGGTCATGGTGTATTGTGAAGACATGTGTCAGGGAGCATTGTGATGACATATGTCATTGTCCATTGTGATGACAATGGCATGGAGCATTGTGATACCAAGTGTCATGGAGGATTTTGATGACAAAGGTAATGGAGCATTTTGAGGACACGGGCTTGGAACATTGCGATGACAAGGGTCATGGAGCATTGTGATGACAAGGGCATGCAGCATTGTGATGACAAGGTGCATGAAGCATTGAGATTACAGGGGTTTTGAAGCAATGTGATTACAAGGGCATGGAGCATTGTGATGAGAAGGCAATGGAGCATTCTGATGACAAGCGTCATGGAGATTTGTGAGGACAAGGACTTGGAGCATTGTGATTACAAGGGTCTTGGAGCATTGTGATGAAAAGGGAAATTATCATTGTAATGAAAAATGCATGGAGCCTTGTCATGACAGGGTTCAAGGAGCATACTGATGACAACTGTCAGGGAGCATTGTGATGATAAGTTTATTGAGCATTGAGATGACCAAGAACATGGAGCATTGTGATGAGAAGACCATGCATAATTGTGATGACCAGCATCATGGGGCATTGTGATGACAAGGGAATGGAGCATTGTGATGACAAGGGCATGGAACATTGTGATGAGAAGTCCATGGAACATTCTGATGACATGTGTCATGGAGCTTTGTGATGACAAGGGTATGGAGAATTGTGATCACAGGGGTCATGGAATATTGTGATATCAGGGGTGAGGGAGTATTGTGATGACTAGTGATGGAACATTGTGATATCAGTGGTGAGAAGGCATTTTGAGGAGAAGTGCATGGAGCATTGTGATGACAAGGTTTATGGAGCATTTTGATGTCAAGGATGTGGAGAATTCTGATGACAAGGTTTATGGAGCATTTTGATGTCAAGGATGTGGAGCATTGTGATGACAAGTGCATGGTGCATTGTGATGACATGGGTTATGGAGCATTGTGCTGACACGCGCATCGAGCATTGTGATGACAAGGGTCATGGAGCATTGTGCTGAAAAAGGCATGGAGCTTTGTGATGACAAGTGTCACAGAGCATTGTGATAAAAATTTCATGGAGCATTGTGGTGGCAAATGTCACAGAGCTTTGTGTGACGAGGTCATGGACCATTGTGATGACAAGTGTCATGAAGCATTGTGATGACTGGAGTCACGGAGCATTGTGATAACATGGGTCCAGGAGCATTGTGATGAAAAGGGAATGGATCATTGTGATGAAAAAGGCATGGAGCCTTGTCATGACAGTGTTCAAGGAGCATACTGATGACAAGTGTCAGCGAGCATTGTGATGCCAAGTGTATTGAGAATTGTGGTGACAAAGGACATGGAGCATTGTGATGAGAAGACCTTGCATAATTGTGATGACGAGCGTCATGGGGCACGTGATGACAAGTGTTATGGAACATTGTGATCAGAAGGGTTTGAAGGATTGTGATGACAGAGGACATGGAGCATTTTGATTTCATTGTGATGACAATAGCATGAATCATTATGATGATGGGCATGGTGAATTGAGATGACAGGGTTCATGGAGCATTGAGATGAAAAGGGGCATTGAGAATTGTTTTTACAGAGGTCTTGGTGCATTGTGATGACAAGGGTCATGGAGCCTTGTGATGACAAGGCCGTGGAATATTTTGATGGCAGGGGTCATGGAGCATTGTTATGACAGGTGTAATGGAGCATTGTGATGACAAGGTCATGGAGCAATGTGATGAGAGATTTCATTGAGCATTGTGATGACAATGGCATGGAGCATTGTGAGGCAAAGTGTCATGGAGCTTTGTGATGACAAATGTCATGGGGCATTTTGAAGACAAGGGCGTGGTGCATTGTGATGAGAAGGGCAGGGAGCATTGTGATAAAAGGGTCATGGAGCAATTTGAATAAAATTGTAATGGAATATTTTGATGACAGTGGTTATGGAACATTGTGATGTCAGGGGTCATGGAGCATTGTGATGATAAGGGCATGTAGCACTGAGATGAGAGTGGTCATGGAACATTGTGATGACAGGGGTGAGCGAGTATTGTAATGACAAGATATGGAACATTGTGATATATGTGGAGAGAGAGCACTTTGATGAGAAGTGCATGGAGCATTGTGATGACAAGTTTTATGGAGCATAGCGATGAAAAGGATGTGGAGCATTGTGATGAAAAGAGCATGGCACATTGTGATGACATGTGTCATGGAGCATTGTGCTGACAAGCGCTTGGAGTATTTTGATGACAAGTGTCATGGAGCATTGTGCTGACAAAGGCATGGAGCATTGTGATGACAAGGGACACAGAGCATTGTGATGAAAATTTCATGGAGCGTTGTGTTGACAAAGATCACAGATCCTTGTGTGATGAGTGCATGGTGCATTGTGAGGATAAAGGTCATGAATCATTGTGATTACTGGAGTCACGGAGCATTGTGATGACAGGGGTCATGGAGCATTGTGATGACAAGGGCATGGAGCAATGTGATGACAGGGGCATGGAACATTGGTCTAACATGTTTCATGGATTATTGTGATGACAGTGGGAATGGGACATTGAGATGACAAGGGCATGGAACATTGTGATGACAAGGTCATGGAGTATTGTGAAGACAGGTGTCATGGAGCATTGTGATGACATATGTCATTGTCCATTGTGATGACAATGGCATGGAGCATTGTGATTCCAAGTGTCATGGAGTTTTGTGATGACAAAGGTAATGGAGCATTTTGATGACAAGGGCTTGGAACATTGCGATGACAAGGGTCATGGAGCATTGTGAACACAAGGCATGGAGGATTCTTATGAAAAGGTGCATGGAGCTTAGAGATTACAGGGGTTTTGAAGCAATGTGATTACAAGGGCATGGAGCATTGTGATGAGAGATTTCATTGAGCATTTTGATGACAATGGCATGGAGCATTGTGATGCCAAGTGTCATGGAGCTTTGTGATGACAAAGTTCATGGGGCATTTTGATGACAAGGGCATGGTGCATTGAGATGAGAAGGACAGGGAGGGTTGTGATGACAGGGTCATGGAGCAATTTGAATAAAAGGGTCATGGAATATTTTGATGACAGGGGTTATGGAACATTGTGATGTCAGGGCTCATGAAGCATTGTGATGAAATGGGTCATGGAGCATTTTGTGACAGGGGCTATGGAACAATGTGATGTCAGGTGTCATGGAGCATTGTGATGATAAGGGCATGTAGCACGGTGATGACAGGGGTCATGGAACACTGTGATGACAGTGGTGAGGGAGTATTGTGATGACTAGTGATGTAACATTGTGATATATGTGGTGAGAGAGCATTTTGATGAGAAGTGCATGGAGCATTTTGATGACAAGTGATATGGAGCATAGCAATGATAAGGATGTGGAGTACTGTGATGACCAGCGCATGGCACATTTTGATGACATGGGTCATGGAGCATTGTGCTGACAAGTTCATGGAGCATTTTGATGACAAGTGTCATGGAGCATTGTGCTGACAAAGGCATGGAGCATTTTGATGACAAGGGACACAGAGCATTGTGATGAAATGTTCATGGAGCATTGTGGTGAAAAAGATCACAGAGCCTTGTGTGACGAGGGCATGGACCATTGTGATGAGATAGGTCATGAAGCATTGTCATGACTGGAGTCACGGATCATTGTGATGAAAGGGGTAATGGAGCATTGTGATGACAAGGGCATGGAGCAATGTGATGACAGGGGCATGGAACATTGGTCTGAAAAGTTTCATGGATTATTGTGATGACAGTGGGCATGGAGCATTGTAAAGACAAGGGCATGGAGCATTCTGGTGACAAAGGCATGGAGCATTTTGATGAGAAGGGACACAGTGCATTGTGATGAAATATTCAATGAGCATTGTGTTGAAAAAGATCACAGAGCCTTGTGTGACGAGGGCATGGACCTCTGTGATGACAAAGGTCCTGAATCATTGTGATGACTGGAGTCACGGAGCATTGTGATGACAGGGGTCACGGAGCATTGCTCTGAAAAGATTTATGGATTATTGTGATGAGAGTGGGCATGGTGCATTGTGGTGACAAGGGCATGGAACATTGTGATGACAAGGTCATGGATTATTGTGAAGACAGGTGTCAGGGAGCATTGTGATGACATATGTCATTGTCCATTTTGATGACAATGTCATGGAGCATTGTGATACCACGTGTCATGGAGGATTGTGATGACAAAGGTAATGGAGCATTTTGATGACAAGGGCTTGGAACATTGTGATGACTAGGCTCATGGAGCATTGTGATGACAAGGGCATGGAGCATTGTGATGACAAGGGCCATTGAGAATTTTGATGACAACGTCGTGAAGCACTGTGATGATAAGCCCATGGAGCTTGCTATGACAGTGGTCATAGAGCATTGCAATGACAAGTGCATGAAGAATTGTGATGACAAGATCATGTAACATTGTGATGAGAAGTGTCACGAAGCATTGTGATGACAAGGACGTGGAGAATTGTAATAACATGGGACATGGAGCATTGTGATGAACAGGGCATGGAGAATTGTGATAGAAAGACCGTGGAGCATTGTGATGAAAAGACCATAGATAATTATGATGAAGAGCATCATGGATCACTGTAATGACAAGGGGCATGGAGCATTGTGATGACAGGTGTCATGGAGCATTGCGATGAGAGGGGTCAAGGAGCATTGTGATGAAAAGGGTATGGAGCATTTTGATGACAAGATCATGGAGTATTGTGAAGACAGGTGTCAGGGAGCATTGTGATGACATATGTCATTGTCCATTGTGATGACAATGGCATGGAACATTGTGATACCAAGTGTCATGGAGGATTTTGATGACAAAGGTAATGGAGCATTTTGAGGACAAGGGCTTGGGACATTGCGATGACAAGGGTCATGGAGCATTGTGATGACAAGGGCATGCAGCATTGTGATGACAAGGTGCATGGAGCATTGACTTTACAGGGTTTTTGAAGCAATGTGATTACAAGGGCATGCAGCATTGTGATGAGAAGGCAATGGAGCATTCTGATGACATGCGTCATGGTGATTTGTGAGGACAAGGACATGGAGCTAAGTGATTACAGGGGTCTTGGAGCATTGTGATGAAAATGGAAATGATCATTGAAATGAAAAATGCATGGAGCCTTGTCATGACAGGTTTCAAGGATCATACTGATGACAACTGTCAGGGAGCTTTGTGATGATAAGTGTATTGAGCATTGTGATGACCAAGAACATGGAGCATTGTGATGAGAAGACCATGAATAATTGTGATGACCAGCGTCATGGGGCATTGTGATGACAAGGGAATGGATCATTGTGTTGACAAGGGCATGGAACATTGTGATGAGAAGTCCATGGAGCATTCTGATGACATGTGTCATGGAGCTTTGTGATGACAAGGGTATGGAGAATTGTGATTACAGGGGTCATGGAATATTGTGATGTAAGGGGTGAGGGAGTATTGTGATGACTAGTGATGGAACATTGTGATATCAGTGGTGAGAAGGCATTTTGAGGAGAAGTGCATGGAGCATTGTGATGACAAGGTTTATGGAGCATTTTGATGACAAGGATGTGGAGCATTGTGATGACAAGTGCATGGTGCATTGTGATGACATGGGTTATGGAGCATTATGCTGACAGGCGCATCGAGCATTGTGATGACAAGGGTCATGGAGCATTGTGCTGAAAAAGGCATGGAGCTTTGTGATGACAAGTGTCACAGAGCATTGTGATAAAAATTTCATGGAGCACTGTGGTGGCAAATGTCACAGAGCTTTGTGTGACGAGGTCATGGACCATTGTGATGACAAGTGTCATGAAGCATTGTGATGACTGGAGTCACGGAGCATTGTGATAACAGGGGTACTGGAGCATTGTGATGAAAAGGGAATGGATCATTGTGATGAAAAAGGCATGGAGCCTTGTCATGACAGTGTTCAAGGAGCATACTGATGACAAGTGTCAGCGAGCATTATGATGCCAAGTGTATTGAGAATTGTGGTGACAAAGGACATGGAGCATTGTGATGAGAAGACCTTGCATAATTGTGATGACGAGCGTCATGGGGCATGTGATGACAAGTGTTATGGAACATTGTGATCAGAAAGGTTTGGAGCATTGTGATGACAGAGGACATGGAGCATTTTGATTTCATTGTGATGACAATAGCATGAATCATTATGATGATGGGCATGGTGCATTGTGATGACAGGGTTCATGGAGCATTGAGATGAAAAGGGGCATTGAGAATTGTGATTACATAGGTCTTGGTGCATTGTGATGACAAGGGTCATGGAGCCTTGTGATGACAAGGCCGTGGAACATTTTGATGGCAGGGGTCATGGAGCATTGTTATGACAGGTGTAATGGAGCATTGTGATGACAAGGGCATGGAGCATTGTGATGAGAGATTTCATTGAGCATTGTGATGACAATGGCATGGAGCATTGTGATGAAAAGTGTCATCGAACTTTGTGATGACAAATGTCATGGGGCATTTTGATGACAAGGGCGTGGTGCATTGTGATGAGAAGGGCAGGGAGCATTGTGATAAAAGGGTCATGGAGCAATTTGAATAAAAGTGTTATGGAATATTTTGATGACAGTGGTTATGGAACATTGTGATGACATGGGTCATGAACCATTGTGATGAAATGGGTCATGGAGCATTTTGTGACAGGGGTTATGGAACATTGTGATGTCAGGGGTCATGGAGCAGTGTGATGATAAGGGCAAGTAGAACTGAGATGACAGTGGTCATGGAACATTGTGATGACAGGGGTGAGCGACTATTGTGATGACAAGTGATGGAATATTGTGATATATGTGGTGAGAGAGCATTTTGATGAGAAGTGCATGGAGCATTGTGATGACAAGTTTTATGGAGTATAGCGATGAAAAGGATGTGGAGCATTGTGATGAAAAGAGCATGGCACTTTTTGATGACATGTGTCATGGAGCTTTGTGCTGACAAGCGCTTGGAGTATTTTGATGACAAGTGTCATGGAGCATTGTGCTGACAAAGGCATGGAGCATTGTGATGACAAGGGACACAGAGCATTGTGATGAAAATTTCATGGAACATTGTGGTGACAAAGATCACAGAGCCTTGTGTGATGAGTGCATGGTGCATTGTGAGGACAAAGGTCATGAATCATTGTGATTACTGGAGTCACGGAGCATTGTGATGACAGGGGTCATGGAGCATTGTGATGACAAGGGCATGGAGCAATGTGATGACAGGGGCATGGAACATTGGTCTAACATGTTTCATGGATTATTGTGATGACAGTGGGCATGGCACATTGTGATGACAAGGGCATGGAACATTGTGATGACAAGGTCATGGAGTATTGTGAAGACAGGTGTCATGGAGCATTGTGATGACATATGTCATTGTCCATTGTGATGACAATGGCATGGAGCATTGTGATACCAAGTGTCACGGAGTTTTGTGATGACAAAGGTAATGGAGCATTTTGATGACAAGGGCTTGGAACATTGCGATGACAAGGGTCATGGAGCATTGTGAACACAAGGCATGGAGGATTCTTATGTAAAGTTGCATGGAGCTTTGAGATTACAGGGGTTTTGAAGCAATATGATTACAAGGGCATGGAGCATTGTGATGAGAGATTTCATTGAGCATTTTGATGACAATGGCATGGAGCATTGTGATGCCAAGTGTCATGGAGCTTTGTGATGACAAAGTTCATGGGGCATTTTGATGACAAGGGCAAGGTGCATTGAGATGAGAAGGACAGGGAGCATTGTGATGACAGGGTCATGGAGCAATTTGAATAAAAGGGTCATGGAATATTTTGATGACAGGGGTTATGGAACATTGTGATGTCAGGGGTCATGAAGCATTGTGATGAAATGGGTCATGGAGCATTTTGTGACAGGGGCTATGGAACATTGTGATGTCAGGTGTCATGGAGCATTGTGACGATAAGGGCATGTATCACGGTGATGACAGGGGTCATGGAACACTGTGATGACAAGGGTGAGGGAGTATTGTGATGACTAGTGATGTAACATTGTGATATATGTGGTCAGAGAGCATTTTGATGAGAAGTGCATGGAGCATTTTGATGACAAGTGTTATGGAGCATAGCAATGATAAGGATGTGGAGTACTGTGATGACAAGCGCATGGCGCATTTTGATGACATGGGTCATGGAACATTGTGCTGACAAGTGCATGGAGCATTTTGATGACAAGTGTCATGGAGCATTGTGCTGACAAAGGCATGGAGCATTTTGATGACAAGGGACAGAGAGCATTGTGATGAAATGTTCATGGAGAATTGTGGTGGAAAAGATCACAGAGCCTTGTGTGACGAGGGCATGGACCATTGTGTTGAGATAGGTCATGAAGCATTGTGATGACTGGAGTCACGGAGCATTGTGATGAAAGTGGTAATGGAGCATTGTGATGACAAGGGCATGGATCAATGTGATGACAGGAGCATGGAACATTGGTCTGAAAAGTTTCATGGATTATTGTGATGACAGTGGGCATGAATCATTGTGAAGAAAAGGGTATGGAGCATTCTGGTGACAAAGGCATGGAGCATTTTGATGACAAGGGACACAGAGCATTGTGATGAAATATTCATGGAGCATTGTGGTGAAAAAGATCACAGAGCCTTGTGTGACGAGGGCATGGACCACTGTGATGACAAGGGTCCTGAATCATTGTGATGACTGGAGTCACGGAGCATTGTGATGACAGGGGTCATGGAGCATTGCTCTGAAAAGATTTATGGATTATTGTGATGAGAGTGGGCATGGTGCATTGTGGTGACAAGGGCATGGAACATTGTGATGACAAGGTCATGGAATATTGTGAAGACAGGTGTCAGGGAGCATTGTGATGACATATGTCATTGTCCATTGTGATGACAGTGGCATGGAGCATTGTGATACCAAGTGTCATGGAGGATTGTGATGACAAAGGTAATGGAGCATTTTGATGACAAGGGCTTGGAACATTGTGATGACAAGGCTCATGGAGCATTGTGATGACAAGGGCATGGAGCATTGTGATGACAAGGGCCATTGAGAATTTTGATGACATCGTCGTGAAGCATTGTGATGACAAGCCCATGGAGCTTGCTATGACAGTGGTCATAGAGCATTGCAATGACAAGTGCATGAATAATTGTGATGACAAGATCATGTAACATTGTGATGAGAAGTGTCATGAAGCATTGTGATGACAAGGACGTGGAGAATTGTAATAACATGGGACATGGAGCATTGTGATGAACAGGGCATGGAGAATTGTGATAGCAAGACCGTGGAGCATTGTTATGAAAAGACCATAGATAATTATGATGAAGACCATCATGGATCACTGTAATGACAATGGGCATGGAGCATTGTGATGACAGGTGTCATATAGCATTGTGATGAGAGGGGTCAAGGAGCATTGTGATGAAATGGGTATGGAGCATTGTGATGACAAGGTCCTGGAGCAGTGTGATGAGAAGACCATGGAGCCTTGTGATGACAAGTCTCATGGAGCATTCTGATGAATAGGGGCATGGAACACTGTGATTACAGGGGTATTGGAGCATTGTGATGACAAGGGTAATGGAGCCTTGGATGCCAAGGCGGTGGAACATTGTGATGGCAGGGGTACTGGAGCATTGTTATGAGAGGGGTAATGGAGCATTGTGATGACAAGGGCATGTAACATTGGTCTGAAAATTTCATGGATTATTGTGATGAGATTCGGCATGGAACATTGTGATGACTAGGGCACGGAACACTGTGATACATGTGTCATGGAGGATTGTAGTGACAATGGCATGGAACATTGTGATGAGAAGTGTATCGAGCATTGTGATGACAAGCGTCATGGAGCATTGTGGTGACAAGGGCATGGAGCCATGTGATGAGAGGTTTCATGTAGCATTGTGATGAAATGGCATGGAGTATTGTGATGCCAAGGGTCATGGAGCTTTGTGATGACAAAGGCCATGGAGCATTTTGATGACAAGGGCGTGGTGAATTGTGATGAGAATGGCAGGGAGCATTGTGATGAAAGGGTCATGGAGCAAATTGATGAAAAATGTCATGTAACATTTTGATGACAGGGTTTATTGAACATTGTGATGTCAGGGGTAATGGAGCATTTTGATGAAAAGGGTCATGGAGCATTCTGATGAAAAGGTGCATGGAACATTGGGATTACAAGGATTTTGAAGCAATGTGATTACAAGGTATGGAGCATTGTGATGAAAAGGTGCATGGAGCATTGTGATTACAGGGTTTTGAAGCAATGTGATTACAAGGCATGGAGCATTGTGATGAGAAGGCAATGGAGCATCCTGATGACATTCGCCATGGAGCTTTGTGATGACAAGGACATGGAGCATTGTGATAACAGGGGTCTTGGAGCATTGTGATGAAAAGGGAATGGATCATTGTTATGAAAAATGCATGGAGCCTTGTCATGACAGGGTTCAAGGAGCATACTGATGACAACTGTCAGGGAGCATTGTGATGATAAGTGTATTGAGCATTGTGATGACCAATATCATGGAGCATTGTGATGAGAAGACGATGGATAATTGTGATGAACAGCGTCATGGGGCATTGAGATGACAAGTGTTATGGAACATTGTGATCAGAAGGGATTGGTGCATTGTGATGACAGAGGTCATTGAGCATTTTGATTTCATTGTGATGACAATAGCATGAAATATTATGGTGATGGGCACGGTGCATTGTGATGACAGGGTTCATGGAGCATTGAGATGAAAAGGGGCATGGAGCATTGTTATTACAGGGGTGTTGGAGCATTGTGATGACAAGGGCATGGAGCATTGTGATGAGAAGGCCATGTAGAATTCTGATGACATGCGTCATGGAGCTTTGTGATGACAAGGGCATGGAGAATTGTGATTACAGGGGTCATGGAATATTGTGATGACAGGGGTGAGGGAGTATTGTGATGACTAGTGATGGAACATTGTGATATCAGTGGTGAGAAAGCATTTTGAGGAGAAGTGCATGGAGCATTGTGATGACAAGGTTTATGGAGCATTTGGATGACAAGGATGTGGAGCATTGTGATGACAAGTGCATGGCGCTTTGTGATGACATGGGTTATGGAGCATTGTGCTGACACACGCATCGAGCATTGTGATGACAAGGGTCATGGAGCATTGTGCTGACAAAGACATGGAGCTTTGTTATGACAAGGGTCACAGAGCATTGTGATAAAAATTTCATGGAGCATTGTGGTGACAAATGTCACAGAGTTTTGTGTGACGAGGTCATGGACCATTGTGATGACAAAGGTCATGAAGCATTGTGATGACTGGAATCACGGAGCATTGTGATGACAGGGATCATGGAGCATTGCTCTGACAAGATTTATGGATTATTGTGATGAGAGTGGGCATGGCACATTGTGATGACAGGGGCATGGAGCATTGTGATGACAGGGGCATGGAACATTGGTCTGACATGTTTCATGGATTATTGTGATGACAGTGGGCATGGCACACTGTGATGACAAGGGCAAGGAACATTGTGATGACAAGGTCATGGAGTATTGTGAAGACAGGTGTCAGGGAGCATTGTGATGGCATATGTCATTGTCCATTGTGATGACAATGGCATGGAGCATTGTGATACCAAGTGTCACAGAGTTTTGTGATGACAAAGGTAAAGGAGCATTTTGATGACAAGTGCTTGGAACATTGTGATGACAAGGGTCATGGAGCATTCTGATGACAAGGGCATGGAGCATTGTGATGAAAAGGGCCATTGAGAATTTTGATGACAACGTCGTGAAGCATTGTGATGACAAGCTCATGGAGCTTGCTATGACGGGGGTCATAGAGCATTGCGATGACAAGTGCATGGAGAATTGTGATGAGAAGATCATGTAACATTGTGATGAGAAGTGTCACGAAGCATTGTGATGACAAGGACGTGGAGAATTGTAATGACATGGGACATGGAGCATTGTGATGAACAGGGCATCGAGAATTGTGATAGCAAGACCGTGGAGCATTGTGATGAAAAGACCATGGATAATTATGATGAAGAGCGTCATGGATCACTGTAATCACAAGGGGCATGGAGCATTGTGATGACAGGTGTCATGAAGCATTGTGATGAGAGGGGTCATGGAGCATTGTGATGACAAGGGTCATGGAGCATTGTGATGAGAAGGTCATGGAGCATTGGCCTGACAATGTTCATGGAGTATTCTGATGACAGTGGTCAAGGAGCATTGTGATGACAAGGGAATGGAGCCTTGTGATGACAAAGTCCTGGAGCAGTGTGATGAGAAGACCATGGAGCCTTGTGATGACAAGTCTCATGGAGCATTTTGATGAACTGGGGCATGGAGCATTGTGATTACAGGGGTCTTGGATCCTTGTGATGACAAGGGCATGGAGCATTGTGATGAGAAGGCCATGGAGCACTCTGATGACATGTGTCATGGATCTTTGTGATGACAAGGGCATGGAGCATTGTGATTACAGAGGTCTTGGAGCATTGTGATTACAAGGGTCATGGAGCATTGGATGCCAAGGCGGTGGAACATTGTGATGGCAGTGGTCATGGAGCATTGTTATGACAGGAGTAATGGAGCATTGTGATGACAAGGGCATGGAACATTGGTCTGAAAATTCCATGGATTATTGTGATGAGATTCAGCATGGAACATTGTGATAACTAGGGCACGGGATACTGTGATACATGTGTCTTGGAGGTTTGTAATGACAAGGGCATGGAGCGTTGTGATGAGAAGAGTATCGAGCATTGTGATGACAAGCGTCATGGAGCATTGTGGTGACAAGTGCATGGAGCAATGTGATGAGAGCTTTCATGTAGCACTGTGATGAAATGGCATGGAGCATTGTGATGCCAAGGGTCATGGAGCTTTGTGATGACAAAGGTCATGGAGCATTTTGATGACAAGGTTGTGGTGCATTGTGATGAGAAGGGCAGGGAGCATTTTGATGACAGGGTCATAGAGCAAATTGATGAAAAGAGTCATGGAACATTTTGATGACAGGGGTTATGGAACATTGTGATGTCAGGGGTTATGGAGCATTCTGATGAAAAGAGTCATGGAGAATTCTGATGAAAAGGTGCATGGAGCATTGAGATTACAGGGGTTTTGAAGCAATGTGATTACAAGGCATGGATCATTGTGATGAAAAGGTGCATGGAGCATTGTGATTACAGGGTTTTGAAGCAATGTGATTACAAGGCATGGAGCATTGTGATGAGAAAGCAATGGAGCATTCTGATGACATGCGTCATGGAGCTTTGTGATGACAAGGACATGGAGCATTGTGATTACAGGGGTCTTGGAGCATTGTGATGAAATAGGAATGGATCATTGTGATGAAAATTGCATGGAGCCTTGTCATGACAGGGTTCAAGGATCATACTGATGACAACTGTCAGGGAGGATTGTGATGATAAGTGTATTGAGCATTTTGATGACAAAGATCATGGAGCATTGTGATGAGAAGAACATGGATAATTGTGATGACCAGCGTCATGGGGCATTGTGATGACAAGTGTTATGGAACATTGTGATCAGAAGGGTTTGGTGCATTGTGATGACAGAGGTCATTGAGCATTTTGATTTCATTGTGATGACAATAGCATGAAATATTATGGTGATGGGCACGGTGCATTGTGATGACAGGGTTCATGGAGCATTGAGGTGAAAAGGGGCATGGAGCATTGTGATTACAGGGGTGTTGGAGCATTGTGATGACAAGGGCATGGAGCATTGTGATGAGAAGGCCATGGAGCATTCTGATGACATGCGTCATGGAGCTTTGTGATGACAAGGCATGGAGAATTGTGATTACAGGGGTCATGGAATATTGTGATGACAGGGGTGAGGGAGTATTGTGATGACTAGTGATGGAACATTGTGATATCAGTGGTGAGAAGGCATTTTGAGGAGAAGTGCATGGAGCATTGTGATGACAAGGTTTATGGAGCGTTTTGATGACAAGGATGTGGAGCATTGTGATGACAAGTGCATGGTGCATTGTGATGACATGGGTTATGGAGCATTGTGCTCACACACGCATCGAGCATTGTGATGACAAGGGTCATGGAGCATTGTGCTGACAAAGGCATGGAGCTTTGTGATGACAAGGGTCACAGAGCATTGTGATAAAATTTTCATGGAGCATTGTGGTGACAAAGGTCACAGAGCTTTGTGTGACAAGGTCATGGACCATTGTGATGACAAATGTCATGAAGCATTGTGATGACTGGAGTCACGGAGCATTGTGATAACAGGGGTCTTGGAGCATTGTCATGAAAAGGGAATGTATCATTGTGATGTAAAAGGCATGGAGCCTTGTCATGACAGTGTTCAAGGAGCATACTGATGACAAGTGTCAGCGAGCATTGTGATGCCAAGTGTATTGAGCATTGTGGTGACAAAGGTCATGGAGCATTGTGATGAGAAGACCTTGCATAACTGTGATGACGAGCGTCATAGGGCATGTGATGACAAGTGTTATGGAACACTGTGATCACAAAGGTTTGGAGCATTGTGATGACAGAGGACATGGAGCATTTTGATTTCATTGTGATGACAATAGCATGAATCATTATGATGATGGTCATGGTGCACTGTGATGACAGTGTTCATGGAGCATTGAGATGAAAAGTGGCATGGAGAATTGTGATTACAGTGGTCTTAGATCATTGTGATGACAAGGATCATGGAGCCTTGTGATGAGAAGGCCGTGGAACATTGTGATGGCAGGGGTCATGGAGCATTGTTATGACATGTGTAATGGAACATTGTGATGACAAGGGCATGGAGCAATGTGATGAGAGATTTCATTGAGCATTGTGATGACAATGGCATGGAGCATTGTGATGCCAAGAGTCATGGAGCTTTGTGATGACAAATGTCTTGGGGCATTTTGATGACAAGGGCGTGGTGCATTGTGATGAGAAGAGCAGGGAGCATTGTGATAAAAGTGTCATGGAGCAATTTGAATAAAAGTGTCATGGAATATTTTGGTGACAGGGGTTATGGAACATTGTGATGTCAGGGGTCATGAAGCATTGTGATGAAATGGGTCATGGAGCATTTTGTGACAGGGGTTATAGAACATTGTTATGTCAGGCTCATGGAGCATTGTGATGATAAGGGCATGTAGCACTGTGATGACAGTGGTTATGGAACTTTGTGATGACAGGGGTGAGCGAGTATTGTGATGAGTAGTGATGGAACATTGTGATATATGTGGTGAGAGAACATTTTGATGAGAAGTGCATGGAGCATTGTGATGACAAGTTTTATGGAGCATAGCGATGAAAAGGATGTGGAGCATTGTGATGAAAAGAGCATGGCACATTGTGATGACATGTGTCATGGAGCATTGTGCTGACAAGCGCATGGAGCATTCTGATGACAAGGGTCATGGAGCATTGTGCTGACAACTGCATGGAGCATTGTGATGACAAGGGACACAGAGCATTGTGATGAAAATTTCATGGAGCATTGTGGTGACAAAGATCACAGAGTCTTGTGTGAAGAGGGCATGGAGCATTGTGATGAGAATGTTTATGAATCATTGTGATGACTGGAGGCACGGAGCATTGTCATGACAGGGGTCATGGAGCATTGTGATGACAAGGGCATGGAGCAATGTGATGACAGGGGCATGGAACATTGGTCTGACAAGTTTCATGGATTATTGTGATGACAGTGGGCATGGATCATTGAGATGACAAGGGCATGGAGCATTGTGGTGACAAAGGTCACAGAGCCTTGTGTGATGAGGGCATGGACCATTGTGTGGAGAAAGGTCATGAAGCATTGTGATGACTGGAGTCACGGAGCATTGTGATGACAGGAGTCATGGTGCATTGTGATGACAAGGGCATGGAGCAATGTGATGACAGGGGCATGGAACATTGGTCTGACAAGTTTCATGGATTATTGTGATGACAATGGCCATGGAGCATTGAGATGATAAGGGCATGGAGCATTGTGGTGACAAAGGTCACAGAGCCTTGTGTGATGAGGGCATGGACCATTGTTAGGAGAAAGGTCATGAAGCATTGTGATGACTGGAGTCACGGAGCATTGTGATGACAGGGTTCATGTAGCATTGTGATGACAAGGGCATGGAGCATTGTGATGACACTGGCATGGAACATTGGTCTGACATGTTTCATGGATTATTGTTATGACAGTGGGCATGGCGCAATGTGATGACAAGGGCATGGAACATTGTGATGAGAAGGTCATGGAGTATTGTGAAGACAGGTGTCAGGGATCATTGTGATGACATATGTCATTGCCCATTGTGATGACAATTGCATGGAGCATTGTGATACCAAGTGTCATGGACGATTGTGATGACAAAGGTAATGGAGCTTTTTGATGACAAGGGCTTGGAACATTGCGATGACAAGGGTCATGGAGCATTGTGATGACAAGGGCATGGAGCATTCTGATGAAAAGGTGCATGGAGCATTGAGATTACAGGGGTTTTGAAGCAATGTGATTACAAGGGCATGGAGCATTGTGATTACAAATGTCTTGGAGCATTGTGATGAAAAGGGAATGGATCATTGTGATGAAAAGTGCATGGAGCCTTGTCATGTCAGGGTTCAAGGAGCATACTGATGACAACTGTCAGGGAGCATTGTGATGATAAGTGTATTGAGCATTGTGATGACAAAGATCATGGAGCATTGTGATGAGAAGACCATGGATAATTGTGATGACCTGCGTCATGGGGCATTGTGATGACAAGTGTTATGGAACATTGTGATCAGAAGGGTTTGGTGCATTGTGATGACAGAGGTCATTGAGCATTTTGATTTCATTGTGATGACAATAGCATGAAATATTATGGTGATGGGCACGGTGCACTGTGATGACAGTGTTCATGGAACATTGAGTTGAAAAGGGGCATGGAGCATTGTGATTACAGGGGTGTTGGAGCATTGTGATGCAAGGGCATGTAGCATTGTGATGAGAAGGCCATGGAGCATTATGATGACATGCGTCATGGAGCTTTGTGATGACAAGGGCATGGAGAATTGTGATCACAGGGGTCATGGAATATTGTGATGACAGGGGTGAGCGAGTATTGTGATGACTAGTGATGGAACTTTGTGATATCAGTGGTGAGAAGGCATTTTGAGGAGAAGTGCATGGAGCATTGTGATGACAAGGTTTATGGAGCATTTTGATGACAAGGATGTGGAGCATTGTGATGACAAGTGCATGGTGCATTGTGATGACATGGGTTATGGAGCATTGTGCTCACACACGCATCGAGCATTGTGATGACAAGGGTCATGGAGCATTGTGCTGACAAAGGCATGGAGCTTTGTGATGACAAGGGTCACAGAGCATTGTGATAAAAATTTCATGGAGAATTGTGGTGACAATGGTCACAGAGCTTTGTGTGATGAGGTCATGGACCATTGTGATGACAAATGTCATGAAGCATTGTGATGACTGGAGTCACGGAGCATTGTGATAACAGGGGTCTTGGAGCATTGTCATGAAAAGGGAATGGATCATTGTGATGAAAAAGGCATGGAGCCTTTTCATGACAGTGTTCAAGGAGCATACTGATGACAAGTGTCAGCGAGCATTGTGATGCCAAGTGTATTGAGCATTGTGGTGACAAAGGTCATGGAGCATTGTGATGAGAAGACCTTGCATAACTGTGATGACGAGCGTCATGGGGCATGTGATGACAAGTGTTATGGAACACTGTGATCAGAAAGGTTTGGAGCATTGTGATGACAGAGGACATGGAGCATTTTGATTTCATTGTGATGACAATAGCATGAATCGTTATGATGATGGGCATGGTGCACTGTGATGACAGTGTTCATGGAGCATTGAGATGAAAAGTGCTATGGAGAATTGTGATTACAGAGGTCTTGGAGCATTGTGATGACAATGGTCATGGAGACTTGTGATGACAAGGCCGTGGAACATTGTGATGGCAGGGGTCAGGGAGCATTGTTATGACAGGTGTAATGGAGCATTGTGATGATAAGGGCAAGGAGCAATGTGGTGAGAGATTTCATTGAGCATTTTGATGACAATGGCATGAAGCATTGTGATGTCAAGGGTCATGGAGCTTTGTGATGACAAATGTCAAGGGGAATTTTGATGAGAAGGGTGTGGTGCATTGTCATGAGAAGGGCAGCGAGGATTGTGATGAAAGGGTCATGGAGCAATTTGAATAAAAGTGTCATGGAATATTTTGATGAATGGGGTTATGGAACATTGTGATGTCAGGGGTGATGAAGCATTGTGATGAAATGGGTCATGGAGCATTTTGTGACAGGGATTATGGAACATTGTGATGTCAGGGGTCATGGAGCATTGTGATGATAAGGGCATGTAGCACTGTGATGACAGTGGTCATGGAACATTGTGATGACAGGGGTGAGCGAGCAATGTGATGACTAGTGATGTAACATTGTGATATATGTGGTGAGAGAGCATTTTGATGAGAAGTGCATGGAGCATTGTGATGACAAGTTTTATGGAGCATAGCGATGAAAAGGATGTGGAGCATTGTGATGAAAAGAGCATGGCACATTGTGATGACATGTGTCATGGAGCATTGTGCTGACAAGCGCATGGAGCATTTTGATGACAAGTGTCATGGAGCATTGTGCTGACAAAGGCATGGAGCATTGTGATGACAAGGGACACAGAGCATTGTGATGAAAATTTCATGGAGCATTGTGGTGACAAAGATCACAGAGCCTTGTGTGACGAGGGCATGGACCATTGTGAGGAGAAAGGTCATGAATCATTTTGATGACTGGAGTCACGGAGCATTGTGATGACAGGGGTTATGGAGCAGTGTGATGACAAGGGCATGCAGCAATGTGATTACAGGGGCATGGAACATTGGTCTGACAAGTTTCATGGATTATTGTGATGACAGTGGGCATGGAGCATTGAGATGACAAGGGCATGGAGCATTGTGGTGATAAAGCTCACAGAGCCTTGTGTGACGAGGGCATGGACCATAGTGAGGACAAAGGTCATGAAGCATTGTGATGACTGGAGTCACGGGTCATTGTGATGACAGGGGTCATGAAGCATTGTGATGACAAGGGCAAGGAGCATTGTGAGGACAGGGGCATGGAACACTGGTCTGACATTTTTCATGGGTTATTGTGATGACAGTGGGCATGGCGCATTGTGATGACAAGGACATGAACATTGTGATGACAAGGCCATGGAGTATTGTGAAGACAGGTGTCAGGGAGCATTGTGATGACATATGTCATTGTCCTTAGTGATGACAATGGCATGGAGCATTGTGATACCAAGTGTCATGGAGGATTGTGATGACAATGGTAATGGAGCATTTTGATGACAAGGTCTTGGGACATTGCGATGACAAGGGTCATGGAATATTGTGATGACAAGGGCATGGAGCATTCTGATGAAAAGGTGCATGGAGCATTGAGATTACAGGGGTTTTGAAGCAATCTGATTACAAGGGCATGGAGCATTGTGATGAGAAGGCAATGGAGGATTCTGATGACATGCGTCATGGAGCTTTGTGATGACAAGGACATGGAGCATTGTGATTACAGGGGTCTTGGAGCATTGTGATGATAACGGAATGGATCATTGTGATTAAAAATGCATGGAGCCTTGTCATGACAGGCTTCAAGGAGCATACTGATGACAACTGTCAGGGAGCATTGTGATGATAAGTGTATTGAGCATTGTGATGACAAAGATCATGGAGCATTGTGATGAGAAGACCATGGATAATTTTGATGACCAGCCTCATGGGTCATTGTGATGACAAGTGTTATGGAACTTTGTGATCAGAAGGGTTTGGTGCATTGTGATGACAGAGGTCATGGAGCATTTTGATTTCACTCTGATGACAATAGCATGAAATATTATGGTGATGGGCACGGTGCATTGTGTTGAAAGTGTTCATGGAGCATTGAGATGAAAAGAGGCATGGAGCATTGTGATTACAGGGGTGTTGGAGCATTGTGATGACAAGGGGATGGAGCATTGTGATGAGAAGGCCATGGAGCATTCTGATGACATGCGTCATGCAGCTTTGTGATGACAAGGGCATGGAGAATTGTGATTACAGGGGTCATGGAATATTGTGATGACAGGGTTGAGGGAGTATTGTGATGACTACTGATGGAACATTGTGATATCAGTGGTGAGAAGGCATTTTGAGAAGTGCAAGGAGCATTGTGATGACAAGGTTTATGGAGCATTTTGATGACAAGGATGTGGAGCATTGTGATGACAAGTGCATGGTGCATTGTGATGACATGGGTTATGGAGCATTGTGCTGACACGCGCATCGAGCATTGTGATGACAAGTGTAATGGAGCATTGTGCTGACAAAAGCATGGAGCTTTGTGATGACAAGTGTCACAGAGCATTGTGATAAAATTTCATGGAGCATTGTGGTGACAAAGGTCACAGAGCTTTGTGTGACGAGGTCATGGACCATTTTGATGATAAGTGTCATGAAGCACTGTGATGACTTGAGTCACGGAGCATTGTGATAACAGGGGTCTTGGAGCATTGTGATGAAAAGGGAATGAATCATTGTGATGAAAAAGGCCTGGAGCCTTGTCAGGACAGTGTTCAAGGAGCATACTGATGACAAGTGTCAGCGAGCATTGTGATGCCAAGTGTATTGAGCATTTTGGTGACAAATGTCATGGAGAATTGTGATGACAATGACAGGGTGCATTGTGATGTCAAGAAAAATTAAGAATTTTTAAAACAATGTCTTGAAGCATTGTGATGCCAAGCATATGGAGCTTGCTATGACAGGTTTCAGGGAGCATTACGATGACAAGTGCATGGAGAATTGTGATGACAAGAGCATGTAACATTGTGATGAGAAATGTCATGGAATATTGTGATGACAAAGAGGTGGAGAATTGTGATCACAAGGGACATGGAGCAATGTGATGGCAAGCCGGTGGAGCATTCTGATGAGAAGACCATGGATAATCATGGTGAGAAGCATCATGGAGCATTATGATGACAAGAGCCATGGAGAATTCTGACATAAGATATCACTTATGAAGGAAATGTAAACATGGGTACACATGTACTGAATTAGTAAAGAGAATAGAGTCTCACATAAGGAAAACATACTTATGCCTGCTTAATGGGAAAGGAGAAGTGGGTTGATATATAAAACCAGAGTTTGATATTAGCACAGGTACCATTCCATAATCCAAATACAAAATAGACAAGACCTACTCCTTCCTCAATGAACGGGACTCAACACCCCTATTCTCTGCAGAGGAATATATCTGACTAGTTAGAATCTTAAAACCTATGTATTGATATGTCTCCATAAGGGAATCAAGTGTGTCTAGACTGGCATAAATATGGCAGTAAAAATCAGCTGAAACCCACGATAAAAAGGAATTTAAAAACAAAACAAAAAACCAGGGAAATTCTTTACAATTCCTTCAGGGGCTCTGATGAAACCGGGAATGACCCTATCGACAACGACCGCTGGATGTGGCATAAGGCTGGACACTTGGGACTGAGAGGATTGGTCAGATGGGGTGAGCAAATGCAGACCCTTTAAAGCAATAATGTGTGGCACCCATTCCTTGGGTCCCAACTCTCAAGATAGAAGGGAATATTACTACAGCTATAACATGTATGGGAAACCAAGAGAATGGACACACTGTGAATATGAAAGGTTTCTAAAACTCAACTAATAGTCCCTCTCCTCGTGCTCTGGTTTCACTTTCCCACTGCTTTATAATCAATCTCCCAACTTGGAGAGACAGCCCCTTTAATCTCCTGGTTCGCACAGGTTGCCAAATTGGCAAAGGTTGAAAGGGAAGAGGGAGAACCAATGAGAGAGTAGCTGTTAGGCATTTGGACGGGAACATGTCACTCTAAATTCCCGGCACGAACAAGAATTAACCAAAGTCTCAGTCAACCGCCGGGAACCAGTATTGGTCCTGAACCAACATTTGGGACTTGCGGTCAGCTCAAAATAAACGAGTTCAAAAATGGAGCTCAGGGGCACAGCAATTCACAAACTGGCAGAGTAATAAAGAACAACAATCTTCCAAAAATCTGTTGAGGGAAGGCAACGAGGTGGACATGAAAGCGAGCCAGAATAGTAGGAAACAGAATTCAAGAGGTACATTGGAATCACCTTTAAGACACAGGAAGAGGGGCACAATTTCGATAATGATGCACTTGGCCAAAAAGTGCGTATGCATTTTCTCCTGAATATATTCAGGAGAAAATGCATACACCCTTTTAGGCAAAGCAAGCAAGCGGGCAATGCAAATCTGCACTACAAAGTAGTATCACTTCCAACTGGTGAAATTGGATATCCGTAAAATGTGTAAAAAACAGAAAGGCAAGACAGGCCCTGGAGAACAGTGAGCCTACTTATGCTGATGGGCAGGATGTAAAGTGCCAACTGCCTCTCTGGAGGAATGCATTGTGTTCCCTAAAACAAGTAAACAACAGAGCTACAGATCCAAGGGCACTTCCAGTCTAGGGAATATACCTTGGGAAAATTGAAAATCAATAAGACAGAGCCACCCCAAAATTTAGGCCTGCACTGATTAGAAGAAACTCAACTTGGGTAAAACCTTAAATATCCAAGGAAAGACAAAAATGGTTCAAGAAATTGTGTTACTTACGTAAGATGGAATATCCCTCAGCCATGAAATCAATGTCATAAGGCCAGTAGCAGCAAAATGAGTGGATTCAGGTACGACGATTCTAAGTGAAATAAGTCACAGAGAAAAAGAAACTTATCATAAGATATCACTTATGAAGGTCCTGTCAACATGGCTGGATAAACATGAACTGAGTTAGGAAAGAGAACAGAGTCTCACATTAAGAAAACACTCTTGTGCCTGCTTAAGGGTGAAGGAAACGTGGGTGATGCATAAAACCAGAGTTTGATATTAGTACAGGTACCGTTCCAAAAACCAACTATGGAATAGACAAGACCAACACTTTCCTCAGTGAAAGGGACTCAAAACCCATATTTCCCACAGAGGAATATATATGACTGGAAAGAATCTTAAAAGCAATGTATTGATATTTATCTGTAAGGGAATCAAGTGTGTCTAGACTGGCATCAATATGGCATTGAGAATCAGCTCAAATGCACGATAAAAAGGAATTTCAAAAAGAAAACAAAAAACAGGGAAATTCTTTACAATTCCTACAGGGGCTGTGATGAAACCTGGAATGACCTTATCTACAAAGACAGCTGGATGTGTCATAAGGCTGGACACTTGGGACTGAGAGGATTGATGAGATTCGGTGAGCCAATGCAGACCATTTAAAGCAATAATGTGTGGCACACGTTCCAAGGGTCCAAACTCTCCAGGTTGAAGGGAATATTACTACAGCTATAACATGTACGGGAAACCTAGAGAATGGACACACTGTGAAGATGAAAGGTTTCTAAAACTCATCTAATAGTCCCTCTCCTGGTGCTCCAGATTGACATTCCAACTGCTTTACTATCAATGTCCCAACATGGAGAAACAGCCCCTTTAAACTCCTGGTTCTCACAGGTTGCCAATTTGGCAGAGGATGAAATGGAAGAGGGAGAACCAATGAGAGAGTAGCTGTTAGGCATTTGGACGGGCACATGTCACTCTAATTTCCTGGCAGGAAGGAAAATTAACCAAAGTCTCAGCTACCCTCCGGGAACCAATATAGGTCCTGAACCAAAATTTTGGACTTGCGGTCAGCTCACAAAAATGAGTTGAAAAATGGAGCTCAGGTGCATAGCAATTCAACAAATGGCAGAGTAATAAAGGACAACTATCGTCTAAAAATCTGTTGAGGGAGGGCAACGAGGCGGACTTGAAAGCGAGCCAGAATAGCAGGAAACAAATTTCAAGAGGTACATTGGAGTTGCGTTTAAAGCACAGGAAGAGGGGCACAACTTCGACAATGATGCACTTGGCCAAAAAGGGTGTAAGTGTTTTCTCCTGAATATATTCAGGAGAAAATCCATACGCCCTTTTTGGCCAAGCAAGCAAGCGAGCAATGCAAATCTGCACTACAAAGAAGTGTCACTTCCCACCGGTCAAAAGGGACAGCCAGAAAATATGTACAACCAGAAAGGCAAGACATGCCCTGGAGAACAGGGAGCCTAGTTATGCTGAATGGCAGGATGTAAATTGCCAACTGCTTCTCTGGAGGAGTGCATTGTGTTCCCTAAAACAAGTAATCAACAGAGCTCCAGAGCCAAGGGCACTTCCAGTCTAGGGAATATACCTTGGGAACACTGAAAATCAATAATACAAATCCACTCCAAAATTTAGGGCTGCACTGGTTACAAGAACCTAAACTTGGGGACACCTGAAATATCCCAGGAAAGACAAAAATATTTCAAGAAATTGTGTTACTTATGTAAGATGGAATATCCCTCAGCCATGAAATCAATGACATAAGGCCAGTAGCAGCAAAATAAGTGGATTCTGGTACGATGATTCTAAGTGAAATAAGTCACCGAGAAAAATAAACTTATTATAAGATATCACTTATGAAGGTCCTGTAAACATGGATACACATGAACTGAGTTAGGAAAGCGAACAGAGTCTCACAGTTAGAAAACACTCTTATGCCTGCTTAAGGGGGAAGGAGAGGTGGGGTGATGCATAAAACCAGAGTTTCATATTAGTACAGGTACCGGTCCAAAAACCAACTACGGAATAGACAACATCTACACCTCCCTCAGTGAAAGGGACTCAAAACCAATATATCCCGCTGAGGATTATATCTGACTAGTAAGAATCTTAAAACCTATGTATTGATATGTCTCCATAAGGTAATCAAGTGTGTCTAGACTGGCAAAAACATGGCAGTGAGAATCAGCTCAAACCCATTATAAAAAGGAATTTCGAAAAAAAAAAAAAAAAACAGGGAAATTATTTACAATTCCTTCAGGGGCTCTGATGAATCCTGGAATGACCCTATCTACAATGACAGCAGGATGTGGCATAAGGCTGGACACTTGGGACTGAGAGGATTGGTGAGGTTCGGTGAGCAAATGGAGACCATTTAAAGCAATAATGTGTGGCACACATTCCATGGGTCCCAGCTCTCCAGGTTGAACGGAATATTACTACAGCTATAACATGTACGGGAAACCTAAAGAATGGACACACTGTGAATAAGAAATGTTTCTAAAACTCAACTAATAGTCCCTCTCCTGGTGCTCTGGTTTGAATTTCCAACTGCTTTACTATCAATCTAGCAACATGGAGAGACTGCCACTTTAAACTCCTGTTTCACACTGGTTGCCAATTTGGCAGAGCATGAAAGGGAAGAGGGAGAACCAATGAGAGAGTAGCTGTTAGGCATTTGGATGGGCACATGTCACTGTAATTTCCCGGCAGGAAGAAGAATTAACCAAAGTCTCAGCCACCCGCCTGGAACCAGTATAGGCCCAGAACCAAAATTTTGGACTTGCGTTCAGCTCACAAAAAACGAGTTGAATAATGGAGCTCAGTGGCACAGCAATTCATATACTGGCAGAGTAATAAAGGAAAACTATCATCCAAAAATCTGTTGAGGGAAGGCAACGAGGCGGACTTGAAAGCGAGCGAGAATAGCAGGAAACAGATTTCAACAGGTACATTGGAATCACCCTTAAAGCACAGGAAGAGGGGCACAACTTCGCCAATGATGCACTTGGCCAATAAAGGCGTATGCGTTTTCTCCAGATTATATTCAGGAGAAAATGCATACACCCTTTTTGGCCAAGCAAGCAAGCGGGCAATGCAAGTCTGCACTACAAAGAAGTATCACTTCCCACCGGTCAAAAGGGATATCCACAAAATGTGTAAAAACCAGAAAGGCAAGACAGGCACTGGAGAACAGGGAACCTAGTTATGCTGATGGGCAGGATGTAAATTGCCAACTGCCTCTCTGGAGGAGTGCATTGTGTTCACTAAAACAAGTTAACAACAGAGCTACAGAGCCAAGGGCATTTCCAGTCTAGGTAAGATACCTTGGGAAAACTGAAAATCAATAAGGCAGAGCAAACACAAAATTGAGGTCTGCACTGCTTACAAGAACCTCAACTTGGGTACACCTTAAATATCCCAGGAAAGACAAAAATGGTTCAAGAAATTGTGTTACTTGCGTACGATGGAATATCCCTCAGCCATGAAATCAATGTCATAAGGCCAGTAGCACCAAAATGAGTGGATTCAGTTACGATGATTCTAAGTGAAATAAGTAACACAGAAAAAGAAACTTATCATAAGATATCACTGATGAAGTTCCCGTAAACATGGCTGGATACTCATGAACTGAGTTAGGAAAGAGAACAGAGTCTCACATTTAGAAAACACTCTTATGCCTGCTTAAGGGTGTAGGCTAGGTGGGGTGATGCATAAAACCAGAGTTTGATATTAGTACAGGTACCGTTCCAAAAACAAACTATGGAATAGTCTAGGCCTACACCTTCCTCAGTGAAAGGGACTCAAAAACCCTTATTTCCCGCAGAGGAATATATCTGACTAGTAAGAATCGTAAAACGAATGTACTGATAAGTCTCCATAAGGGAATCAAGTGTGTCTAGACTCGCATAAACATGGCAGTGAGAATCAGCTCAAACCCACTATAAAAAGGAATTTCAATAACAAAACAAAAAAAGAGGGAAATTCTTTACAATTCCTTCTGGAACTCTGATGAAACATGGAATGACCCTAATTACAACGACAGCTGGATGTGGCATAAGGATGGACACTTGGGACTGAAAGGATTGGTGAGATTCGGTGAGCAAATGCAGACCATTTAAAGCAATAATGCGTGGAACACATTCCAAGGGTCCCAACTCTCCAGGTTGAAGGGAATATTACTACATCTATAACATGTACGGGAAACATAGAGAATGGACACACAGTGAATACGAAAGGTTTCTAAATCTCAACTAATAGTCCCTCTCCTGGTGCTCCAGATTGAATTTCCAACTGCTTTACTATTAATCTCCAAACTTGGAGAGATAGCCCCTTTAACCTCCTGGTTAGCACAGGTTGCAAATTTGGCAGAGGATGAAAGGCAAGAGGTAGCCCTAATGAGAGAGTAGCAGTTAGGCATTTGGACTGGCACATGTCAGTCTAATTCGGCGGCAGAAAGAAGAATTAACCAAAGTCTCAGCCAACTGCCGGGAACCAGGATAGGTTCTGAACCAAAATTTTGGACCTGCCATCAGTTCACAAAAAAACGAGTTGAAAAATGGTGCTCAGCGGCAGAGCAATTCACAAACTGGCAGAGTAATAAAGGACAACTATCGTCCAAAAATCTGTTGAGGGAAGGCAACGAGGCAGACTTGAAAGCGAGCCAGAATAGCAGGAAACAGATTTCAAGAGGTTCATTGGAATCACATTTAAAGCACAGGAAGAGGGACACAACTTCGACAATGCTGCACTTGGCCAAAAATAGCGTATGTGTTTTTTCCTAAATATATTCAGGAGAAAACGCATACGCCCTTTTTGGCCAAGCAAGCAAGAGGGCAATGCAAATCTGCACTACAAAGAAGTATAAATTCCACCGGTAAAAAGGGACATCCACAAAATGTGTAAAAGCGAGAATTGCAAGAAAGGCCCTGGAGAAGAGGGAGCCTAGTTATGCTGATGGGCAGGATGTAAATTGCCAACTGTCTCTCTGGAGGAGTGCATTGTGTTCCCTCAAACAAGTAAACAACAGAGCTACAGATCCAAGGGTCCTTCCAGTCGAGGGAAGATACCTGGGGAAAACTGAAAATCAATAAGACAGAGGAAAAACAAAATTGATGGCTGCACTGCTTACAAGAACCTCAACTTGGGTACACCTTAAATATCCCAGGAAAGACAAAAATGGTTCAAGAAATTGTGTTATTTACATACAATGGAATACCCCTCAGCCATGAAATCAATGTCATAAGGTTAGTAGCAGCAAAATGAGTGATTTCAGGTACGATGATTCTAAGAGAAATAAGTCACAAAGAAGAAGAAACTTATCATAAGATATCACTTATGAAGGTCCTGTAAACATGGATACACATGAACTGAGTTACGAAAGAGAAGAGAAACTCACATTTAGAAAACACTCTAATGCCTGCTTAAGGGGGAAGGAGATTTGGGGTGATGCATAAAACCAGAGTGTGATATTAGAACAGATACCGTTCCAAAAACCAAATATGGTATAGAAAAGACCTACACTTTCCTCAGTGAAAGGGACTCAAAACCCCATATTTCCTGAAGAGGAATATATCTGATTAGTAAGAATCTTAAAACCTATGTATTGATATGTCTCCGTAAGGGAATCAAGTGTGCCTAGACTGGCATAAACATCGCAGTGAGAATCAGCTCAAACCCACTATAAAAAAGAATTTCAAAAACAAAACAAAAAAACAGGGAAATTCTTTACAATTCGTTCAGGGGCTCTGATGAAACCTGGAATGACCCTATCTACAACGACACCTGGATATGGCATAAGGCCGGACACTTTGGACAGAGAGGATTGGTGAGATTCGGTGAGCAAATGCAGACCATTTAAAGCAATAATGCGTGGCACACATTCCATGGGCCCCAACTCTCCAGGTTGAAGGGAATATTACTACAGCTGTAACATGTATGGGAATCCAAGAGAATGGACCCACTGTGAATATGAAAGGTTTCTAAAACTCAACTAATAGTCCCTCTCCTGGTGCTCCGGTTTGACTTTCCAACTGCTTTACTATCAATGTCCCAACTTGGAGAGAAAGCCCCTTTAACATCCTGGTTCGCACAGGTTGCCAAGTGGGCAGAGGATGAAAGGGAAGAGGGAGAAACAATGAGAGAGTAGCTGTTAGGCATTTGGTCTGGCGCATGTTACTCTAATTTCCCGGCAGGTAGAAGAATTAGCCAAAGTCTCAGCCACCCGCCGGGAACCAGTAGAGTTCCTGAACCAAACTTTTGGACCTGCCGTCAACTCACAAAAAACAAGTTGAAAAATGGAGCTCAGGGGCACAGCAATTCACAAACTGGCAGAGTAATAAAGGACAACTATCGTCCAAAAATCTGTTGAGGGAAGGCAACGAGGCGGACTTGAAAGCGAGCCAGAATAGCAGAAAACAGATTTCAGGAAGTACATTGGAATCACCTTTAAAGCACATGAAGAGGGGCACAATTTCGACAATGATGCACTTGGCATAAAAGGGCGTATGCATTTTCTCATGAATATATTCAGGAAAAAACTCATATGCCCTTTTTGGCCAAGCAAGCAAGCGGGCAATGCAAATCTGCACTACAAAGAAGTATCACTTCCCACCGGTAAAAAGGGACATCCGCAAAATATGTAAAAACCAGAATGGCAAGACAGGCCCTGGAGAACTGGTAGCCTAGTTATGCTGATGGGCAGGATGTAAATTGCCAACTGCCTCTCTGGATGAGTGCATTGCATTCACTAAAACAAGTAAACAACAGAGCTACAGAGCCAAGGGCACTTCCAGTCTAAGGAAGATACCTTGGGAAAACTGAAAATCAATAAGACAGAGCAAACACAAAATTGAGGTCTGCACTGCTTACAAGAACCTCAACTTGGGTACACCTGAAATATCACAGGAAAGACAAAAATGATTCAAGAAATTGTCTTACTTACATACAATGGAATACCCCTCAGGCATGAAATCAATGTCATAGGGCCAGTAGCAGCAAAATGAGTGGATTCAGGTATGATGATTCTCAGTGAAATAAGTCACAGAGAAGAATAAACTTATCATAAGATATCACTTATGAAGGTCCCGTAAACATGGCTGCACATGAACTGAGGTACGAAAGAGAACAGAGTCTCACATTGAGAAAACACTCTTATGCCTGCTTAAGGGGGAAGGAGAGGTGGGGTGATGCATAAAACCAGAGTTTGATATTAGTACAGGTACCGTTCTAAAAACCAACTATGGAATAGACAAGACCTACACCTTCGCAATGAAAGGGACTCAAAACCCCATTTTTCCCGCAGAGGAATATATCTGACTAGTAAGAATCTTAAAACCTATGTATTGATATGTCTCCGTAAGGGAATCAAGTGTGTCTAGACTGGCATAAACATGGCAGAGAGAATCAGCTCAAACCCACTATAAAAAGAATTTGAATAACAAAACAAAAAAACAGGGAAATGCTTTACAATTCCTTCAGGGGCTTTGATGAAACCTGGAATGACAGTATGTACAATGACAGCTGGATGTGGCATAAGGCTGGACACTTGGGACTGAGAGTATTGGTGAGATTCGGTGAGCAAACGTAGACCATTTAAAGCAATAATTCATGGCACACATTCCAAGGTTACCAACTCTCCAGGTTGAAGGGAATATTACTACAGCTATAACATGTAAGTGAAACCTAGAGAATGGACACATTGTGAATACGAAAGGTTTCTATAACTCAACTAATAGTCCCTCTCGTGGTGCTCCACTTTGAGTTTCCAACTGCTTTACTATCAATGTCCCAACTTGGAGAGACAGCCCCTTTAACCTCCTGGTTCGCACAGGTTGCCAATTTGGCAGAGGATGAAAGGGATGAGGGACAACCAATGAGAGAGTAGCTGTTAGGCATTTGGACGAGCATATGTCACTGTAATTTCCCGGCAGGTAGAAGAATTAGCCAAAGTCTCAGCCACCAGCCAGGAACCAGTAGAGTTTCTGAACCAAAGTTTTGGACCTGCCGTCAGCTCACAAAAAACGAGTTGAAAAATGGAGCTCAGGGGCACAGCAATTCACAAACTGGCAGAGTAATAAAGGACAACTATCGTCCAAAAATCTGTTGAGGGAAGGCAATGAGGCAGACTTGAAAGTGAGCCAGAATAGCAGGATACAGATTTCAAGATGTACATTTGAATCACCTTTAAAGCACAGGAAGAGGGGCAGAACATCGACAATGATGCACTTGGCCAAAAAGGGCGTATGCATTTTCTCCTGAATATATTCAGGAGAAAATGCGTACGCCCTTTTTGGCCAAGCAAGCAAGCGGGCAATGCAAATCTGCACTACAAAGAAGTATCACTTCCCTTCTGGTAAAAAGGGATATCCACACAATGTGTAAAAACCAGAAAGGCAAGACAGACCCTGGAGAACAGGGAGCCTAGTTATGCTGATGGGCAGGATGTAAATTGCCAACTGCCTCTCTGGAGGAGTGCATTGTGTTCCCTCAAACAAGTAAACAACAGAGCTACAGAGCCAAGGGCATTTCCAGTCTAGGGAAGATACCTTGGGAAAAGTGAAAATCAATAAGGCAGAGCAAACACAAAATTGAGGTCTGCACTGCTTACAAGAACCTCAACTTGGGTACACCTTAAATATCCCTGGAAAGACAAAAATGGTTCAAGAAATTGTGTTACTTGCGTACGATGGAATACCCCTCAGACACGAAATCAATGTCATAAGGCCAGTAGCAGCAAAATGAGTGGATTCAGGTACGATGATTCTAAGTGAAATAAGTCACAGAGAAGAAGAAACTTATCATAACATATCACTTATGAAGGTCCTGTAAACATGGCTGCACATGAACTGAGGTACGAAAGAGAACAGAGTCTCACATTGAGAAAACACTCTTATGCCTGCTTAAGGGGGAAGGAGAGGTGGCGTGATACATAAAACCAGAGTGTGATATTAGTACAGGTACCGTTCCAAAAACCAACTACGGAAAAGACAAGACCTACACCTTCCTCAGTGAAAGGGACTCAAAACCCCATATTTCCCGCAAAGGAATATATCTGACGAGTAAGAATCTTAAAACCTTTGTATTGATAAGTCTCCATAAGGGAATCAAGTGTGTCTAGACTGGCACAAACATGGCAGCGAGAATCAGCTCAAACCCACTATAAAAAGGAACTTGAAAAACAAAACAAAAAAACAGGGAAATTCTTTACAATTCCTTCAGGGTCTCTGATGAAACCTGGAATGACCCTATCTACAACGACACATGGATGTGGCATAAGGCTGGACACTTGGGACTGAGAGGATTGGTGAGATTCAGTGAGCAAATGCAGACCATTTAAAGCAATAATGCGTGGCACACATTCCAAGGGTCCCAACTTTCCAGGTTGAAAGGAATATTACTACAGCTATAACATGTATGGGAAACCTAGAGAATGGACACACTGTGAATACGAAATGTTTCTAAAACTCAACTAATAGTCCCTCTCCTGGTACTCCGGGTGACTTTCTAACTGCTTTACTATCAATGTCCCAACTTGGAGAGACAGCCCCTTTAACCTCCTGGTTCGCACAGGTTGCCAATTTGGCAGAGAATGAAAGGGAAGAGGGAGAACCAATGAGAGAGTAGCTCTTAGGCATTTGGACGGGCACATGTCACTCTAAATTCCCGGCAGGTAGAATAATTAACCAAAATCTCAGCCACCCGCCGGGAACCAGTAGAGTTCCTGAACCAAAGATTTGGACCTGCCGTCAGCTCACAAAAAACGAGTTGAAAAATGGAGCTCAGGGGCACAGCAATTCACAAACTGGCAGATTAATAAAGGACAACTATCGTCCAAAAATCTGTTGAGGGAAGGCAACGATGTGGACTTGAATGCGAGCCAGAATAACAGGAAACAGATTTCAAGAGTTACATTGGAATCCCCTTTAAAGAACAGGAAGAGGGGCACAACTTCGACAATGATGCACTTGGCCAAAAAGGGCGTATGCATTTTCTCCTGAATATATTCAGGAGAAACCACATACGCCTTTTGTGGCCAAGCAAGCAAGCGGGCAATGCAAATCTGCACTACAAAGAAGTATCACTTCCCACCGGTCAAAAGGGATATCCGAAAAATATGT
Source organism: Hyperoodon ampullatus (assembly GCF_949752795.1). NCBI lineage: Eukaryota > Metazoa > Chordata > Mammalia > Artiodactyla > Ziphiidae > Hyperoodon > Hyperoodon ampullatus. Next base: position 348,718 of record NW_027640499.1, on the reverse strand, counting down.
AAAAACCAGAAAGGCAAGAAAGGCCCTGAAGAACAGGGAGACTAGTTATGCTGATGGGCAGGATGTAAATTGCCAACTGCCTCTCTGGAGGAATGCCTTGTGTTCCCTAAAACAAGTAAACAACAGAGCTACAGATACAAGAGCACTTCCAGTCTAGGGAATATACCTTGGGAAAACTGAAAATCAATAAGACAGAGCTACCCCAAAATTTAGGGCTGCACTGCTTACAAGAACTTCAACTTGGGTACACCTTAAATATCCGAGGAAAGACAAAAATGGTTCAAGAAATTGTGGTACTTACGTATGATGGAATATCCCTCAGCCATGAAATCAATGTCATAAGGCCAGTAGCATCAAAATGAGTGGATTCAGGTACGATGATTCTAAGTGAAATAAGTCACAGAGAAAAAGAAACTTATCATAAGATATCACTTATGAAGGTCCTGTAAACATGGCTACACATGAACTGACTTAGGAAAGAGAATAGAGTCTCACATTGAGAAAACACTCTTATGCCTGCTTAAGGGGGAAGGAGAGGTGGGGTGATGCATAAAACCAGAGTTTGATATTAGTACAGATACCGTTCCAAAAACCAACTACGGAATAGACAAGACCTACACCTTCTTCAGTGAAAGGGACTCAAAACCCCATATTTCCCGCAGAGGAATATATCTGACTAGTAAGAATCTTAAATCCTATGTATTCATAGGTCTCCATAAGGGAATCAAGTGTGTCTACACTAGTATCAACATGGCAGTGAGAATCAACTGATATCCACTATAAGAAGGAATTTCAAAAACAAAAACAAAAAAACAGGGAAATTCTTTACAATTCCTTCAGGGGCTCTGATGAAACCTGGAATGACCCTATCTACAAAGACAGCTGGATGTGGCATAAGGCTGGACACTTGGGACTGAGAGGATTGGTGAGATTCGGTGAGCAAATGCAGAGCATTTAAAGCAATAATTCGTGGCACACATTCCAAGGGTCCCAGCTCTCCAGGTTGAAGGGAATATTACTACAGCTATAACATGTATGGGAAACCTAGAGAATGGACACACTGTGAATACGAAAGGTTTCTATAACTGAACTAATAGTCCCTCTCCTGGTGCTCCGGTTTGACTTTCCAACTGCTTTACTATCAATGTCCCAACTTGGAGAGACAGCCCCTTTAACATCCTGGTTCGCACAGGTTGCCAATTTGGCAGAGGATGAAAGGGTAGAGGGAGAACCAATGACAGAGTAGCTGTTAGGCCTTTGGACGGGCACATGTCTCTCTAATTTCCCGGCAGGTAGAAGAATTTGCCAATGTCTCAGCCACCCGCCGGGAACCAGTAGAGTTCCTGAACCAAAATTTTGGACCTGCCGTCAGTTCACAAAAAACGAGTTGAAAAATGGAGCTCAGGGGCACAGCAATTCACAAACTGGCAGAGTAGTAAAGGAAAACTATCGTCCAAAAATCTATTGAGGGAAGGCAACGAGGCGGAATTGAAAGCGAACCAGAATAGCAGGAAACAGATTTCAAGAGGTACATTGGAATCCCCTTTAAAGAACAGGAAGAGGGGCACAACTTCGACAATGATGCACTTGGCCACAAAGGGCGTATGCATTTTCTCCTGAATATAATCAGGAGAAACCGCCTACGCCCTTTGTGGCCAAGCAAGCAAGCGGGCAATGCAAATCTGCACTACAAAGAAGTATCACTTCCCACCGGTCAAAAGGGATATCCAAAAATTGTGTAAAAACCAGAAAGGCAAGAAAGGCACTGGAGAACAGGGAGACTAGTTATGCTGATGGGCAGGATGTAAATTGCCAACTGCCTCTCTGGAGGATTGCATTGTGTTCCCTAAAACAAGTAAACAACAGAGCTACAGATCCAAGGGCACTTCCAGTCCAGGGAATATGACTTGGGAAAACTGAAAATCAATAAGACAGTGCCACCCCAAAATTTAGGACTGCACTGCTTACAAGAACTTCAACTTGGGTACACCTTAAATATCCGAGGAAAGACAAAAATGGCTCAGGAAATTGTGGTACTTATGTATGATGGAATACCCCTCAGCCATGAAATCAATGTCATAAGGCCAGTAGCAGCAAAATGAGTGGATTCAGGTACGATGATTCTAAATGAAATAAGTCACAGAGAAAAAGAAACTTATCATAAGATATGACTTATGAAGGTCCTGTATACATGGCTACACATGAACTGAGTTACGAAAGAGAACAGAGTCTCACATTGAGAAAACACTCTTATGCCTGCTTAAGGGGGAAGGAGAGGTGGGGTGATGCATAAAACCATAGTTTGATAGTAGTACAGGTACCGTTCCAAAAACCAAATACGGAATAGACAAGACCTACACCTTCCTCAGTGAAAGGGACTCAAAACCCCATATTTCCCACAGAGGAATATATCTGACTAGTAAGAATCTTAAAACCTATGTATTCATAGGTCTCCGTAAGGGCTTCAACTGTGTCTACACTTGTATCAACATGGCAGTGAGAATCAGCTCAAACCCAATATAAAAAGGAATTACAAAAAAAAAAAAAAAAAAAAAAAAAAACACGGAAATTCTTTACAATTCCTTCAGGGTCTCTGATGAAACCTGGAATGACCCTATCTACGAAGACAGCTGGATGTGGCATAAGGCTGGACACTTGGGACTGAGAGGATTGGTGAGATTGGGTGAGCAAATGCAGACCCTTTAAAGCAATAATGCGTGGCACAAATTCCATGGCTCCCAACTCTCCAGGTTGAAGGGAATATTACTACAGCTATAACGTGTACGGGAAACCTAGAGAATGGACGCACTGTGAATACGAAAGGTTTCTAAAACTCGACTAATAGTCCCTCTCCGGGTGCTCTGGTTTGACTTTCCAACTGCTTTACTATCAATCTCCCAACTTGGAGAGACAGCCCCTTTAACCTCCTGGTTCACACAGGTTGCCAACTTGGCAGAGGATGAAAGGGAAGAGGGAGAAGCAATGAGAGTAGCTGTTAGGCATTTGGATGGGTACATATCACTGTAATTTCCGGTCAGGGAGAAGAATTAACCAAACTCTCAGCCACCCGCTGGGAAACAGTATAGGTACTGAACCAAAATTTTAGACTTTCGGTCAGCTCACAAAAAACGAGTTGAAACCTGGAGCTCAGGGGCAGAGCAATTCAGAAAATGGCTGAGTAATAAAGGACAACTATCGTCCAAAAATATGTTGAGGGAAGGCAACGAGGCGGACTTGAAAGTGAGCCAGAAGAGCAGGAAACAGATTTTAAGAGGTACATTGGAATCACATTTATAGCACAGGACGAGGGGCACAACTTCGACAATGATGCACTTGGCCAAAAAGGGCGTATTCGTTTTCTCCTGAATATATTCTGGAGAAAACGCATACGCACTTTTTGGCCAAGCGAGCAAGTGGGCAATGCAAATCTGCACTACAAAGAAGTATCACTTCCCACCGGTCAAAAGGGACATCCGCAAAATGTGTAAAAACTAGAAACGCAAGAGAGGCCCTGGAGAACAAGGAGCCTAATTATGCTGATGGGCAGGATGTAAATTGCCAACTGCCTCCCTGGAGGAGTGCATTGTGTTCCCTAAATCAAGTAAACAACAGAGCTACAGATCCAAGGGCACTTCCAGTCCAGGGAATATACCTTGGGAAAACTGAAAATCAATAAGACATAGCCACCCAAATATTTAGGGCTGCACTGATTACAATAACATCAACTTGGTTACATATTGATGACAAGCGCATGGCGCATTGTGATAACAGGGGTCATGGAACAATGTGCTGACAAGCACATGGAGCACTCTTATGACAAGGGTCAGGGAGCATTGGGCTGAGGAAGCATACAATATGGTGATGACCAGTGTCAGAGAGCATTGTGATGAAATGTTCATGGAGCATTGTGGTGACAAAGTCACAGAGACTTGTGATGACGAGGGTATGGACCATTGTGATGACAAACGTCATGAATCATTGTTATGATGAGTCACGGAGCATTGTGATGACAGGGCCATGGAGCATTGTGATGACAAGTGCATGGAGCATTGTGATGACAGGGTCATAGATCATTTCTCTGACAAGATTTATGGACTATTGTGATGAGAGTGGGCATGGCGCATTGTGATGACAAGGGCATGGAGCATTGTGATGACAAGGTCATAGAGTATTGTGAAGAGAGGTGTCAGGGAGCATTGTGATGAAATATGTCATGGCCCATTGTGATGACAATGGCATGGGGCATTGTGATGACATATGTCATGGCCCATTATGATGACAATGGCATTGTACATTGTGATGCCAGGTGTCATGGAGTATTGTGATGACAAAGGTAATGGAGCATTGTGTTGACAACGGCTTGGAGCACTGTGATAACAAGGGTCATGGAGCATCGTGATGACAAGGGCATGGAGCATTGTGATGACAACGGACATTGAGAATTTTGATGACAATATCGTGAAGAATTTTGATGACAAAGGCATGGAGCTTGCTATGACAGGGGTCATATGGCATTGAGATGACAATTTCATGGAAATTTTTGATGACAAGTGCATGTAACATTGTGATGAGAAGTGTCATGGAGCATTGTGATGACAAGGACGTGGAGAAATCTGATGACAAGGGACATGGAGCATTGTTATTACCAGGGAATGGAGCATTGTGATTACCAGGGAATGGAGCATTGTGATAGCAAGACCGTGGGGCACTCTGATGAGAAGGCCATGAATAACTGTGATGACGAGCCTCATGGAGCACTGTAATGACAAGGGGCATGGAGCATTCTGATGACAGTTGTCATGGAGCATTGTGATGGCAGGGGTCATGGAACATTGTGGTGGCAGGGGTCATGGAGCATTGTGATGACAAGGCTCACGGAGCATTCTGATGATAAGCTTGTGAAGTATAGTGATGACAATGGCATGGAGCATTGTGATGAAAAGGGCATGGATCATTGTGATGAAAAAGGCATGGAGCGTTGTCATGAGAGTGTTCAAGGAGCATACTGATGAAAAGTGTCAGGGAGCATTGTGATGACCAGTGTATTGAGCATTGTGATGACAAAGGTCATGGAACATTGTGATGAGAAGACCATGGAAAATTTTGATGACGAGAGTCATGGACCTTTGTGATGACAAAGGTCATGGAGCATTTTGCTGACAATGGCGTTGTGCATTGTGATGAGAAGGGCAGGGAACATTGTGATGACAGGGTCATGGAACAATTTGATGAAAAGGGTCATGGATCATTTTGATGACAGGGGATATGGAACATGGTGATGTCAGGGGTCATGGAGCTTTGTAATGAATAGGGTCAAGGAGCATTTTGATGCCAGGGCTTATGGAACATTGTGATATCAGGCGTCATGGAGCATTGTGATGACAAGGGCATGGAGCATTGGAATGAAAATTTCATAACTTACTGTGATGAGAGTGGGCATGGGGCATTGTGATGACAAGGGCACGGAACACTGTGATACATGGGTCATGGAGGATTGTAATGACAAGGGCATGGAGCATTGTGATGAGAAGGGCATCGAGCATTGTGATGACAAATGTCATGGAGCTTTGTGATGACAAGTGCATGGAACAATGTGATCAGAGGGTTCATGGAGCATTGTGATTACATGGGTCTTGGAGCATTGTGATGAATAGGGCATGGATGATTGTGATGAAAAAGCATGGAGCCTTGTCATGAGAGGGTTCAAGGAGCATACTGACGAAAAGTGTCAGGGAGCATTGTGATGACTAGTGAATTGAGCATTGTGATGAGAAAGGTCATGGAGCATTGTGATGAGAAGACCATGGATAATTGTGAAGACGAGCGTCATGGGGAGTTGTGATGACAAGTGTTATGGAACATTGTGAACACAAGGGTTTGGAGCATTGTGATGACAGTGTTTATGGAGCATTTTGATTTCATTGTTATGACAATAGCATGAAGCATTATGATGATGGGCAAGGTTCACTGTGATGACAGAGTTCATGGAGCATTGAGATGAAAAGGGGCATGGAGCATTGTGATTACAGGTGTCTTGGAGCATTGTGATGAAAAGGGCATGGAGCATTGTGATGATAAGGCCATGGAGCTGTCTGATGACAAGCGTCATGGAGCTATGTGACGACAAGAGCATGCAGCATTGTGATTACAGGGGTCTTGGAGCATTGTGATGACAAGGGTCATGGAGCCTTGTGATGACAAGGACGTGGAACATTGTCATGACAGGCGTGAAGGAGTATTGTAATGACTAGTGATGGAACATTTTGATATCAGCGGTGAAAGAGCATTTTGATGTGAAGTGCATGGAGTTTTGTGATGACAAGGTTTATAGAGTATTGTGATGACAATGTTGTGGAACATTGTGATGAGAAGTGCATGGCACATTGTGATGACATGTGTCATGGAGCATTGTTCTGACAAGCCCATGGAGCATTGTAATGACAAGGGTCATGGAGCACTCTGCTGACAAAGGCATGGAGCATTGTGATGACAAGGGTCACAGAGCATTGTGATGAAAAGTTCATGGAGCATTATGGTGACAAAGTTCACAGAGCCCTGTGATGACGAGGTTATGGACCATTGTGAGGACAAAGGTCATGCAGCATTGTGATGACTGGAGTCACGGACCATTGTGATGACAAGGGCATGGAGCATTGTGATGACAGGAGCATGGAGCATTGGTCCGACAACTTTCATTGATTATTGTGATGATAGTGGGCATGGCGCACTGTGATGACAGCGGCATGGAGCATTAATATGACCAGGTCATGGAATATGGTGAAACAGGTGTCAGGGAGCATTGTGATGACATATGTCATGGTGCATTGTGATGACAATGGCATGGAGCATTGCGAAGCCAAGTGTCATGGAGAATTGTGATGACAAAAGTAATGGAGCATTCTGATGACAAGGGCTTGGAGCATTGTGAGAGAAGACCATGGATAATTGTGATGACCAGCGTCATGGGGCATTGTGATGACAATTGTTATGGAGCATTGTGCTCACAAGGATTTGGTGCATTGTAATGACAGACGACATTGAGCATTTTGATTTCATTGTGATGACAAAGCATGAAATATTATGGTGATGGGCACGGTGCATTGTGATGACAGGGTTGATGGAGCATTGAGATGAAAAGGGGCATGGAGCATTGTGATTCCAGGGGTGTTGGAGCATTGTGATGACAAGGGCATGGAGCACTGTGAGGAGAAGGCCATGGAGCATTCTGATGACATGAGTCATGGACTTTGTGATTACAAGGGCATCGAGATTTGTGATTAAATGGATCTTGGAGCATTGTGATGACAAGGGTCATGGAGGCTTGTGATGACAAGACCGTGGAATCTTGTGATGGCAGGGGACATGGAGCATTGTTATGACAGGGGTAATGGAGCATTTTGATGACAAGGACATGGGGCAATGGTCTGAAAAGTTTCATGGATTATTGTGAAGAGAGTGGGCATGGAGCAGTGTGATGACAAGGGCATGGAACACTGTGATACATAGATCATGCAGGATTGTAAAAACAATGGCATGGAGCATTGTGATGCGAAGGGCATCGAGCATTGTGATGACAAGTGTCATGGAGATTTGGGATGACAAGTGCATGCAGCAATGTGATGAGAGGGTCCATGGAGCATTGTGATGATAATGGAATGGAGCATTGTGATGCCAAGGGTCATGGAGCTTTGTGATGACAAATGTCATGTAGCATTTTGATGAAAAGGGCATGGTGCATTGTGATGAGAAGGGAGGGAGCGTTGTGATGACAGGGTCATGGAGCAATTTGATGAAAAGGGTCATGGAACATTTTGATGACAGTGGTTATAGAACATTCTGATGTCAGGGATCATGGAGCTTTGTGATGAAAAGGGTCATGGCGCATTTTGATTACAGGGGTTATGGAACTTTGTGATGTCAGGTGTATGGAGCATTGTGATGATAATGGCATGTAGCATTGTGATGACAGGGGTAATGGATCATTGTGATGACAGGGTTGAAGGAGTATTGTGATGACGAGTGGTGGAACATTGAGATATCAGTGGTGAGAGAGCATTTTGATAAGTGCATGGAGCATTGTGATGGCAAGGTTTATGGAGCATTTTGATGACAAGGATGTGGAGCATTGTGCTGACAAGTGCAGGGCGATTTGCAATGACATTGGTTGTGGAGCATTGTGCTGACACGCGCATCGAGCATTGTGATGACAAGAGACATGGAGCATTGTGCTGACAAAGGCATGGAGCTTTGTGATGACAAAGGTCACAGAGCATTGTGATAAAAAGTTCATGGAGCATTGTTGTGACAAAGGTCACAGAGCTTTGTGTGACAAGGTCATGGACAATTGTGATGACAAATGTCATGAAGCATTGTGATGTCTTTAGTCACGGAGCATTGTGATAACAGGGGTCGTGGAGCATTGTGAAGAAAAGGGAATGCATCATTGTGATGAAAAATGCAGGGAGCCTTGTCATGACAGTGTTCAAGGAGCATAGTGATGACAAGTGTCAGGGAGCATTGTGATGACAAGTGTATTGAGCATTGTGGTGACAAAGGTCATGGAGCATTGTTATGAGAAGACCTTGCATAATTGTGATGACGAACATCATGGGGCATTGTGATGACAAGTGTCATGGAACATTGTCATCAGAAGGTTTTGCAGCTTTGTGATGACAGAGGTCATGGAGCATTTTGATTTCATAGTGATGACAATAGCATGAATCATTATGATGATGGGCATGGTGCATTGTGATGACAGGTTTGATGGAGACTTGAGATGTAAAGGGGCATGGAGAATTGTGATTACAGAGGCCTTGGAGCATTGTGATGACAAGGGTCATGGAGCCTTGTGATGACAAGGCCGTGGAACATTGTGATGGCAGGGGTCATGGAGCATTGTTATGAGAGGTGTAATGGAGCATTTTGATGACAAGGGCATGGAGCAATGTGATGAGAGATTTCATTGAGCATTATGATGCCAATGGCATGGAGCATTGTGATGCCAGGGGTCATGGAGCTTTGTGATGAAAAATGTCATTGGGCATTTTAATGACAAGTGCGTGGTGCATTGTGATGAGAAGGGCAGGGAGAATTGTGATGACAGGGTCATGGAGCAATTTGATGAAAAGCGTCATGGAATATTTTGATGATAGGCGTTATGGAACATTGTGATTCAGGGGTCATGAATCATTGCGAGGAAATGGGTCATGGAGCATTTTGTGACAGGGGTTATGGATGATTGTGATGTCAGGGGTCATGGAGCATTGTGATGACAAGGGCACGGAGCAATGTGATGACAGGGGCATGGAACATTTGTCTGACAAGTTTCATGGATTATTGTGATGACAGTGGGCATGGAGCATTGTGATGACAAAGGTCACAGAGTCTTGTGTGAAGAGGGCATGGACCACTGTGTTGACAAAGGTCATGAAGCACTGTGATGACTGGAGTCACGGAGCATTGTGATGGCAGGGGTCATGGAGCATTGTGCTGACAAGCGCATGGAGCATTTTGATGACAAGTGTCATGGAACATTGTGCTGACAAAGGCATGGAGCATTGTGATGACAAGGGACACAGAGCATTGTGATGAAATATTCATGGAGCATTGTGGTGACAAAGATCACAGAGCCTTGTGTGACGGGGGCATGGACAATTGGTCTGACAAGTTTCATGGATTATTGTGATGACAGTGGGCATGGAGCATTGTGATGACAAAAGTCATGAAGCATTGTGATGACTGGAGGCAAGGAGCATTTTGATGACATGGGTAATGGAGCATTGTGATGACATGGGCATGGAGCATTGTGATGACAGTGGCATGGAACATTTGTCTGACAAGTTTCATGGATTATTCTTATGACAGTGGGCATGGCACATTGTGATGACAAGGGAATGGAACATTGTGATGACAAGGTCATTGAGCACTGTGAGGAGAAGGCCATGGATCATTCTGATGACATGAGTCATGGAGCATTGTGATGACAAGGAAATCGAGATTTGTGATTACAGGGGTCTTGGAGCATTGTGATGACAAGGGTCATGGAGGCTTGTGATGACAAGACTGTGGAATCTTGTGATGGCAGGGGACATGGAGCATTGTTATGACAGGGGTAATGGAGCATTGTGATGACAAGGATATGGGGCAATGGTCTGAAATGTTTCATGGATTATTGTGAAGAGAGTGGGCATGGAGCAGTGTGATGACAAGGGCATGGAACACTGTGATACATTGATCATGCAGGATTGTAATGACAATGGCATGGAGCATTGTGATGAGAAGGGCATCGAGCATTGTAATGACAAGCGTCATGGAGATTTGGGATGATAAGTGCATGGAGCAATGTGATGAGAGGGTCCATGGAGCATTGTGATGATAATGGAATGGAGCATTGTGATGCCAAGGGTCATGGAGCTTTGTGATGACAAATGTTATGTAGCATTTTGTTGACAAGGGCCTGGTGCACTGTGATGAGAAGGGCAGGGAGCATTGTGATGACAGGGTCATGGAGCAATTTGATGAAAAGGGTCATGGAACATTTTGATGACAGTGGTTATAGAACATTCTGATGTCAGGGATCATGGAGCTTTGTGATGAAAAGGGTCATGGCGCATTTTGATTACAGGGGTTATGGAACTTTGTGATGTCAGGTGTATGGAGCATTGTGATGATAATGGCATGTAGCATTGTGATGACAGGGGTAATGGATCATTGTGATGACAGGGTTGAAGGAGTATTGTGATGACTAGTGGTGGAACATTGAGATATCAGTGGTGAGAGAGCATTTTGATAAGTGCATGGAGCATTGTGATGGCAAGGTTTATGGAGCATTTTGATGACAAGCATGTGGAGCATTGTGCTGACAAGTGCAGGGCGATTTGCAATGACATTGGTTGTGGAGCATTGTGCTGACACGCGCATCGAGCATTGTGATGACAAGAGACATGGAGCATTGTGCTGAGAAAGGCATGGAGCTTTGTGATGACAAGGGTCACAGAGCACTGTGATAAAAAGTTCATGGAGGGCTTCCCTGGTGGCGCAGAGGTTGAGAGTCCGCCTGCCGATGCAGGGGACACGGGTTCGTGCCCCGGTCCGGAAGGATCGCACATGCCGCGGAGCGGCTGGGCCCATGAGCCATGGCCGCTGAGCCTGCGCGTCCGGAGCCTGTGCTCCGCAGCGGGAGAGGCCACAACAGTGAGAGGCCCGCGTACTGCAAAAAAAAAAAAAAAAAAAAGTTCATGGAGCATTGTGGTGACAAAGGTCACAGAGCTTTGTGTGACAAGGTCATGGACCATTGTGATGACAAATGTCATGAAGCATTGTGATGTCTGGAGTCACGGAGCATTGTGATAAGAGGGGTCGCGGAGCATTGTGAAGAAAAGGGAATGCATCATTGTGATGAAAAATGCAGGGAGCCTTGTCATGACAGTGTTCAAGGAGCATAGTGATGACAAGTGTCAGGGAGCATTTTGATGACAAGTGTATTGAGCATTGTGTTGATAAAGGTCATGGAGCATTGTGATGAGAAGACCTTGCATAATTGTAATGACGAGCGTCATGGGGCATTGTGATGACAAGTGTCATGGAACATTGTGATCAGAAGGGTTTGCAGCTTTGTGATGAGAGAAGTCATGGAGCATTTTGATTTCATAGTGATGACAATAGCATGAATCATTATGATGATGGGCTTGGTGCATTGTGATGACAGGTTTGATGGAGACTTGAGATGTAAAGGGGCATGGAGAATTGTGATTACAGAGGTCTTGGAGCATTGTGATGACAAGGGTCATGGAGCCTTGTGATGACAAGGCCGTGGAACATTGTGATGGCAGGGGTCATGGAGCATTGTTATGACAGGTGTAATGGAGCATTGTGATGACAAGGGCATGGAGCAATGTGATGAGAGATTTCATTGAGCATTGTGATGACAATGACATGGAGCATTGTGATGCCAGGGGTCATGGAGATTTGTGATGAAAAATGTCAAGGGGCATTTTGATGACAAGGGCGTGGTGCATTGTGATGAGAAGGGCAGGGAGCATTGTGATGGCAAGGTCATGGAGCAATTTGATGAAAAGCGTCATGGAATATTTTGATGACAGGCGTTATGGAACATTGTGATGTCAGGGGTCATGAAGCTTTGTGAAGAAATGGGTCATGGAGCATTTTGTGACAGGGGTTATGAAACATTGTGATGTCAGGGGTCATGGAGCATTGTGATGACAAGGGCACGGAGCAATGTGCTGACAGGGGCATGGATCATTTGTCTGACAAGTTTCATGGATTATTGTGATGACAGTGGGCATGGAGCATTGTGATGACAAAGGTCACAGAGCCTTGTGTGAAGAGGGCATGGACCACTGGGTTGACAAAGGTCATGAAGCACTGTGATGACTGGAGTCACGGAGCATTGTGATGGCACGGGTCATGGAACATTGTGCTGAGAAGCGCATGGAGCATTTTAATGACAAGTGTCATGGAGCATTGTGCTGACAAAGGCATTGAGCATGGTGATGACAAGGGACACAGAGCATTGTGATGAAATATTCATGGAGCACTGTGGTGACAAAGATCACAGAGCCTTGTGTGACGGGGGCATGGACAATTGGTCTGACAAGTTTCATGGATTATTGTGATGACAGTGGGCATGGAGCATTGTGATGACAAAAGTCATGAAGCATTGTGATGACTGGAGGCAAGGAGCATTTTAATGACATGGGTAATGGAGCATTGTGATGACATGGGCATGGAGCATTGTGATGACAGTGGCATGGAACATTTGTCTGACAAGTTTCATGGATTATTCTGATGACAGTGGGCATGGCGCATTGTGATGACAAGGGCATGGAACATTGTGATGACAAGGTCATGGCATATTGTGAAGACAGGTGTCAGGGAGCATTGTGATGACATATGTCATTGTCCATTGTGATGACAATGGCATGGAGCATTGTGATTCCAAGTGTCATGGAAGATTGTGATGACAAAGGTAATGGAGTATTTTGATGACAATGGCTTGCAACATTGTGATTACAAGGGTCATGGATCATTGTGATGAGAGGGGTCATGGAGCATTGTGATGACAAGAGTCATGGAGCATTGTGATGAGAAGGTCATGGATCATTGGGCGGAAAATATGCATGGAGTATTGTGATGACAGGGGTCAAGGAGCATTGTGATGACAAGTGTATTGAGCATTGTGATGACAAAGTTCATGGAGCATTGTGATGAGATAACCATGGATAATTGTGATGACGAGCGTCATGGAGCGTTGTGATGACAAGTGATATGGAACCTTGTGATCACCAGGGTTTGGAGCATATTGATGACAGAGGTCATGGAACATTTTGATTTCATTGTGGTGACAATAGCATGAAGCATTATGATAATGGACATGGTGCATTGTGATGACAGGTTTCGTGGAGAATTGAGATGAAAAGTGGCATGGAGCATTGTGATTAAAGTGGTCTTGGAACATTATGATGACAAAGGAATGGAGCATTGTGATGAGAAGGCAATGGAGCATTCTGATGACATGCGTCATGTAGTTTTGTGACAACAAGGGCATGGAGCATTGTGAAGACAGTGGCATGGAAAATTGGTGTAACATGTTTTATGGATTATTGTGATGACAGTGTGCATGGCAAATTGTGATGACAAGGGCATGGAGCATTGTGATGCCAAGTGTCATGGAGGATTGTGATGACAAATGTAATGGAGCATTGTGATGACAAGGGCTTGGAGCATTGTGATAACAAGGGTCATGGAGCATTGTGATTAAAATGGGCATTTAGAATTTTGATGACAAGGTATGAAGCATTTTGATGACAAAGCCATGGATCTTGCTATGACAGGTGTCATGGGACATTTCGATGACAGGTGCATGGAGAATTGTGATGACAAGAGCATGTAAAATTGTGATGAGAAGTGTCATGGAGCACTGTGATGACAAGAACGTGGAGAATTGTAATGACAAGGGACATGGAGCATTGTTATGACCAGGGAATGGAGCATTGTGATCGAAAGACCATGGAGCACTGTGATGAGAAAAATGGATAACTGTGATGACGAGCATCATGGAGCACTCTATGACAAGGGGCATGGAACATTCTGATGACATGCGTCATGGAGCATTGTGTTGACAGAGGTCATGGAACATTGTGATGACAGTGGTCATGGAGCATTCTCATGATAAGCTTGTGGAGTATTGTGATGACAATGGCATGGAGCATTGTGATGAAAAGGGCATGGATCATTGTGATGAAAAATGCATGGAGACTTTTCATGACAGATTTAAAGGAGCATTCTGACAACAAGTGTCAGGGAGCATTGTGATGACAAGTGTATTGAGCATTGTGATGAAAATTGTCATGGAACATTGTGATGAAAAGGGCATGTAGTATTGTGATGACAGGCATCATGGAGAATTGTGATGTCAAGTGTTATGGAACATTGTGATCACAAGGGTTTGGAGCATTGTGATGACAGGTCATGGAATACTCTGATACATGGGTCATGAAGGATTGTAATGACAAGGGCATGGAGCATTGTGATGAGAAGGGCATCAAGCATTTTGATGACAAGCGTCTTGGAGCTTTGTGATGACCAGGACATGGAACAATGTGATGAGAAGCTTCACGAAGCATTGTGATGAAAATGGCATGGAACATTGTGATGCAAAGGGTCATGGAGCTTTGTGATGACAAAGGTCATGGAGCACTTTGATGACAAGTGCGTCGTGCATTGTGATTAGAACGGCAGCGTGCATTGTGATGACAGGGTCATGGAGCAATTTGATGAAAAGTGTCATCGAACATTCTGATGACAGGGGTTATGGAACATTGTGATGTCAGGGTTCATGGAGCATTTTGATGAAATGGGTCATGGAGAATTTTGATGACATGTGTTATGGAACATTGTGATTTTAGTGGTTATTGAACATTGTGATGATAAGGGCATGTACCATTGTGATGACAGGGGTCATGGAACATTGTGATGACAGGGGTGAGGGACTATTGTGATGACTAGTGATGGAACATTGTGATATCAGTGGTGAGAGAGCATTTTGATGAGAAGTGTATGGAGCATTGTGATGACAATGTTTATGGAGCGTTGTGATGACAAGATTGTGGAGCATTGTGATGACAAGTGCATTACACATTGTTATGACATGTTTTATGGAGCATTGTGCTGATTAGCACATGGAGCATTGTGATGACAATGGTCATGGAGCATTGTGCTAAAGAAGGCATGGAGCATTGTGATGACAAGGGTCACGGAGCATTGTGATCAAATGTTCATGGAGCATTGTGGTGACAAAGGTCACAGGGACTTGTGATGAAGAGGGCATGGAACATTGTGATGACAAAGGTCATGAATCATTGTTATGACTGGGGTCAAGGAAGACTGTGATGACAGGGGTCATGGAGCTTTGTGATGAAAAGGGCATGGAGCATTGTGATGACAGGGCCATAGAGCATAGCTCTGACAAGTTTTATGGCTTATTGTGATGAGAGTGGGCATGGCACTTTTTGATGACAAGGGCATGGAGCATTGTGATAACAAGGTGATACAGTATTGTGAAGACAGGTGTCAGGGAGCACGGAGATGACATATGCAGTGGTCCATTGTGATGACAATGACATGGAGCATTGTGATGCCAAGTGTCAAGGAGGATTGTGATGACAAGTGCTTGGAGCATTGTGATGACAGGGGTCATGGAGCATTGTGATGAAAAGGGCATGGAGCATTGTGATTACAGGGGTCTTGGAGCATTGTGATGAAAAGGGCATGGATCATTGTGATGGAAAAGGCATGGAGCCTTGTTATGACAGGGTTCAAGGAGCATACTGACGACAAGTGTCAGGGAGCATTGTGATGACAATTAAATTGAGCATTGTGATGACAAAGGTCATGGAGCATTGTGATTAGAAAACCATAGATAATTGTGATGACGAGCATCATGGGGCGTTGTGATGACAAGTGTTATGGAACATTGTGATCATAAGGGTTTGGAGCATTGTGATGACAGAGTTCATGGAGCATTTTGATTTCATTATGATGACCATAGCATGAAGCATTATGATGATGAGCATGGTGCATTGTGATTACAGGGTTCATGGAGCATTGAGATGAAAAGGGGAATGGAGAATTGTGATTAAATTGGTCTTGGAGCATTGTGATGACAAGGGCATGGAGCATTGTGATGAGAAGGCAATGTAGCATTCTGATGACATGCGTCATGGAGCTTTGTGATGACAAGGGCCTGGAGAATTGTGATTACAGGGGTCTTGGAGCATTGTGATGACCAGGGAATGGATCATTGTGATGAAAAATGCATGGAGCCTTTTCATGACAGGTTTCAAGGAGCATTCTGACAACAACTGTCAGTGAGCATTGTGATGACAAATTTATTGAGCATTGTGATGACGATGGTCATGGAGCATTGTGATGACAATGGCATGGAATATTGTGATGACAGGCATCATGGATCATTGTGACGTCAAGGGTTATGGAACATTGTGATCACAAGGTTTTGGAGCATTGTGATGACAGGTCATGGATCATTTTGATTTCAAGGAGCATGGAGCATTGTGATGACAAGGGCATGAAGCAATGTGATCCAAAGTTTCATGGAGGATTTTGATGACAAGCGCATGGGGCATTGTGATGATAATGTCATGTAGCATTTTGCTGACAAAGGCATGGAGCATCGTGATGACAAGTTTCATGGAGCACTGTGAAGACAAGCAACACGGAGCATTGTGATTACAGCGGTCATGGAAAATTAAGATGGCAAGGGCACGGATCATTGTGATGACAAGGGTCAGGGAGCATTTTGATGATAAATGTCCCGGATTATTGTGTTGTAAGGGGTCATGGAGAATTGTGATGACAGTAGTCATAGAGCATTGTAATGACAGGGGTCATGGAGCATTGTGATGAGAAGTTCATGGAGCATTGGGCTGAAAATGTTCATGGAGTATTGTGATGACAGGGGTCATGGAGCATTGTGATGACAAGGGAATGGAGCATCGTGATGACAAGATTCTGGAGCACTGTGATGAGAAGACTATGGAACTTTGTGATGACAAGTCTCATGGAGCATTCTGATGAAATGGGGCATGGAGCATTGTGATTAAAGGAGCCTTGGAGCTTTATGATGACAAGGGCATGGAGCATTGTGAATACAGGGGTCTTGGATCATTGTGATGCCAAGGGTTATGGAACCTTGTGATGACAAGGCCTTGGATCATTTTGATGGCAGGGCTAATGGAGCATTGTCATGACAGGGGTAAGGGAGCATTGTGATTACAATTGTATGGAGCATTGGTCTGAAAAGTTTCATGGATTATTGTGATGAGAGTTGGCATGGCGCATTGTGATGACAAGGTCACACAACACTGTGTTACATGGGTCATGGAGGATTGTAATGACAAGGGCATGGAGCATTGTGATGAGAAGGGCATCGAGCATTTTGATGACAAGCATCGTGGAGCTTTGTGATGACAAGGACATGGAAGCAATGTGATGAGAGGCTTCAGGAAGCACTGTGATGACAATGGCATGGAGCATTGCGATGCCAAGGGTCATGGAGTTTTTTGATGACAAAGGTCATGGAGCATTTTGTTGACAAGTGTGTGGTGCATTGTAATGAGAAGGGCAGGGTGCATAGTGATGACAGGGTCATGGAGCAATTTGATGAAAATGGTCATCGAATATTTTGATGACAGGGGTTATGGAACATTGTGATGTCAGGGGTCATGGAGCATTGTGATGAAAAGCGCCATGGAGCATTTTGATGACAGGGATTATGGAACGTTGTGATGTCAGGGGTCATCGAACATTGTGGTGATAAGGGCATGTAGCATTGTGATTACAGGGGTCATGGAACATTGTGATGACAGGGGTGAGGGAGTATTGTGATGACTAGTGATGGAACAGTGTGATATCAGTGGTGAGAGAGCATTTTGATGAGAAGTGTATGGAGCATTGTGATGACAAGGTTTATGGAGCGTTGTGATGACAAGGTTGTGGAGCATTGTGATGACAAGCGTGTGGTGCATTGTTATGGCATGTGTTATGGAGCATTGTGCTGGCTAGCGCATGAAGCATTGTGATGAAATGGGTCATGGAGCATCGTGCTGAGAAATGCATGGAGCATTGTGATGACAAGGGTCATGGAGCATTGTGATCAAAAGTTCATGGAGCATTGTGGTGGCAAAGGTCACAGAGACTTCTGATGACGAGGGCATGGACCATTTTGATGACAAATGTCATGAATCATTGTTATGACTGGAGTCACGGAGCATTGTGACGACCGGGGTCATGGAGCATTGTGATGACAAGGGCATGGTGGATCGTGATGACAGAGGCATAGAGCATTGCTCTGACAAGTTTTATGGATTATTGGATGACAGTTGGCATGGCTCATTGTGATGACAAGGGCATGGAGCATTGTGATGACAATGTCATACATTATTGTGAAGGCAGGTGTCAGGGAGCATTGTGATGACATATGTCACGTTCCATTGTGATGACAATGCCATTGGGCATTGTGATGCCAAGTGTCATGGAAGATTGGGATGACAAATGTAATGGAGCATTGTGATGACAAGGGCTTTGAGCATCGTGATGACAAGGTCAAGGAGCACTCTGATGACAAGATCATGGAGAGTTGTGATGACCAGGGCCATTGAGAATTTTGATGAGAAGGTCGTGACGCACTGTGATGAGAAGCGCATGGAGCTTGCTATGACAGGGGTCATGGAGCATTGCAATGAAAAGTGCATGGAGAACTGTATTGACAACAGCATGTAACATTTTGATGAGAAGTGTCTTGGAGCATTGTGATGTCAAGGACATGTAGAATTGTGATGACCAGGGCATGGAGCATTGTGATGGCAGGACCGTGGAGCATTGTGATGAGAAGACCATGGATAATTGTGATGATGAGCGTCATGGCGCACTTTAATGACAAGGGGCATGGAGCACTGTGATGACAGGTGTCATGGATCATTGTGATGACAATTGTCATGGACCATTCTGATGACAAGCTTGTGGAGTAATGTGCTGAAAAAGGCATGGAGCCTTTTCATGACAGTGCTCCAGCAGCATTCTGACGACAAGTGTCAGGGAGCATTGTGATGACATGTGTATTGAGAATTGTGATGACAAAGGTCAGGGAGCATTTTGATGATAGGCATCATGGAGCATTGTGATGACAAGTATTATGGAACATTGTGATCACAAGGATTTGGAGCATTGTGATGACAGAAGTCATGTATCATTTTCATTTAAAGGAGCATAGAGCATTGTGATGACAAGGGCATGAAGCAATGTGAACCCAAGGTTCATGGAGGATTTTGATGACAATGGGAACGGAGTATTGTGATGACAAGTGCATGGAGCATTGTGATTACAAGGTCATGTAGCATTTTGCTGACAAATGCATGGAGCATTGTGATGACAAGCGTCATGGAGCATTGTGTTTACAGGGGTCATGGAGCTTTGGGATGGCAAAACATGGATCATTGTGATGACAAGGGTCATGGAAAATTTTGATGACAAGAGTCCCGGATCATTGTGTTGTCTGGTGTCATGGAGCGTTGTGATGACATTGGTCATGGAGCATTGTGATGCCAGGGGTCATCGAGCATTGTGATGAGAAGTTCATGGAGTATTGGGCTGACACTATTCATTGAGTATTGTTATGGCGGGTGTCAATTAGCATTGTGATGACAAGGGAATGGAGCATTGTGATGACAAAGTCCGGGGCATTGTGATGAGAAGACCATGGTGCATTGTGATGACAAGTCTCATGGAACATTGTTATGCAAAAGGGAATAGAGCATTTTGATTACAGGGGTCTTGGAGCATTGGGATGGCAAGGGCATGGAGCATGGTGATGACAATGCCAGGAGCATTCTGATGACATGCGTCATGGATATTTCTGATGACAAGGGCATGGAGCATTGTGATTACAGGGGTTTTGGAGCATTGTGATGAAAAGTCCATGGATCATTGTGAGGAAAAGACATGGAGCCTTGTCATGACAGGTTTCAAGGAGCATACTTATGACAAGTGTCAGGGAGCATTGTGATGACAAAGGTCATGGAGCATTGTGATGAGAAGACCATGGATAATTGTGATGAGGAGTGTCATGGGGTATTGTGATGACAAGTGTTATGGAACATTGTGATCACAAGGGTTTGGAGCATTGTGATGACAGAGGTCATGGAGCATTTTGATTTCATTGTGATGACAATAGCATGAAGCATTATGATGATGGGCATGGTGCATTGTAATGACAGTGTTCATGGAGAATTGAGAAGAAAAGAGGCATGGAGCCTTGTGATTACATGGGTCATGGAGCATTGTTAGGACAAAGGTCATGGAGCCTTGTGATGACAACGCCATGGAATATTGTGATGGCAGGGGTCATGGAGCATTTTTATGAGAGGTGTAATGGAGCATTGTGATGACAAGGGCATTGATCATTGGTTTGAAAAGTTTCATGGATTATTGTGACGAGAGTGGTCATGGAGCATTGTGATGACAAGGACACAGAACACGGTGATACATGGGTTATGGAGGATTGTAATGACAAGGGCACGGATCATTGTGATGAGAAAGGCATCGAGCATTGTGATGACAAGCGTCATGGAGCTTTGTGATGACAAGGGCAAGGAGCAATGTGATGATAGGGTTCATGGAACATTGTGATGACAATGGCATGGAGCATTGTGATGCGAAGGGTCATGGAGATTTGTGAGGACAAATGTCAATGAGCATTTTGATGACAAGAGCATTGTGCATGTTGATGAGAAGGGCAGGGAGCATTGTGATGACAGGATCATGGAGCAATTTGATGAAAAGAGTCAGGAAACATTTTGATGACAGGGGTTATGGAACAGTGTGACGTCAGTGGTCATGGAGCATTGTGATGATAAGCGCATGTAGCATTTTGATGACAGGGATCATGGAACATTGTGAATGAAAGGGGTGAGGGAGTATTGTGATGACTAGTGATGGAACATTGTGATATCAGTGGTGAGAGAGCATTTAGATGACAAGTTCATGGAGAATTGTGATGACAAGGTTTGTGGAGCAATGTGATGACAAGGTTGTGGAGCATTGTGAAGACAAGTGCATGGCATATTGTGATGACCTGTATCTTGGAGCATTGTGCTGACAAGCGCATGGAGCATTGTGATGACAAAGTCATGGAGCATTGTGATGAGAAAGCCATGGAGCATTCTGATGACATGCATCATGAAACTTTGTGATGAAAAGGGCATGGAGAATTGTTATTACAGGGATATTGGAGCATTGTGATGAAAAGTCCATGGATCATTGTGATGAAAAAGGCATGGAGCCTTGTCATGACAGGTTTCAAGGAGCATACTGATGACGAGTGTCAAGGAGCACTGTGATGACAAAGGTCATGGAGCATTGTGATGTGAAGACCATGGGTAATTGTGATGAGGAGCATCATGGGGCATTGTTATGACAAGTGTTATGGAACATTGTGATCACAAGGGTTTGGAGCATTGTGATGACAGAGGTCATGGAGCATTTTGATTTCATTGTGATGACAATAGCATTAAGCATTTTGATGATGGGCATGGTGCATTGTGATGACAGTGTTCATGGAGAATTGAGATGAAAAGAGGCATGGAGCCTTGTGATTACAGGGGTCATGGAGCATTGCATTGACAAGGGTCATGGAGCCTTGTGATGACAACGCCATGGAATATTGTGATGGCAGGGGTCATGGAGCATTGTTATGACAGGTGTAATGGAGCAATTTAATGACAAGGGCATTGAGCATTGGTTTGAAATGTTTCATGGATTATTGTGATGAGAGTGGGCATGGAGCATTGTGATGACAAGGTCACAGAATACGGTGATTCATGGGTCATAGAGGATTGTAATGACAAGGGCATGGACCATTGTGATGAGAAAGGCATTGAGCATTGTGATGACAAGCGTCATGTAGCTTTGTGATGACAAGGGCAAGGAGCAATGTGATGATAGGGTTCATGGAGCATTGTGATGACAATGACATGGAGCATTGTGATGCCAAGGGTCATGGAGCTTTGTGATGACAAAGGTCATGGAGCATTTTGATGACAAGAGCGTTGTGCATTGTGATGAGAAGGGCAGGGAGCATTGTGATGACAGGGTCATGGAGCAATTTGATGAAAAGGGTCAGGAAACATTTTGATGACAGGGGTTATGGAACATTGTGATGTCAGTAGTCATGGAGCATTGTGATGATAAGGGCATGTAGCATTTTGATGACATGGGTCATGGAACATTGTGATGAAAGGGGTGTGGGAGTATTGTGATGACTAGTGATGGAACATTGTGATATCAGTGGTGAGAGAGCATTTAGATGAGAAGTGCATGGAGCATTGTGATGACAAGCTTTATGGAGCATTTTGATGACCAGTGCTTGGCATATTGTGATGACATGTGTCTTGGAGCATTGTGCTGACAAGCGCATGGAGCATTGTGATGACAAGGTCATGGAGCATTCGGCTGACAAAGGCATGCAGCATTGTGATGACAAGTGTTACAGAGCACTGTGATGACTAGGGATTGGACCATTGTGATGACAAAGGTCATAAAGCATTGTGATGACTGGATTCACGGAGCATTATGATGTGAGGGGTCATGGAGCATTGTGATTACAAGGGCATGGAGCATTGTGATGACAGGTGCATGGAGAATTGGTCTGACAAGTTTCATGGATTATTGCTATGAGGGTGGGCATGGCACATTGTGATGAGAAGGCAATGGAGCATTCTGATGACATGCGTCATGGAGCTTTGTGATGACAATTGCATGGAGCGTTGTGATTACAGGATTCTTGGAGCATTTTGATGACAAGGGTCATGGAGTATTGTGCTGACACAGGCATGGAGCACTGTGATGACAAGGGACACAGAGCATTGTGATGAAAATTTCATGGAGCATTGTTGTGACAAAGATCACAGAGCCTTGTGAGACGAGGGCATGGACCATTGTGATGAGAAAGGTCATGAATCATTGTGATGACTGGAGTCACAGAGCATTTGATGACAGGGGTCATGGAGCATTGTGATGACAAGGGCATGGAGCAATGTGATGACATGGGCATGGAACATTGGTCTGACAAGGTTCATGGATTATTGTGATGACAGTGGGCATGGAGCATTGAGATGACAAGGGCATGGAGCATTTTGGTGACCAAGGTCACAGAGCCTTGTGTGACGAGGTCATGGACCATTGTGAGGAGAACGGTCATGAAGCATTGTGATGACTGGAGTCACGGAGCATTGTGATGACAGGGGTCATGGACCGTTGGTCTGACATGTTTCATGGATTATTGTGATGACAAGGGCATGGAGCATTGTGATGACAGGGGCATGGAACGTTGGTCTGACATGTTTCATGGATTATTGTGATGACAGTGGGCATGGCGCTTTGTGATGACAAGGGCATGGAACATTGTGATGACAAGGTGATGGAGTGTTGTGAAGACAGGTGTCAGGGAGCACTGTGATGACATATGTCATTGTCCATTGTGATGACAATGGCATGGAGCACTGTGATACCAAGTGTCATGGAGGATTGTGATGACAAAGGTAATGGAGCATTTTGATGACAAGGGCTTGGAACATTGCGATGACAAGGGTCATGGAGCATTCTGATGACAAGGGCATGGAGCATTCTGATGAAAAGTTGCATGGAGCTTTGAGATTACAGGGGTTTTGAAGCAATGTGATGACAAGTACATGGAGCACTGTGATTACAGGGGTCTGGGAGCATTCTGATGAAAGGGGAATGGATCATTGTGATGAAAAATGCATGGAGCCTTGTCATTACAGGTTTCAAGGAACAAACTGATGACAACTGTCAGGGAGCATTGTGATGATAAGTGTATTGAGCATTGTGATGACAAAGATCATGTAGCATTGTGATGAGAAGACCATGGATAATTGTGGTGACCAGCGTCATGGGGCATTGTGATGACAAGTGTTATGGAACATTGTGATCAGAAGGGTTTGGTGCATTTTGATGACAGAGGTCATTGAGCATTTTGATTTCATTGTGATGACAATAGCATGAAATATTATGGTGATGGGCACGGTGCATTGTGATGACAGGGTTCATGGAGCATTGAGATGAAAAGGGGCATGGAGCATTGTGATTACAGGGGTGTTGGAGCATTGTGATGACAAGGGCATGGAGCATTGTGATGAGAAGGCCATGGAGCATTTTGATGACATGCGTCATGGAGCTTTGTGACGACAAGTGCATGGAAAATTGTGATTACAGGGGTCATGGAATATAGTGATGACAGGGGTGAGGGAGTATTGTGATGACTAGTGATGGAACATTGTGATATCAGTGGTGAGAAGGCATTTTAAGGAGAAGTGCATGGAGCATTGTGATGACAAGATTTATGGAGCATTTTGATGCCAAGATTTATGGAGCATTGTGCTGACAAGCACATCGAGCATTGTGATGACAAGTGTCATGGAGCATTGTGCTTACAAAGGCATGGAGCTTTGTGATGACAAGGTTCACAGAGCATTGTGATAAATATTTCATGGAGCATTGTGGTGACAAAGGTCACAGAGCTTTGTGTGACCAGGTCATGGACCATTGTGATGACAAATGTCATGAAGCATTGTGATGTCTGGAGTCAGGGAGAATTGTGACAACATGCGTCTTGGAGCATTGTGATGAAAAGGGAATGGATCATTGTGATGAAAAAGGCATGGAGCCTTGTCATGACAGGGTTCAAGGAGCATACTGATGACAACTGTCAGGGAGCATTGTGATGATAAGTGTATTGAGCATTGTGATGACAACGATCATGGAGCATTGTGATGAGAAGACCATGGATAATTGTGATGACCAGCGTCAAGGGACATTGTGATGACAAGTGTTATGGAACATTGTGATCACAAGTTTTTGGAGCATTGTGATGACAGAGGTCATGGATCATTTTGATTTCAAGAACATGGAGCATTTTGATGACAAGGGCTTGAAGCAATGTGATCCCAAGGTTCATGGAGGATTTTGATGACAATGGTAATGGAGAATTATGATGACAAGCGCATCGAGCATTGTGATGACAATGTCATGTAGGATTTTGCTGACAAAGCATGGAGCATTGTGATGACAAGGGTCACGGAGCAATGTGATGACAAGCGTCACAGATCATTGTGATTACAGGGGCCATGGAACACTGGGATGACAGGGGCATGGATCAATGTGATGACAATGGTCATGGAGCATTTTGATGACAGTGTTCATGGAGCATTTTGATGACATGGGTCATGAAGCATTGTGATGAGAAGGTAATGGAACATTGGGCTGAAAATGTTCATGGAGTATTGTGATGAAAGGTGTCATAGAACATTGTGATGACAAGGGAATGGAGCATTCTGATGACATGGTGCTGGAGCATTGTGATGAGAAGACCATGGACCCTTGTGATGACAAGTCTCATGGAGCATTCTGATGAAAAGGGGCATAGAGCATTGTGATTACTGGGTTCTTGGAGCATTGTGATGAAAAGGGCATGGAGCATTGTGATGACAGGGGCATGGAGCATTGGTCTGACAATTTTCATGGATTATTGTGATGACAGTGGGCATGGTGCATTATTATGACAAGGGCATTGATCATTGTGATGACAATGTAATGGATTATTGTGAAGACCGGTGTCAGGGAGCATTGTGATGACATATGTCATCGTCCCTTGTGATGACAATGCCATGGAGCATTGTGATACCAAGTGTCATGGAGGATTGTGATGACAAAGGTAATGGAGCATTGTGATGACAAGGGCTTGGAGCATTGTGATGACAAGGGCATGGAGCATTGTGATGACAATGGCCATTGATAATTTTGATGACAATTTATGAAGCATTGGGATGACAACCACATGGAGCTGGCTATGACTGGGGTCATGGAGCATTGCGATGAAAAGTGCATAGAGAATTGTGATGACAAAGCATTTAACACTGTGAGGAGAAGTGTCATGGAGCATAGTGATTCCAAGGAAGTGGAGAACTGTGATCACCAAAGACATGGAGCATTGTGATGACCAGGGCATGCAGCATTGTGATGGCAAGACCGTGGAGCATTGTGATGAGAAGACCATGGATAATTGTGATGACGAGTGTCATGGAGCACTGTAATGACAAGGGGCATGGAGCATTGTGATGGCAGTTGTTATAGAGAATTCTGATGACAGCGGTCATGGAGCATTGTAATGACAATTGTCATGGAGCATTCTGATGACTAGCTTGTGGAGTATTGTGATGACAATGGCATGGAGCATTGTGATGAAAATGACATGGAGCATTGTGATGAAAAAGGCATGGAGCCTTTTCATGACAGGGTTCAAGAAGCATTCTGACGACAAGTGTTAGGGAGCATTGTGATGACAAGTGTATTGAGAATTGCGATGACAAAGGTCATGGAGTATTGTGATGACAAGGGCAAGGAGCATTGTGATGACAGGGGCATAGAACATTGTTCTGACTTTTTTCATGGATTATTGTGATGACAGTGGCATGTCACATTGAGATGACAAGGGCATGGAGCATTGTGGTGACAAAGGTCACAGAGCCTTGTGTGACGAGGGCATGGACCATTGTGAGGACAATTTTCATGAAGCATTGTGATGACTGGAGTCACGGAGCATTGTGATGACAGGGGTCATGGAGCATTTTGACGACAAGTGCATGGAGCATTTTGATGACAGGGGCATGGAACTTTGGTCTGACATGTTTCATGGATTATTGTGATGACAGTTGGCATGGCACATTTTGATGACAAGGGCAGGGAACATTGTGAAGACAAGGTCATGGAGTATTGTGAAGATAGGTGACAGGGAGCATTGTGATTACATATGTCATTGTCCATTGTGATGACAATGGCATGGCACATTGTGATACCAAGTGTCATGGAGGATTGTGATGACAAAGGTAATGGAGCGTTTTGATGACAAGGGCTTGGAACATTGCGATGACAAGGGTCATGCAGAATTGTGATGACAAGGGCATGGAGCATTGTGATGACAAGCGCCATTGAGAATTTTGATGACAAGGTTGTGAAGCATTGTGATGAAAAGCACATGGAGCTTGCTATGAAAGGGGTCATAGAGCATTGCGATGACAAGTGCATGGAGATTTGTGATGACAAGAAGATATATCATTTTGATGAGAAGTGTCAAGAAGCACTGTGATGACAAGGACGTGGAGAACTGTGATGAAAAGGGACATGGAGCATTGAGATGACCAGGGCATGGAGCATTGTGATGGTAAAACCGTGAAGCATTGTGATGAGAAGACCTTGGGTAATTGCGATGACGAGAATCATGGAGCACTGTACTGACAAGGGGCAAGGAGCATTGTGATGACAGGTGTCAGGGAACATTGTGATGACATGGGTCATGGAGCATTGTGATGACAAGGCCGTGGAACATTGTGATGGCAGGGGTCATGGAGCATTGTTATGACAGGTGCAATGGAGCATTGTGATGACAAGGGCATGGAGCACTGTGATGACAAGTGTCATGGAGCACTGTGATGACAATGGCAGGGAGCATTGTGATTACAAGCAACATTGAGAATTTTTATAACAATGTCATGAAGCATTGTGTTGACAAGCATATGGAGCTTGCTATGACAGGGTTCAGGGAGAATTGTGATGACAAGTTCATGGAGAATTGTGATGACAAGAGCATGTAACATTGTGATGAGAAGTGTCATGGAACATTGTGAAGACAAAGAGGAGGAGAATTGTGATGACAAGGGACATGAAGCACTGTGATGACCAGGGCATGGAGCAATGTGATGGCAACACCATCGAGTATTGTGATGAGGAGACCATGGATAATCGTGGTGACAAGCATCATGGAGCATTATGATGACAAGAGCCATGGAGCATTCTGACATAAGATATCACTTATAAAGGAAATGTAAACATGGGTACACATGAACTGAATTAGTAAAGAGAACAGAGTCTCACATGTAGAAAATATACTTATGCCTGCTTAAGGGGAAAGGAGAGGTGGGGAGATGCATAAAGCCAGAATTTGATATTAACACAGGTACCATTACATAATCCAAATACAGAATAGACAAGACCTACTCCTTCCTCAGTGAACGGGATTCAACACCGCTATTCTCCGCAGAGGAATATATCTGACTAGTAAGAATCTTAAAACCTATGTATTGATATGTCTCCGTAAGGGAATCAAGTGTGTCTAGACAGGCGTAAACATGGCAGTGAAAATCAGGTGAAACCCATGATAAAAAGGAATTTAAAAACAAAACAAAAAAACAGGGAAATTCTTTACAATTCCTTCAGGGGCTCTGATGAAACCTAGAATGACCCTATATACGACAGCTGGATGTGGCATAAGCCTGGACACTTGGGACTGAGAGGATTGGTGAGATTCAGTGAGCAAATGCAGACCCTTTAAAGCAATAATGTGTGGCACCCATTGCTTAGGTCCCAACTCTCCAGGAAGAAGGGAATATTACTACAGCTATAACATGTACGGGAAACCTAGAGAAGGGATACTCTGGGAAGAAACGAAAGGTTTCTAAAACTCAACTAATAGTCCCTCTCCTGGTGCTCCGGTTTGACTTTCCAACTGCTTTACTATCAATGTCCCAACTTGGAGAGACAGCCCCTTTAACCTCCTGGATCGCACAGTTTTCCAATTTGGCAGAGGATGAAAGGGAAGAGGGACAACCAATGAGAGAGTAGCTGTTAGGCATTTGGACGGGCACATGTCACTCTAATTTCCTGGCAGGTATAAGAATTAACCAAAGTCTCAGCCACCCGCCGGGAACCAGTATAGTTCCTGAACCAAAGTTTTGGACCTGCCGTCATCTCACAAAAAACGAGTTGAAAAATGGAGCTCAGGGGCACAGCAATTCACAAACTGCAGAGTAATAAAGGACAACCATCGTCCAAAAATCAGCTGAGGGAAGGCAATGAGGCGGAATTGAAAGTGAGTGAGAATAGCAGGAAACAGATTTCAAGAGGTACATTGGAATCACCTTTAAAGCACAGGAAGAGGGGCACAACTTCGACAACGATGCACTTGGCCAAAAAGGGCGTATGCATTTTCTTCTGAATATATTCAGGAGAAAACGCATACACCCTTTTTGGCCAAGCAAGCACATGGGCAATGAAAACCTGCACTATAAAGAAGTATCACTTCCCACCTCTAAAAAGGGATATACGCAAAATGTGTAAAATCCAGAAAGGCAAGAAAGGCCCTGGAGAACAGGGAGCCTAGTTATGCTGATGGGCAGGATGTAAATTGACAACTGCCTCTCTGGAGGAGTGCATTGCGTTCCCTAAAACAGGTAAACAACAGAGCTACAGAGCCAAGGGCACTTCCAGTCTAAGGAATATACCTTGGTAAAACTGAAAATCAATAAAACAGAGCAAACACAAAATTGAAGGCTGAACTGCTTACAAGACCCTCAACTTGGGTACACCTTAAATATCCCAGGAAAGACAAAAATGGTTCAAGAAATTGTGTTACTTACGTACAATTGAATACGCCTCAACAATGAAATCAATGTCATAAGATCAGTAGCAGCAAAATGAGTGGATTCAGGTACGATGATTCTAAGTGAAATAAATCACAGAGAAGAAGAAACTTATCATAAGATATCACTTATGAAGGCCCTGTAAACATGGCTACACATGAACTGAGCTACGAATGAGAACAGAATCTCACATTTAGAAAACACTCTTATGCCTGCTTAAGGGGGAAGGGAGGTGGGGTGATGCATAAAACCAGAGTGTGATACTAGTACAAGTACCATTCCAAAAACCAACTATGGAAAAGACAAGACCAACACTTTCCTCAGTGAAAGGGACTCAAAACCCCATAATTCCTGCAGAGGAATATATCTGACTAGTAAGAATCTTAAAACCTCTGTACGTATATGTCTCCATAGGTGAATCAAGTGTGTCTAGACTGGCATAAATATGGCAGTGAGAATCAGCTCAAACCCTCTATAAAAAGGAATTTGAAAAACAAAACAAAAAACCAGGGAAATTCTATACAATTCCTTCAGGGGCTCTGAAGAAACCTGGAATGACCCTATCTACAATGACAGCTGGATGTGGCATAAGGCTGGACACTTGGGACTGAGAGGATTGGTGAGATTTGGTGAGCAAATGCAGACCATTTAAAGCAATAATGCATGGCACACATTCCAAGGGTTACAACTCTTCAGGTTGAAGGGAATATTACTACAGCTAAAACATGTATGTGAAACCTAGAGAATGGACACATTGTGAATATGAAAGGTTTCTAAAACTCAACTAATAGTCCCTCTCCTGGTGCTCCGGTTTGACTTTCCAACTGTTTTTCTATCAATGTCCCAAATTGTAGAGACAGCCGCTTTAACCTCCTGGTTCGCACAGGTTGCCAATATGGCACAGGATGAAAGGGAAGAGGGAGAACCAATGAGAGAGTAGTTGTTAGGCATTTGGACAGGCACATGTCACTCTAATTTCCCTGCAGGTAGAAGAAGTAGACAAAGTCTCAGCCATCCGTCGGGAACCAGTATAGTTCCTGAACCAAAGTTTTGGACCTGCCGTCAGCTCACAAAAAATGAGTTGAATAATGGAGGTCAGGGGCACAACAATTCACAAACTGGCAGAGTAATAAAGGACAACTATCTTCCAAAAATCCATTTAGGGAAGGCAACGAGGTGGACTTGAATGTGAGCGAGAATAGCAGGAAACAGATTTCAAGAGGTACATTGGAATCACCTTTAAAGGACAGGAAGAGGGGCACAACTTCGACAATGATGCACTTGGCCAAAAAGGGCGTATGCATTTTCTCCTGAATATATTCAGGAGAAAACGCATACGCCCTTTCTGGCCAAGCAAGCAAGCGGGCAATTCAAATCTGCACTACAAAGAAGTATCACTTCCCACCGGTAAAAAGGGACATCCGCAAAATGTGTAAAAACCAGAATGGCAAGAAAGGCCCTGGAGAACAGGGAGCCTAGTTATGCTGATGGGCAGGATGTAAATTGCCAACTGCCTCTCTGGAGGAGTGCATTGTGTTCCCTAAAACAAGTAATCAACAGAGCTACAGAGCCAAGGGCACTTCCAGTCTAGGGAATATACCATGGGAAAACTGAAAATCAATAAGACAGAGCCACCCCAAAATTGAGGGCTGCACTGCTTACAAGAACCTCAACATGGATACACCTTAAATATCCCAGGAAACACAAAAATGGTTCAAGAAATTGTGTTACTTACATAAATGGAATATCCCTCAGCCATGAAATCAATGTCATAAGGCCAGTAGAAGCAAAATGAGTGGATTCAGGTACGATGATTCTAAGTGAAATAAGTCACAGAGAAAAGAAAACTTATCATAAGATATCACTTATGAAGGTCCTGTAAACATGGCTACACATGAACTGAGTTAGGAAAGAGAACAGAGTCTCACATTTAGAAAACACTCTTATGCCTGCTTAAGGGTGAAGGATAGGTGGGGTGATGCATCAAACCAGAGTTTCATATTAGTACAGATACCGTTCCAAAAACCAACTACGGAATAGACAAGACCTACACCTTCCTCAGTGAAAGGGACACAAAACCCACTATTTCCCGGCGAGGAATATATCTGACTAGTAAGAATATTAAAACCTATATATTGATATGTCTCCGTAAGGGAATCAAGTGTGTCTAGACTGGCAAAAACATGGCAGTGAGAATGAGCTCAAACCCACTATAAAAAGGAATTTCGAAAACAAAACAAAAAAAACAGGGAAATTCTTTACAATTCCTTCAGGGGCTCTGATGAAACCTGGAATGACCCTATATACAACGACAGCTGGATGTGGCATAAGGCTGTACACTTGGGACTGTGAGGATTGGTGAGATTTGGTGAGCAAATGCAGACCATTTAAAGCAATAATGTGTGGCACACATTCCAAGGTTCCCAACTCTCCAGGTTGAAGGGAATATTACTACAGCTATAACATGTACGGGAAACCTAGAGAATGGACACACTGTGAATACGAATGGTTTCTAAAACTCAACTAATATTCCCTCTCCTGGTGCTCCGGTTTGACTTTACAACTGCTTTACTATCAATCTCCCAACTTGGAGTGACAGCCCCTCAAATCTCCTGGTTCGAACACGTTGCCAATTTGGCAGAGGATGAAAGGGAAGAGGGAGAACCAATGAGAGAGTAGCTGTTAGGCATTTGGACGGTCACATGTCACTCTAATTTCCCGGCTGGAAGAAGAGTTAACCAAAGTCTCAGCCACCCGCCGGAAACCAGTAGAGGTCCAGAACCAAAATTGTGGACTTGCGGTCAGCTCACAAAAAACGAGTTGAAAAATGGAGCTCAGGGGCACAGAAATTCACAAATTGGCAGTGTAATAATGGACAACTATCGTCCAAAAATCTGTTGAGAGAAGGCAACGAGGCAGACTTGAATGTGAGCCAGAATAGCAGGAAACAGATTTCAAGAGGTACATTGGAATCACCTTTAAAGCACAGGAAGAGGGGCACAACTTCGACAGTGATGCACTGGGCTAAAAAAGGGCGTATGCGTTTTCTCCTGAATATATACAGGAGAAAACGCATACGCCCTCTTTGGCCAAGCAAGCAACCGGGCAATGGAAATCTGCACTACAAAGAAGTATCACTTCCCACAGGTCAAAAGGGAAATCGCAAAATGTGTAAAAACGAGAAAGTCAAGACCGGTGCTGGAGAACAGGGAGCCTAGTTTTGCTGAAGGGCATGATGTAAATTGCCAACTGCCTCTCTGGAGGAGTGCGTTGTGTGCCCTAAAACAAGGAAACAACAGAGCTACAGAGCCAAGGGCACTTCCCGTCTAGGGAAGATACCTTGGGAAAACTGAAAATCAATCAGACAGAGCCACCCCAAAATTTAGGGCTGCACTGATTACAAGAACCTCAACTTGGGTACAAGTTAAATATCCCAGAAAAGACAAAAATGCTTCAAGAAATTGTGGTACTTATGTACGATGGAATATCCCTCAGCCATGAAATCAATGTCATAAGGGCAGTAGCAGCAAATGAGTGGATTCAGGTACAAGGATTCTAAGTGAAATAAGTCACAGAGAAAAAGAAACTTATCAGAAATTATCACTTATGAAGGTCCTGTAAACATGGCTACACATGAACTGAGTTAGGAAAGACAACAGAACAATGAAACTTATCATAAGATATCAGTTATAGCGGGAATGTACACATGGCTACACATGAACTGAATTACAAACACAACAGAGTCACACATTTAGAAAACAAACTTCTGCCTGATTAAGGGGAAAGGCGAGATGGGGTTATGCATAAATCCACAGTCCTTAATTAGCACAGATATCGTTCCATAAACCAAGTATGTAATAGACAGCACCTACTCCCGGCAAAATGAACTGGACTCAACAACCCCTATTCATTGAAGAGGAATATATCTGACTAGTAAGTATTTTAAAACATATGTATTCTCATGTCTCCATAAATGAATCATGTGTGTGTATAATGACATGAACACAGCACTGAAATTCATCTAAACCCCCTTATAAAAATAAATTTCAAAAGCAAAATGCAAAAACAGCGAAAGAGGGAGAAAGTCTTAAAAATTACGTTCAGGGCCTGTGATGCAACCTGGATTGACCACCTTTACATCCACAGCTGGATGAGACATAAGACTGGACACTTGGGTCTGACAAGATTGCTGAGGTTGTGTGAGCAAAAGAACACCACTTAGAGCAATACTGTGTGCTACCCATTCTAGTGGCCCCAACTCTCCATGTTTAAGGGAATCTTCCTACAGTTAACACATGCATGGGAAACCCAGTGGATGGTACACTGTGTAATCGGGAAAGTTTTCTAAAAGGTACCTCATTTTTCCTTTCCTCATGCTCGGCTTTGCCATTCCATCTGCATTACTAAAAATCTCCCCACTTGGAGTGTCAGCGCCTTTACCCTCCTGTTATGCACAGTTTTCAAATTGTGCAGAGGATGAACAGGAAGAGGGGAAACAAATGAGACATTAGCTGTAGGTGTTTGGATGGGCACATGTCACTCTAGTTTCCCATCAGGAAGAAGAATTAAACAAAGGCTCAGCCTGCAACCCCGGGACCAGACTAGGGCCTAAAGCCATACTGCGGTATTGCAGCCAGCTCACAAATAAGCAAGTTGAAAAATGGAAATCAGGGGCACAGCAATTCACAAACTTGCAGAGTTATAAAGGACAACTATCATCCAGAAATATATTGAGGTAAGGCAGTGAAGAGGATTTGAATGCAAGGCAGAATTGAAGGAAACAGATTTCAAGAGGTAGATTGGAGTCGTCTTTAAAGCACATGAAAAGCGACAGAACTTCGACAATGTTGCCCTTGGCCGAAAAGGGAGTATGTGTATTTTCTTGAATATATTCGGGAAAAAAATGCATACGCCCTTTTTGGCCAAGCAAGCCATCAGGCATTGCAAATCCACCCTACATAGAAGTGTCACTTACCTCCGGTCAAAAGGGCTATCCACAAATAGTGTAAAAACCACAAATACAGGACAGGCCATGGAGAAAAGGGAGCCTGGTTACACCGACGGACAGGATGTAAATGGCCAACAGCCTCTCTGGAGAACTGTATGTTGTTTTCTAAAACAGAGCTACAGAGCATAGCACACTTCCACTCATGGGAGTGTATTTTGGGAAAATTAAAAATCCACAACACACAGCCAGCCCAAAGTTTAGGGCTGCTCTGTTTACAAGAACCTCGACTTTGGTACACTTAAAATATCCCAGGAAAGGGAAAATAATGGATAAATATGTTGTGGTACTTATATACAATAGAATGTCACTCAGACATAAAATCAATGTCATAAGGCCAATAGCAGCATAATGAGTGGGTTTAGGTATGATGATGCTAAGGGAAATGAGCCACAAAGAAAAAGAAACTTATTGTAATATATCACTTATAGAGGGAATGTAAACATGGACACACATGAACTGAATTTCAAAACAGAACAGAGTTACACATTTAGAAAACACACTTATGCCTCCTTAAGGGGAAAGGTGACGTGGGGTGATGTGTAAAAGCAGAGTTTGAAATTAGCACAGATACCATTCCATATACCAAATATGTAATAGACAAGACCTACTCCTTTCTCAATGAACTGGAAACAAAACACCCTATTCACTGAAGAGGAATATATCTGACTGCTAATAATCTTGACACCTATGTATTTATATGTATCCATAATGGAATCAAGTGTATGTAGATTGGCATAATCACAGATCAATGGAACAGGACAGAAAGCTAAGAGATAAACCTACATACCTATGGCTATCTCATCTATGACAAAGGAGCTAAGGATATACAATGGAGAAAAGACAGTCTCTTCAGTAATTGGTGCTGGGAAAACTGGACGCCTACACATAAAAGAATGAAATTAGAACACTCCATAACACCATACACAAAAATAAACTCTAAATTGATTAGAGATCTAAATATAAGACCAGACACTATAAAACACTTAGAGGAAACCATAGGCAGAACACTCTATGACATAAATCACAGCAAGATCCTTTTTGACCCACCTCCTAGAGAAATGGAAATAAAAACAGAAATCAACAAATGGGACCTAATGAAACTTAAAAGCTTTTACACAGTACAAGAAAACATAAACAAGATGCAAAAACAACCCTCAGAATGGGAGAAAATATTTTCAAATGAAGCAATTGATAAAGGATTAATCTCCAAACTTTACAAGCACCTCATGTAGCTCAATATCACAAAAACAAACAACCCAATCCAAAAACGGGCAGAAGACCTAAATAGACATTTCTCCAAAGAAGATATACAGATTGACAAGAAACACATGAAAGGATGCTGAACATCACTAATCATTAGAGAAATGCAAATCAAAACTACCGTGAGGTATCACCTCACAGCAGTCAGAGTGGCAATCATCAAAAAAATCTACAAAACAATAAATGAAGGAGAGGCCTTTATTGGAGAAAAGGGAACACACTTGCACTGTGGGTGGGAATGTAAATTGATATGGGCACTAGGGTGAACAGTACGGAGGTTCCTTTAAATAACTAACAATAGAAGTACCATACGACACAACGATCCAACTACTGGGCATTTACCTTGTGAAAACCATAATTCAAAAAGAGTTATGTACAAAAATATTCATTGAAGCTCTATTTACAATAGCCAGGACATGGAAGCAACCTAAGTGTCCATCGACAGATGAATGGATAAAGAAGATCTGGCACATATATACAATAGAATATTACTCAGCCATAAAAAGAAGCAAAACTGAGTTATTTGTACTGAGGTGGATGGATTAGAATCTGTCCTACACAGTGAAGTAAGTCAGAAAAGGAAAAATAAATAATGTATGTTAACAGAGATATACGGAATCTAATGAAGAAAAAAAAAGATTATGAAGAACCAAGTTGCAGGACAGGATTAAGGACACAGAAGTAGAGAAAGGACTTGAGGACACCGGAAAGGGTATGGGTAAGCTGGGACGAAGTGAGAGAGTGGCATGGACATAAATACATTACCACATGTAACACCGATAGCTACTGGGAAGCAGCCACATAGAACAGGGAGATCAGCTCGGTGCTTTGTGACCACATAAAGAGGTGGGATATGGAGTGTGGGAGGGAGATGCAAGAGGGAGGGGATCTGCTGATATTTGTATATGTATAGCTGATTCACTTTGTTATACAGCAGAAACTAACACTCCATTGTAAAGCAATTATACTCCAATAAACCTATAAAAGGAAAAAAAAAAAAAGAAAGCCCAGGGATAAACCTACACACCTATGGTCAACTAATCTATGACAAAGGAGGCAAGACTATACAATGGAGATAAGACAGTCTCTTCAATCAGTGGTGCTGGGAAATATGGACAGCTACATGTAAAAAATGAAATTAGAACACTCCCCAACACCATACATAAAAATATATTCAAGGACTTCCGGGTAAGATGGCGGAAGAGTAAGACGCGGAGATCACCTTCCTCCTCACGGATACACCAGAAATACAGCTACACGTGGAACAACTCCTACAGAACACCTACTGAACGCTGGCAGAAGACCCCAGACCTCCCAAAAGGCAAGAAACTCCCCACATACCTGGGTAGGGCAAAGCGGAGAGATTCCCGCACAGAGGATCGGTGCCGAGCGGCACTCACCAGCCCGAGAGGCTTGTCTGCTCGCCCGCCGGGGCGGGCGGCGCTGGAAGCTGAGGCTCGGGCTTCGGTCAGAGCGCAGGGAGAGGACTGGGGCTGGCGGCGAGAACTCAGCCTGAAGGGGGCTAGTGTGCCACAGCTGGCCGGGAGGGAGTCCGGGAGAACTCTGGAGCTGCCGAAGAGGCAAGAGACTTGTTCTTCCCTCTTGGTTTCCTGCTGCGCGAGGAGAGGGGATTAAGAGCGCTGCTTAAAGGGGCTCCACAGACGGGCGCGAGTCGCGACTGAAAGCGCGGAGCCCAGTGACGGGCGTGGGACGCTGTGGCTGCTGCTGCCGCCGCCAAGAAGCCCGTGTGCGAGCGCAGGTCACTGTCCACACCGCCCTTCCGGGAGCCTGAGCAGCCCGCCACTGCCGGGGTCCCGGGATCCAGGGGCGGCTTCCCTGGGAGAACGCACGGCGCGCCTCGGGCTGGTGCAACGTCACGCCGACCTCTGCCGCTGCAGGCTCGCCCCGCACTCCGTGCCCCTCCCTCCCGCCCGGCCTGAGTGAGCCAGAGTTCCCGAAGAGGCTGCTCCTTTAACCC
This sequence comes from Hyperoodon ampullatus, assembly GCF_949752795.1. NCBI lineage: Eukaryota > Metazoa > Chordata > Mammalia > Artiodactyla > Ziphiidae > Hyperoodon > Hyperoodon ampullatus. The sequence goes on along the minus strand of NW_027640499.1, from coordinate 310,887 downwards.
TTTCCTGTCTGAGCGAAGAACAGACGCCCTCCGGCGACCTACACGCAGAGGCGGGGCCAAATCCAAAGCTGAGACCCGGGAGCTGTGAGAACAAAGAAGAGAAAGGGAAACCTCTCCCAGCAGCCTCAGAAGCAGCGGATTAAAGCTCCACAATCAACTTGATGTACCCTGCATCTGTGGAATACATGAATAGACAACAAATCATCCCAAATTGAGGAGCCAGGAGTCAGTACTGTGCCTCTGAGGTGGGAGAGCCAACTTCAGGACACTGGTCCACAAGAGACCTCCCAGCTCCACATAATATCAAACGGCGAAAATCTTCCAGAGATCTCCATCTCAACACCAGCACCCAGCTTCACTCAACGACCAGCAAGCTACAGTGCTGGACACCCTATGCCAAACAACTAGCAAGACAGGAACACAATGCCACCCATTAGCAGAGAGGTGGCCTAAAATCATAAAAAGTCTGCAGACACCCCAAAACACACCACCAGACGTGGACCTGCCCACCAGAAAGACAAGATCCAGCCTCATCCACCAGAACACAGGCACTAGTCCCCTCGACCAGGAAACCTACGCAACCCACTAAACCAACCTTAGCCACTGGGGACAGACACCAAAAACAACAGGAACTACGAACCTGCAGCCGGCAAAAAGGAGACCCCAAACACAGTAACATAAGCAAAATGAGAAGACAGAAAAACACACAGCAGGAGAAGGAGCAAGATAAAAACCCACCAGACCTAACAAATGAAGAGGTAATAGGCAGTCTATCTGAAAAAGAATTCAGAATAATGATAGTAAAGATGATCCAAAATCTTGGAAATAGAATAGACAAAATGCAAGAAACAGTTAACAAGGACCTAGTAGAACTAAAGATGAATCAAGCATCGATTAAAAACACAATAAATGAAATGAAAAATACTCTAGATGGGATCAATAGCAGAATAACTGAGGCAGAAGAACGGATAAGTGAGGTGGAAGATAAAATAGTGGAAATAACTAATGCAGAGCAAAATAAAGAGAAAAGAATGAAAAGAACAGAGGACAATATCAGAGACCTCTGGGACAACATTAAACGCACCAACATTCGAATTATAGGGGTTCCAGAAGAAGAAGAGAAAAAGAAAGGGACTGAGAAAATATTTGAAGAGATTATAGTTGAAAACTTCCCTAATATGGGAAAGGAAATAGTTAATCAAGTCCAAGAAGCACAGAGAGTCCCATACAGAATAAATCCAAGGAGAAATACGCCAAGACACATATTAATCATACTGTCAAAAATTAAACACAAAGAAATCATATTAAAAGCAGCAAGGCAAAAACAACAAATAACACACAAGGGAATCCCCATCAGGATAACAGCTGATCTCTCAGCAGAAACTCTACAAGCCAGAAGGGAGTGGCAGGACATAATTAAAGTGATGAAGGAGAGAAACCTGCAACCAAGATTACTCTACCCAGCAAGGATCTCATTCAGATTTGATGGAGAAATTAAAACGTTTACAGACAAGCAAAAGCTGAGAGAGTTCAGCACCACCAAACCAGCTTTACAACAAATGCTAAAGGAACTTCTCTAGGCAAGAAACACAACAGAAGGAAAAGACCTACAATAACGAACCCAAAACAATTAAGAAAATGGGAATAGGAACATACATATCGATAATTACCTTAAATGTAAATGGACTAAACGCTCCCACCAAAAGACGCAGATTGGCTGAATGGATACAAAAACAAGACCCATATATATGCTGTCTACAAGAGACCCACTTCAGACCTAGAGACACATACAGACTGAAAGTAAGGGGATGGAAAAAGATATTCCATGCAAATGGAAACCAAAAGAAAGCTGGAGTAGCAATTCTCATATCAGACAAAATAGACTTTAAAATAAAGACTACTAGAAGAGACAAAGAAGGACACTACATAATGATCAAGGGATCGATCCAAGAAGAAGATATAACAATTGTAAATATTTATGCACCCAACATAGGAGCACCTCAATACATAAGGCAAACACTAACAGCCATAAAAGGAGAAATTGACAGTAACACAATCATAGTAGGGGACTTTAACACCCCACTTTCACCAATGGACAGATCATCCAAAATGAAAATAAATAAGGAAACACAAGCCTTAAATGATACATTAAACAAGATGGACTTAATTGATATTTATAGGACATTCCATCCAAAAACAACAGAATACACATTTTTCTCAAGTGCTCATGGAACATTCTCCAGGATAGATCATATCTTGGGTCACAAATCAAGCCTTGGTAAATTTAAGAAAATTGAAATTGTATCAAGTATCTTTTCCGACCACAATGCTATGAGACTAGATATCAATTACAGGAAAAGAGCTATAAAAAATACAAACACATGGAGGCTAAACAATACATTACTTAATAACGAAGTGATCACTGAAGAAATCAAAGAGGAAATAAAAAAATACCTAGAAACAAATGACAATGGAGACACGACGACCCAAAACCTATGGGATGCAGCAAAAGCAGTTCTAAGAGGGAAGTTTATAGCAATACAATCCCACCTTAAGAAACAGGAAATATCTCGACTAAACAACCTAACCTTGCACCTAAAGCAATTAGAGAAAGAAGAACAAAAACATCCCAAAGTTAGCAGAAGGAAAGAAATCATAAAAATCAGATCAGAAATAAATGAAAAAGAAATGAAGGAAACAATAGCAAAGATCAATAAAACTAAAAGCTGGTTCTTTGAGAAGATAAACAAAATTGATAAACCATTAGCCAGACTCATCAAGAAAAAAAGGGAGAAGACTCAAATCAATAGAATTAGAAATGAAAAAGGAGAAGTAACAACTGACACTGCAGAAATACAAAAGATCGTGAGAGATTACTATAAGCAACTCTATGCCAATAAAATGGACAACCTGGAAGAAATGGACAAATTCTTAGAAATGCACAACCTGCCAAGACTGAATCAGGAAGAAATAGAACATATGAACAGACCAATCACAAGCACTGAAATTGAAACTGTGATAAAAAATCTTCCAACAAACAAAAGCCCAGGACCAGATGGCTTCACAGGCGAATTCTATCAAGCATTTAGAGAAGAGCTAACGCCTATCCTTCTCAAACTCTTCCAAAATATAGCAGAGGGAGGAACACTCCCAAACTCATTCTACGAGGCCACCATCACCTTGATACCAAAACCAGACAAGGATGTCACAAAGAAAGAAAACTACAGGCCAATATCACTGATGAACATAGATGCAAAAATCCTCAACAAAATACTAGCAAACAGAATCCAACAGCACATTAAAAGGATCATACACCATGATCAAGTGGGGTTTATCCCAGGAATGCAAGGATTCTTCAATATACGCAAATCAATCAACGTGATACACCATATTAACAAATTGAAGGAGAAAAACCATATGATCATCTCAATAGATGCAGAGAAAGCTTTCGACAAAATTCAACACCCATTCATGATAAAAACCCTGCAGAAAGTAGGCATAGAGGGAACTTTCCTCAACATAATAAAGGCCATATATGACAAACCCACAGCCAGCATCGTCCTCAATGGTGAAAAACTGAAACCATTTCCACTAAGATCAGGAACAAGACAAGGTTGCCCACTCTCACCACTCTTATTCAACATAGTTTTGGAAGTTTTAGCCACAGCAATCAGAGAAGAAAAGCAAATAAAAGGAATCCAAATTGGAAAAGAAGAAGTAAAGCTGTCACTGTTTGCAGATGACATGATACTATACATAGAGAATCCTAAAGATGCTACCAGAAAACTACTAGAGCTAATCAATGAATTTGGTAAAGTTGCAGGATACAAAATTAATGCACAGAAATCTCTGGCATTCCTATATACTAATGATGAAAAATCTGAAAGTGAAATCAAGGAAACACTCCCATTTACCATTGCAACAAAAAGAATAAAATATCTAGGAATAAACCTACCTAAGGAGACAAAAGACCTGTATGCAGAAAATTATAAGACACTGATGAAAGAAATTAAAGATGATACAAATAGATGGAGAGATGTACCATGTTCTTGGATTGGAAGAATCAACATTGTGAAAATGACTCTACTACCCAAAGCAATCTACAGATTCAATGCAATCCCTATCAAAATACCACTGGCATTTTTCACAGAACTAGAACAAAAAATTTCACAATTTGTATGGAAACACAAAAGACCCCGAATAGCCAAAGCAATCTTGAGAACGAAAAATGGAGCTGGAGGAATCAGGCTCCCTGACTTCAGACTATACTACAAAGCTGCAGTAATCAAGACAGTATGGTACTGGCACAGAAACAGAAAGATAGATCAATGGAACAGGATAGAAAGCCCAGAGATAAACCCACGGACATATGGTCACCTTATCTTTGATAAAGGAGGCAGGAATGTACAGTGGAGAAAGGACAGTCTCTTCAATAAGTGGTGTTGGGAAAACTGGACAGGGACATGTAAAAGTATGAGATTCGATCACTCCCTAACACCATACACAAAAATAAGCTCAAAATGGATTAAAGACCTAAATGTAAGGCCAGACACTATCAAACTCTTAGAGGACAACATAGGCAGAACACTCTATGACATAAATCACAGCAAGATCCTTTTTGACCCACCTCCTAGAGAAATGGAAATAAAGACAAAAATAAACACATGGGACCTAATGAAACTTAAAAGCTTTTGCACAGCAAAGGAAACCATAAACAAGACCAAAAGACAACCCTCAGAATGGGAGAAAATATTTGCAAATGAAGCAACTGACAAAGGATTAATCTCCAAAATTTATAAGCAGCTCATGCAGCTCAATAACAAAAAAACAAACAACCCAATCCAAAAATGGGCAGAAGACCTAAATAGACATTTCTCCACAGAAGATATACAGACTGCCAACAAACACATGAAAGGATGCTCAACATCTTTACTAATTAGAGAAATGCAAATCAAAACTACAATGAGATATCATCTCACACCAGTCAGAATGGCCATCATCAAAAAATCTAGAAACAATAAATGCTGGAGAGGGTGTGGAAAAAAGGGAACACTCTTGCACTGCTGGTGGGAATGTGAATTGGTACAGCCACTATGGAGAACGGTATGGAGGTTCCTTAAAAAACTACAAATAGAACTACCATATGACCCTGCAATCCCACTACTGGGCATATACCCTGAGAAAACCATAATTCAAAAAGAGACATGTACCAAAATGTTCATAGCAGCCCTATTTACAATAGCCCGGAGATGGAAACAACCTAAGTGTCCATCATTGGATGAATGGGTAAAGAAGATGTGGCACATACATACAATGGAATATTACTCAGCCATAAAAAGAAATGAAATTGAACTATTTGTAATGAGGTGGATGGACCTAGAGTCTGTCATACAGAGTGAAGTAAGTCAGAAAGAGAAAGACAAATACTGTATGCTGACACATATATATGGAATTTAAGAAAAAAAAAGGTCATGAAGAACATAGGGGTAAGACAGGAATAAAGACACAGACCTACTAGAGAATGGACTTGAGGATATGGGGAGGGGGAAGGGTAAGCTGTGACAAAGTGAAAGAGCGGCATGGACATATATACACTACCAAACGTAAGGTAGATAGCTAGTGGGAAGCAGCCGCATAGCACAGGGAGATCAGCTCGGTGCTTTGTGACCGCCTGGAGGGGTGGGATAGGGAGGGTGGGAGGGAGACGCAAAAGGGAGGGGATATGGGAACATATGTATACATATAACTGATTAAATTTGTGATAAAGCAAAAAATAAAAAATAAAAAATAAAAAATAAAAAAAAAAAAAGAAAAGAGAAAAAAAAAAAAAAATATTCAAAATGGATTAGAGACCTTAATGTAAGTCCGGACAGTATAAAACTCTGAGAGGAAAACTTACGAAGAATACTCTGACGTAAATCACAGCAAGATCTTTTTTGATCCACCTCCTATTGTAATGAAATAAAAAATAGAAGCTAAACAGATGGGACCTAATGAAACGTAAAAGATTTTGCAAAGCAAAGGAAACTACAAACAAGACGAAAAGACAACCCTCAGAATGGCAGAATATATTTGCAAACGAATCAATGGAGAAATGATTAATCTCCAATATATATAAACAGCTCATGTAGGTCAACATTAATAAGACAAAAAACCCAATACAAAAATGGAAGAAGATCTAAATAGACATTTCTTCCAAGAAGACATAGAGATGGCCAAGACGTACATGAAAATCTGCTCAACATCACTAATTATTAGAGAAATGGAAATCAAAACTACAATGAGGTATCACGTCACACCTGTTAGAATGGGCATCATCAGAAAATCTACAAACAACAAATGCTGGAGAGGGTGTGGAGGAAAGGAACCTTCTTCCACTATTGTTGGGAATGTAAATCGATAGAGTCTCTATGGAGAACAGAATGGAGGTTCCTTAAAAAACTAAAAATAGAATTACCATATAATACAGCAATACCACTACTGGGCATATACCCAAAGAAAAGCATAAATCAAAAAGACACATTCACCACAATGTTCATTGCAGCACTATTTACAATAGCCAGGTAATGAAAGCAACCTAAGTGCCCACAGACAGACGAATGGATAACATGTGGTACATATATACAATGGAATATTACTCAGCCATACATAGGAATGAAATTGGGTCATTTGTAGAGACCTTGATGGATCTAGAGACTGTCATACAGAGTGAAGTAAGTCAGAAAGAGAAAAACAAATATTGGATATTAATGCATATATGTGGAACCCAGACAATTGGTACAGATGAACCGGTTTGCAGGGCAGAGATAGAGACACAGATGTAGAGAACAAACATATGGACACCAAGAGGGGAACGCAATGTGAGGGTGGTGGTGGGATGAATTGGGAGACTGGGATTCACATGTGCACACTTATATGTATAAAATAGATATCCAGTAAGAACCTGCTGTATAAAAGAAATAAATATTAAAAAATTAAAAATAAATAAATAACATTTAATAAAATAAAATAGAAAAAAAGTTTTTCCCTTCATATAGACGTCTTTATATTAATGCATTATTTCCATGTTTATATCTCTAAATTAAGAAAAAGAGGAATAAATAAAACCTACCTTGAACCAAAAAGAAAAAAAGGAAAAAAAAATACAGAACCCACCAGTTATACAGAGGAAAATCGTATAAGGGCACTTGCTCCAGTGGTAAAAAATTCTTAAGTTGTTCAGAAGTGGGAAATCATGTCCCATGCAGTCAGCAGCGGTCCACCCCACAAGGAGCATCCTCATTGCAAAACTGGGGGATTATGTCGAGGCGTCTGTGAGTAAATGTGAGCTGAGCCCCAGTCCTGCTGCAGCTGAAATCTTCCCACCCTTTCCAGGTAAAACACCTGAATATGTACAAGAACTTGCAAGCCTAGAGGAAAGGCTGTGGAGCCACACCAGCGACAGCATGCAGGCCGACGTGGTGCCTGCAGTACAGCCAGGATGGTCCTGGCACCAGATGCTCTTCTGGAAGCTTTCCATTTCCCTGCCTGAGATACCCTCCTGCCACGGCCCCCACTGCTTTTTTACTTCCTCACCTCTGCCTGGGGAGAAATTCCAGCGGCAGGTATGGGTGACACATCCTCTTCTTTAGCAGGTGGCAGCCTGGCAACTGTTGCAGAAAGTCCAGCAGAGCCCCACTCACACTGGACCACCCAGAAAGCCATGGCCCTTCACTCCCTCCCACCACCCCAGCCCCGACACTGCTGATGGGGCAGATAATGTGGCGTCAGGCACAGCTACAGGTGTTCTTGCTGACTGGAGAGGTGTTTATATTGACCTCAACCCAGGCACACCTGGGGAGGGCTGGCAGGCGGTGTCAGGCTGCCCAAATCAGCCAATCCTCACCCCTCTGCGGCTCACAGTTGCAGAAAATGAGCCTTGCTAAACGGGCCAGGCCCAAGGAACAGGTGTGGGCTCTTGAGAGTCAGGATAGACAAGGGGCTGCAGCTGTGGCTTGTTTTCTTATCATTTTATGTGGTCCATGAGTGGAAAACAACTTCAAGAAGACCCTATCCTAACGAGAGGAACCCAGGAGTCAGGGAGAGGAGTGATGGTGGGTGGAGACAGAGGCCTGTTGCCCTGGCTGCAGTGGAAGTGTCTGGAAGACCAGGCAGAGAGAGGCCACAGAGAGTGATACCTAGGGTCACAGACCTGTCAGAGCTGCTGCTTGTTATTTCAAGTCCTGCTCTGAGGTGTTCTGTGTCAACTGTGAGTGACAGTTGAGCTGGGGGTTCTCTGCAAGGTGGGCTATGTGCACGGTTCCTGTGTGTGCAGCCCTGCTGGGGTACATGCCCAGGGGAGCTCTGTATCCTGGTAAGGGGCTGACTATGAGAGACCCATGGGCTGCTGGGTAGCTGCACAGGTGAGCTCCATACCATGGGAGGGACTTGACCACGAGAGCCCCGTGGGCTGTGCGGTGGGGTGTGCAGCCCAGGTGAGCTCCATATCCTATGATTGGCCTGACCACGAGAGCCCAATGGGCTGCTGGAGACCTGGTAAAGGATATCAGGACAGTCAGTGAAGCCACCGAGGATATACATCAAGTAGCTCCTATTTCCTACACACTGCTGGTCATTCTAATATCCACCAGGCCATGGCATTCTGTATTAGACTTCAATGATGACTTCTTCTGTATTCCATTCATCTCAGAGTCACAAGAATTTTTGGCTTGTGAGTGGCAGGACACAACATGCAACAAAAGCAATAATGTTGGGCCGTCCTTCCCCAATGGTTCAAAAATCCCCACACAATCATTGGGGAAATGTCCTCTAAAGACCTAAAAGTTCTACCTCTGTAAAAGGGAACCCTCCTTCAATATGCAGATGGCATTCTGATCGCCAGGCCTACTAAAGACGCCCCTGAACTACCTAGCCAAGGAAGGATAGAAGGTGTCCAAGAAAAAGGCTCAAATATCCCAGGGTAAGGCGACATGCCTGGGCTTCATTCTCACAGATATTTGGAGAAACGCATCCCAGGATAGGGAAGAAGCCATTTGCAGCCTTATCTCTTCTAAAACTGGAAGACAGCTTAGGGGTTCCTGGGGAGGCCAAGGTTTTCTGCATCTGGATCCCTAACTACAGTCTAATAGCTGGGCCTCTACATGAAACACTGACACGAAATGATGATGATTCTTTTAAATAGAATCCAGAAGCAGCCTTTCAAGAATGGAAAGAGCAGTCAATTCAGGCCCTTGCCCAGGAACTCCCTAATTTAGCTAAACCCTTTGACCTTTACATACCCGGTCAAAGGTTAATCACCCTTGGAGCCTTAGTGCAAAAACTGGGACCACTTTAAATGGAGCAACAGAAGAATGCACTTCAGGTATGATAAACTATGGTCACCAAGGGCTTTGCCCCCCACCCCATCAGGCCAGGATACTGGGGTATCTAAAAAGCTGGAAATCAGCAGCCTGCAAGGCCAGCTCATACTAAGGGAAATGGACCCCACGTTGTGATCCTAACCACCCATCATGCCCTGAAGTTGCAGGGGTCGCGCTGCGGACACACTGACCTCGAGTGAGGAGGCCCTCCAACTCCAACCTCCAGAGAGACAAACGGGGGCAATGGGCCCCCAAGATGACTCGTGTGACCATCACTTGACCTGGAGTTTCTCTCAGAAAACAAGTCGGTGCCCCGAAAGAACAGACTACTGCTTGCAGGACTTACTGCACCCAGACGGGAGCTAAAAAGCTTGGCGGAGGAAACGTATATCACGACTTCACCATAGAAAACCCTACAGACACCGCGGTGATGGTGGACAATATGACTGGCTGGACTGCTGGCTACTTCAAAAGGCCGTTGACTCAGTGGACGTCATGGCCCTGGATCACCACCGAACTTGGAATGTCTCAGAGTTGTGTGGGCAGGGCTCTGACACATGGTGCTGTTTGTACATTAATTCAGTGACCTAATTAAAGAAAGCACAGACTACTGGTCAGAGCATCTAGCCTGGCAAAAACCGTCAGCCTAAGGTCACCGAACAAATGTGCGGTGGGGTGAAACCTGCCACCGCAGCATCTCTGTGCATCTCTTTCCTGGACCCTTAAAGGTCAATCGAATCTATAACACTTCCAATGCTGCTTCTCAGGTGGAAGACCAGTGAGGCAGGAGTCCTTGGGACAATCAACCTCACCTGGAGGCTGCTGGGGAGAAGTTTTTCCCCTTCCCCCGTGTATGAGGGCTCCCACCTCAGCATAAAGCAGTTACAAAAGAGGGGTCTGCACCCTCAGCACCCCAATAATGAGGAAAGGGACAAAAAGCAGAGGAGGTGTTCGTCTCCGGCAAAGTTCATTAAAAATTCCTGGGAGATAAAAAGAGAATCTGGGCAATAAAATAAAGTCTAACCTGTTTTTCCTTTGTGCTTTGTCTAATTTCAAGTGCTCCTAGGGTTCCGCATGCAGAGGTCTCACACCCGGCACTTCAGACCCGATTTCCTAGTGCAGAATGGCTGGGTCGACACCTCAGCTAGCGGGGTCCCATGCAGACTCTGCGACATAGAGCCTGAGCTGCAGCCAACCCAGCCTTCGAGAGCTCCATCCCCTCCCTCCTGCTGACGCTGCCGGGATCCCTACACAGCAGCCCAGCCCACAGCACACGGGGGAGTGCACGCTCTCACCTCTCCATTCTGTTTTCAAAATATAAAGTTTCCTTTGCTTCTGAACCAAACTCAGTCTTGATCTGTTGGCTCCAATGACACTGGGCACGGGGACTCCTGTTGGGGTCCACTCTGGAGGATCAGTAACAGAAATTGAGAACATTGTAACTTCAATGAACAGATGTGTGAGCCAAACTGTAGTCAACCTAGAGCAGTGTATAAGGCTCGGGTAAAATAAGATGTTTCTAAGACTTACATTTAACATTTCCATCACTTTATTATAAGCAAGTTCAGTGAAGACGTCTGTCTTATTTGTCAGGTCAACATTAGAGAAATGAAGTGATTTATTCCCAAGGATGTACATCGAATACTCTTGGCTGAAGCTTCAATCTTGTTTTGAATGCTTTTCCATTGAAAATGATACCTCTCTTTCAGCTTCCCCATTTCTGAGAAGTATAAAATCTTATAATTTATTATTACCAAAGGGGAAAGGTAGGAGAAGGGATAAGTTAACAGTTTGGGATTAACACATACACACTGCTATGTATAAAACAGATCATCAACAAGGAACTATTGTATAGCACAGGGAACTACACTGAATATTTTGCAATAACCTATAAGGGGAAATAATCAGAAAAAGAATAGACATTTTTATTCACATCATCTATCAATGACAGATAAAATGTAACCTAAGCAAGGCCGATGGTGAGCACTTCTGACTCTGAAGATTTCAATCATCTAATGTTTGGACTCTGCCTATTTCCCAAGGCCCTTAATGGACATATGTGTAGCCGTAGCTTAAAAATTCCCCAGTTTGGTGTTCGGGGAGGCACTGATTTGGAAAAATCCCTGGTGTTCTCCTTACATGCAGGGAACCATTCCTACGGCTCAAACATGTCTGTCACACCTAGAGGATGGTACACCGTTTGATCAGAATCAGTTTGGAAAAGGCACCTCATCTCCTCATCGCCTGGTGCTCGGGTTCACACCTTCAGCATCTTTCCTAACAATCTCCTCACTTGGGGATATCAGCACCGTCAACATCTTGTTGAACACAGTTTGGAATTTGTCCAGAGGATGAAGCGGAAGGATGAGAAAAATTTAGAGACAAGTCCTAGGTGTTTGGACAGGCACATGCCACTCTAATTTCCAATACGGAAGACAAATTCAACAAAGGCTAGAATTGCCCATGTAAACAGAGTAGGACTAGACGAAATCCCGCTGTTTTGTGTCCAGTTTCCAAAAACACAAGTTGAAAAATGGAAATCAGGGGCACTAAAATTCATGAAACTGCAGAGTTGAAAATATCTATCGTCAAAAAATGTCTTGAGGTAAGTCACAGAAAAGGACTTGTAAGCAAGGGAGAGTGGCAGGAAACAGATTTGAAGAGGTAAAAAGGACTCCCCATTAAAGCACAAGAAAAGTGGCTGAACATCGCCAATGATGCAGTTGGCCAAAAAGGGCGTATGCATTTTTTCTGAATATATACAAGTAAAGGCCATACACACATTTTATCCAACCAAACAGGTGGGCACTGGAAATCAATACTACAAAATGTATCACTACACATCAGTCAGAAGGGCCATCCACATAAAATGTAAACACCCGAAATGCAGGACAGGGTGAGGAGAAAAGGGAGCCCTGTGAGGCTGATAGTGTAAATGTAATTTGCCAAGGGCCACTCTGGAGAAGTGTATTGTGTTTGCTAAAACATCTAAAAAATGAGCTACAGAGCATAGGGCACTTGCACTCATGGGCGTATACCTTGGGAAAAACAAAAATCGACAGAAAACAGGCACCCCAACGTTTACCACCTCTCTGTTAAAAAGGGCCTCAACTTGGATATAACCTAAATGTCCCTGGAAGGATAAAATGGATAAAAGAGTTGGGGTACTTATGTAGAGTGGAATATTACTCATCCAGAAATAAGGCCTGTTGTAACAAGTCTGGAGGAGTTACATATGATCATTCTAAGTGACGTATGTCAGAAAGAAAAAGACACATATCATAAGATGTCACTTAAAGGTGGAATCAAAAATGGCTACACATGAAATAAATTACAAAACAGAAACATAGTCAAATATGTAGAAAATAGACATAAGGCTGCTAAATGGGAAAGGTGAGGAAGGGTGAGGTATTATCCAGGAGGTTGAAATTAGCAAAGATACCATTTCAAGTACCATATTGAATAACTGACAAGGCCTACACGGTACCTCAAAGAACTGCACTCAGCCCACTCAAGTCACTGTAAAATAATACATATGAATGGTAAGCATCTAAAAAAGAATTTATTGTTGTCTCACAGTACATGAATCAAGTGGATGTACAGCAGCAAAAAACAGAGCTTTGAAAATCAGCTGTAACCAAGATAAAAATAAATTTAAAAATATTTAGAAAACAGTGAGACAGACAAAATTTCTTACAACTTTTGTTGAAGGGCTATGATGTAACATGGATTGAACACAGGTAGACACACAGCAGGATGATATATAAGTCTGGAAGCTATGCACGCTAAGAGATGTTAGAGAGGCTGGGTGAGGAAATGCAGACCTTTAAAAGAAATACTGCCTGATTCCCATTCCATGGGTCCCAAATCTGCAGGTTCAAGGGAATCTTCTGACAGCAAAAACATGCCTGGGAGACCGAAACAAATGTACACTGTGTGATCAGGAAAGGGGTCTAAAATGCACCTCATTTTTGATCTCCTGGTGCTGGGGTTCACCATTCCAGCCAAATTACTAACAATCTCCCCACTTGGAGAATCAGCACCTTTAACCTCCTGTTTCACACAGTTTGCAATTTGTGCAGAGGATAAACGGGAAGAGGGGGAACCATTGAGAGACTAGCTGTAGGAGTTTTGACAGGCACATGTCACTCTAATTTCCCATTAGGAAGAAAATTTAACCAGAGGCTCAGCCTGCCTCCCCAGAACCAGAATAGGGCTGGAAGCAATACAATGGTTTGGAGGCCAGCTCACAAAAAAAGCGAGTTGCAAAATGGAGCTCAGGAGCAGACAATTCAAAGACCTGCAAAGATAAAAATGATAACCAACGTCCAAAAATATATTCAGGTAAGGCAACGAAGAGGATCTGAATGAGAGGCAGAATTGCAGGAAACAGATTTCAAAAGGTAGATTGGACTCACATTTAAAGCATATGAAAAGCAGCAGAATTTCTAAAATGATGTAGTTGGGCCAAAGGGTGTATGCGTTTTTTTCATGAATAACTTCAGGAAAAAAACACATAAACATTTTTTGGCCAACCAAGCAAGCGGGAAATGCAAATCTGCACAACAAAGAAGTCTCAATTTCCACTGCTCAGAAAGGCCATCCAAAAAATGTTTACAAACCAGAAAAGCAGGAGAGGCCATGGAGAACAGGGAGCTAGTCACGCTGATGGGTGGGATATAAATATCCAAGAGCCACTCTGAAGAAGTGTATGCTGTTTCCTAAAACATCTAAAATACAAAGCTACCGAGCATAGGACACTTCCACTCATGGGCATATAACTTGGGAAGACTAAATATCAACAAGACACAGGCACCCCAAAGTTTAGGGCTGCTCTACATACAAGAAGCTCAACTTCAGTACAACTTAAATATTCCAGGAAAGAGAAAATTGCGTAAAGAACTTGTGGTAATTTTGTACAATGGAATATCACTCAGACATGAAATCAATGTCATAAGGCCAGTAGCAGCAAAATGAGTGGATTTAGGTACGATGATTCTAAGTGAAATAAGTCACACAGAAAAAGAAATTTATCATAAGATATCACTTATGAAGGTCCTGTAAATATGGCTACACATGAACTGAGGAAAGAGAACAGAGTCTCACATTGAGAAAACACTCTTTTGCCTGCTTAAGGGGGAAGGAGTGGTGGGGTGATGCATAAAACCAGAGTTTGATATTAGCACATGTAGCATTCCATGAAGCAAATACAGAATAGACAAAACCTACACCTACCTCAGTGAACGGGACTCAAAACCCCAATTCCCAGAACAGGAATATATCTGACTAGTAAGAATCTTAAAACCTATATATTGATATGTCTCCATAAGGGAATCAAGTGTGTCTACACCGGCATAAACATGTCGGTGAAAATCAGCTCAACCCCATTATAAAAATGAATTTCAAAAACAAACAAACAAAAAAAAAACAGCGAAATTCTTACACAGTTCCTTCAGGGGTTCTGAGGAAACCTGGAATGACCCTATCTGCAAAGACTGCTAGATGAGACATAAGGCTGGACACTTGGGGCTGAGAGGACTGGTGAGATTGGGTGAGAAAATGCAGACCCTTTAAAGCAGTTATGCATGCCAACCATTCCATGGGTCCCAACTCTCCAGGTAGAAGGGAATATCAATACAGTTATAACATGTATGGGAAACCTAGAGAATGGACACCCTGTGATGGCAAAAGATTTCTAAAAGGCTCCTAATTTTTTTCCTCTCCTTGTGTTCCAGTTTGGCATTCCAACTGCTTTACTATCAATCTCCCAACTTGGAGAGTCAGCCCCTATAAGCTCCTGCTTCGCACAGTTTGCAAATTGTGCAGTGGATGAAAGGGAAGAGGGAGAACCAATCAGAGAGTAGCTGTAGGCATTTGGACGGACACATGTCACTCTAATTTCCCCTGTGGAAGGAAGATTTAACCAAAGCGTCAGCCTGCACCCCAGGAACCAGTATAGGTCCTGTAGCAAAATTGTGGATTTGTGGTCAGCTCACAAAAACACGAGTTGAAAATTGGAGCTCAGGGGCACAGCAATTCACAAACCTGCAGAGTTATAAAGGACAACTCTATTACAAAAATCTGTTGAGGGAAGGCAACGAAGCAGATTGAAAATGAGGCAGAATTGCACAAAACATATTTCAACTGGTAAATTGGAAAAGCCTTTAAAGCACAGGAAAAGCGTAACAACTTCGACAATGATGCACTTGGCCAAAAAGGGCGTATGCATTTTCTGCTGAATATATTCAGGAGAAAATGCATACGCCCTTTTTGGCAAATCAAGCAAGCTTGCAATGCAAATCCACACAACAAAGTATTGTCACTTCCCACCAGTCAAAAGGGACATCCGAAAATCTGTAAAAACCAGAAAATAAAGACAGAGATAACAAGAGCATGTTGCAATGTGATCCCAAGGGTCATGGAGGACTGTGATGACAAGGTCATGTAGCCTTGTTCTGACAAAGGCATGGAGCATTGTGATGACAAGGGTCACGGAGCACTGTGATGACAAGCGTCACGGAGCATTGTGATTACAGGGGTCATGGAGAATTGGGATGACAAGGGCATGGATCATTGTGATGACAAGGGTTATGGAGCATTTTGATGACAAGAGTCCCGAATCACTGTGTTGTCAGGGGTCATGGAGGGTTGTGATGACAGTGGACATGGAGCATTGTGATGACAAGGGTCATGGAGAAGTGAGATGAGAAGGTCATGGAGCTTTGGGCTGAAAATGTTCATGGAGTATTTTGATGACATGGGTCATGGAGCATTGTGATGACAAGGGCATGGAGCATTGGGATGAGAAGACCATGGATAACTGTGATGACGAGCATCATGGAGCACTGTAATGACAAGGGGCATGGGGCATTCTGATGACAGGCGTCATGGAGCATTGTGATGACAGGGGTCATGGAACATTGTGAAGACAGGTCATGGAGCATTGTGATGACAAGTGTCATGGAGCATTCTGATGATAAGCTTGTGGAGTATTGTGATGAAAATGGCATGGATCATTGTGATGAATAGGTCATGGATCATTGTGATGAAAAATGCATGGAGCCTTTTAATGACAGGTTTCAAGGAGCATTCTGACAAAAAGGGTCAGGGAACATTGTGATGACAAGTGTATTGAGCATTGTGATGACAATGATCATGGAGCATTGTGATGACAACAGTCCCGGATTATTGTGTTGTAAGGGGTCATAGAGCATTGTGATGACAGGGGTCATGGAGCATTGTGATGACAGGGGTCATGGAGCAGTGTGATGAGAAGATCATGGAGCATTGGCTGAAAATGTTCATGGAGTATTGTGATGACAAGGGAATGGAGCATCGTGATGACAAGGTCCTGGAGCATTGTGATGAGAAGTCCATGGAGCCTTGTGATGACAAGTCTCATGGAGCATTCTGATGAAATGGGGCATGGAGCATTTTGATTACAGGAGCCTTGGAGCATTGTGATGACCAGGGCTAGGAGCATTGTGATGAGAAGGCCATGGAGCATGCTTATGACATGCGCCATGAAGCTTTGTGATGACCTGGGCATGGAGCATTGTGATTACAGAGGTCTTGGAGCATTGTGATGACAAGGGCAAGGAACACTGTGATACATGTTTCATGGAGGATTGTAATGACAAGAGCATGGAGCATTGTGAATAGAAGGTCATCGAGCACTGTGATGACAAGCGTCATGGAGCATTGTGATGACAAGCGTCATGGAGCTTTGTGATGACAAAGGCATGAAGCAATGTGATGAAAGGGTTCATGGAGCATTGTGATGACAATGGCATGGAGCATTGTGATGCCAAGGGTCATGGAGCTTTGTGATGACAAAGGTAATGGAGCATTTTGATTACGATGGTGTTGTGCATTGTGATGAGAAGGGCAGGGAGCATTGTGATGACAGGGTCAAAGAGCAATTTGATGAAAACTGTCATGGAACATTTTGATGACAGGGGATATGGAACATTGTGATGTCAGGGGTCATGGAGCTTTGTGATGAAAAGGGTCATGGAGCTTTTTGATGCTGGGGTTATGGAACATTGTGATATCAGGCCTCATGGAGCATTGTGATGATAATTGCATGTAGCATTGTGATGACAAGGGTCATGGAACATTGTGATGATTTGGGCATGGACCATTTTGATGACAAAGTCATGAAGTATTGTGGTTGCTGGAGTCACGGAGCATTGTGATGACAGGGGTCATGTAGCATTGTGATGACAAGGGCATGGAACATTGTGATGACAGGGGCATAGAGCATTGCTCTGAAAATTTTTATGGATTATTGTGATGACAGTGGGCATGGCACATTGTGATGACAGGGGCATGGAGCATTGTAATGACAAGGTCAAGGAATATTGTGAAGACAGGTGTCAAGGAGCATTGTGATGACATATGTCATGGTCCATTGTGATGACAATGGCATGGAGCATTGTGATGCCAAGTGTCATGGAGGATTGTGATGACAAAGTAATGGAGCATTGTGATGACAAGGGCTTGGAGCATCGTGATGACAATGGTCTTGGATCACTGTGATGACAAGATCTAGGAGCATTGTGAGGAGAAGGGCCATTGAGAATTTTGAATGAGAAGGTCGTGAAGCATTGTGATGAAAAGCGCACCGAGCTTGCTATGACAGGGGTCATGGAGCATTGCGATGTACAAGTGCATGGAGAATTGTATTGACAAGATCATGTAACATTGTGATGACAAGTGTCATGGAGCATTTTGATGATAAGGACATGTAGAATTGTGATGACCAGTGCATGCAGCATTGTGATGAAAAGACCGTGGATCACTGTTATGAGAAGACCATGGATAATTGTGATGATGAGCGTCATGGAGCACTGTAATGACAAGGGGCATAGAGCATTGTGATGACAGGTGTCATGGATCATTGTGATGACAAGGGTCATGGACCATTCTGATGACAAGCTTGTGGAGTAATGTGATGACAATGGCATGGAACATTGTGATGAAAAGTGCATGGAGCATTGTGATGAAAAAGGTTTGGAGCCGTTTCATGACAGTGTTCAAGGAGCATTCTTACGACAAGTGTCAGGGAGCATTGTGATGACAAGTGTATTGAGCATTGTGATGACAAAGATCATGGAGCATTGTGATGACAGGCATCATGGAGCGTTGTGTTCACAAATGTTATGGAACATTGTGGTCACAAGGGTTTTGAGCATTGTGATGACAGAAGTCATGTATCATTTTCATTTCAAGGTGCATGGATCATTGTGATGACAAGGGTCATGGGGCATTTTGATGACAAGAGTCCAGGATCATTGTGTTGTCTGGTGTCATGGAGCACTGTGATGACAGTGGTCATGGAGCATTGTGATGACAGGGGTCATGGAGAACTGTGATGAGAAGCTCATGGAGCATTGAGCTGATAATATTCATTGAGTATTGCTATGGCAGTGGTCATGGAGCATTGCGATGACAATGGAATGGAGCATTGTGATGACAAGGTCCTCGAGCATTTTGAGGAGAAGATCATGGAGGCTTGTGATGACAAGTGTCATGGAGCATTCTGATGAAAAGGGGTGTTGAGCTTTGTGATTACATAGGTCTTGGAGCATTGTGATGAAAATGGCATGGGTGATTGTGATGCAAAAGGCATGGAACCTTGTCATGACAGGGTTCAAGGAGCATATTGACGATAAGTGTCAGGGAGCATTGTAATGACAAGTGTATTGAGCATTGTGATGACAAAGGACATGGAGAATTGTGATGAGAAGACCATGGATAATTGTGATGATGAGCATCATGGGGCGTTGTGATGACAAGTGTTATGGAACATTGTGATCACAAGGGTTTGGAGCATTGTGATGACAGAGGTCACGGAGCATTTTGATTTCATTGTGATGACAATAGCATGAAGCATTTCTATGATGGGCATGGTTCATTGTGATTACAGAGTTCATGGAGCATTGAGATGAAAAGTGGCATGGAACATTTTGATTACAGTTGTCTTGGTGCATGGTGATGTCAAGGGCATGGAGCATTGTGATGAGATGGCCATGGAGCAGATTGATAACATGCGTCATGGAGCTTTGTGATGGCAATAGCATGGAGCATTGTGACTACAGGGGTATTGGAGCATTGTGATGACAAGGGTCATGGAGCCATGTGATGACAAGGCCGTGGAACATTGTCATGAAAGGGGTGAGGGCGTATTGTGATGACTAGTGATGGAACATTTTGATATCAGTGGTGAGAGTGCATTTTGATGAGAAGTACATGGAGCATTGTGATGACAAGTATTATGGAGCATTCTGATGACAAGTTTGTGGAAAATTTTGATAACAAGCTCATGGAGCATTGTGATAACACGGGTCATGGAGCACTCTGCTGACAAAGGCGTGGAGCATTGTGATGAGATGTGTTACAGAGCTTTGTGATGACGAGGGAATGGACCATTGTGATGACAGAGGTCATAAGGCATTGTGATTACTGGAGTCAAGGAACATTATGATGTGAGGGGTAATGGAGCATTGTGATTAAAAGGGCATGGAGCATTGTGATGACAGCGGCATGGAGCACTGGTCTGACAAGTTTCATGGATTATTGCTATGACAGTGGGCATGGAGCATTGTGATGACAGAGGTCATGGATCATTTTCATTTCAAGAACCATGGCACATTGTGATGACAAGGGCATCAAGCAATGTGAACCCAAGTTTCATCGAGTATTTTGATGACAATGAGAATGGAGCATTGTGATGACAAGTTCATGAAGCATTTTGCTGACAAATGCATGGAACATTTTGATGACAAGGGTGATGGAGCACTGTGATGACAAGCGTCACTGAACATTGTGATTACAGGGGTCATGGAGCATTGTGATAACAAGGGAATGGATCATTGTGATGACAAGGGCATGGAACATTGTGATGACAGGGGCATGGAGCATTGTGATGACAAGGTCGTAGATTATTGTGAAGACAGTTGTCAGGGAGCATTGTGGTGACATATGTCATGGTCTATTGTGATGACAATGGCATGGAGCATTGTGATGCCAAGTGTCATGGAGAAATGTGATGACAAATATAATGGAGCAGTTTGATGACAAGGGCTTGGAGCCTTGTGATGACAAGGGTTATGGAGCATTGTGATGACAAGGCAATGGATCATTGTGATGACAAGTGTCATGGAGCATTTTGATGACAAGAGTCCAGGATCATTGTGTTGTCAGGGGTCATGGATCGTTGTGATGACAGTGGTCATGGAGCACAGTGATGACAGAGTTCATGGGGTATTATGAAGTGAAGGTCGTGGAGCATTGGGCTGTAAATATTCATGGAGTATTGTGATGACAGGGGTCATGGAGCATTTTGATGACAAGGGAATGGAGCATTGTGATGAAAAGGGCAGGAGCATGGTGATGAGAAGGCCATGGAGCATTTTGAAGACATGATTCATGAAGCTTTGTGATGACAAGGGCATGGAGCATTGTGATTACAGGAGTCTTTGAGTATTGTGATGAAAAGTGCATGGGTCATTGTGATGAAAAATGCATGGAGCCTTGTCATGACAGGTTTCAAGGAGCATATTCACGACCATTGCCAGGGAGCATTGTGATGACATGTTTATTGAGCACTGTGATGAAAAAGGTCATGGAGTATTGTGAATACAAGACCATGGATAATTGTGATGATGAGCGTCATGGGGCGTTGTGATGACAAGTGTTATGGAACATTGTGATCACAAGGGTTTGGAGCATTGTGATGACAGAGGTCATGGAGCATTTTGATTTCATTGTGATGACAATAGCATGAAGGATTATGATGATGGGCATGGTGCATTGTGATGACAGTGTTCATGGAGCATTGAGATGAAAAGTGGCATGGAGAATTGTGATTAGAGGTCTTGGAGCATTGTGATGACAGAGGACATGGAGCATTTTGATTTCATTGTGATGACAATAGCATGAATCATTATGATGATATGCATGGTGCATTGTGATGACAGTGTTCATGGAGCATTGAGATGAAAAGTGGCAAGGAGCATTGTGATTACATGGGTCTTGGAGCATTGTGATGACGAGGGTCATGGAGCCTTGGATAACAAGGCTGTGGAACATTGTGATGGCAGGGATCATGGAGCACTGTTATGACAGGGGTCATGGAGCATTGTGATGACAAAGGCATGGAGCATTGTGATGACAGGGTGATGGAACTTTGGTCTGAGAAGTTTCATGGATTATTGTGATGACAGTGGGCATGACGCATTGTGATGACAGGGGCATGTAGCATTGTGGTGACAAGGTCAGGGAGTATTGTGAAGACAGGTGTCAGGGAGTATTTAGACGAAATATGTCTTGGTCCATTGCGATGACAATTGCATGGAGCATTGTGATGCTAAGTGTCATGGAGGATTGTGATGACAAACGTAATGGAGCATTTTGATGACAAGGGCTTAGAGCATCGTGATGACAATGGTCATGGAGCATTGTGATGACAAGGGCATGGAGCATTGTGATGACAGGGGCATGGCACATTTTGATTACAAGAGCATGGAGCATTGTGGTGACAAAGGTCACAGAGCCTTGTGTGACGAGGGCATGGATCATTGTGATGACAAATGTCATAAAGCATTGTGATGACTGGAGTCACGGAGCATTGTGATGACTGGAGTCACGGATAATTGTGATGACAGGGGTCATGGAGCATTGTGATGACAAGGTCATGGAGCATTGTGATGACAGGGATATGGAACACTGGTCTGACAAGTTTCATGGATTATTGTGATGACAGTGGGCATGGCTCATTGTGATGACAAGGGCATGGAGCATTGTGATGACAAGGTCATGGAGTATTGTGAAGACAGGTGGCAGGGAGCACAGTGATGACATATGTCATGGTCCATTGTGATGACAATGGCATGGATTATTGTGATGCCAAGAGTCATGGAGGATAGTGATGACAAAGGTAATGGAGCATTTTGATGACAAGGGTTTGGTGCACCATGATGACAATGTTCATGGAGCATTGTGATGACAAGGGAATGGAGCATTGTGATAATAAAGGCACGGAACACTGTGATACATAGATCATGCAGGATTGTAATGACAAGGGCATAGTGCATTGTGATGAGAAGTGCATCGAGCGTTGTGATGACAAGCCTCATGGAGATTTGTGATGACAAGCGCATGGCGCATTGTGATGACATGGGTCATGGAGCACTGTGCTGACAAAGGCATGGTGCATTTTGATGACAAGGGTCAGAGTATTGTGATGAAAAGTTCATGGAGCATTGTGGTGACAAAGGTCACAGAGCCTTGTGTGACAATGGCATGGACCATTGAGATGACAGAGGTCATGAATCTTTGTGATGACTGGAGTCACGGAGCATTGTGATGACAGGGGTCATGGAGCATTGTGATGACAGGGTTCATGGGGCATTGTGATTAGAAGGTCATGGAGCATTGGGCTGAAAATGTTCATGGAGTATTGTGATGACAGGGGCCATGGGGCATTTTGATGACATGGGAATGGAGCATTGTGATGAAAAGGGCATGGAGCATGGTGATGAGAAGTCCATGGAGCATTCTGAAGACATGAGTCATGAAGCTTTGTGATGACAATGGTATTGAGCATTGTGATTCCAGGGGTCTTGGAGCATTGTGAGGAAAAGGGCATGGATCATTGTGTTGAAAAATGCATGGAGCTTTGTCATGACAGGGTTCAAGGAACATACTGACGACAAGTGTCAGGGAGCATTGTGATGACAAGTGTATTGAGCATTGTGATGACAAAGGTAATGGAGTACTGTGAATAGAAGCCCATGGATAACTGTGATGATGAGCGTCATTAGGCGTTGTGATGACAAGTGTTATGGAACATTGTGATCACATGTGTTTGGAGCATTGTGATGACAGAGGTCATGGAGCATATTGATTTCATTTTGATGACAATAGCATGAAGCATTATAATGATGCACATGGTGCATTGTAATGACAGGGTTCATGGAGCATTGAGATGAAAAGGGGCATTGAGCATTGTGATTACAGGTGTCTTGGACCATTGTGATGACAAGGGCATGGAGCATCTTGAATGAGAAGGCCATGGAGCATTCTGATGACATGCGTCAAGGACTTTGTGATGACAAGTGTATGCAGAATTGTGATTACAGTGTTTGGTGCATTGTGATGACAAGTGTCATGGAGTCTTGTGATGACAAGGTTATGGAAACTTTTGAAGGCAGGTGTCATGGAGCATTGTTATGACAGGGGTAATGGAGCATTGTGATGAAAAGAGCAAGGAGCATTGCTCTGAAATATTTCATCGATTAATGTGATGAGAGTGGGCATGGAGCATTGTGATGACAAGGGCACAGAACACTTTGATACATGGGTCATGGAGGATTGTAATGACAAGGGCATGGAGCATTGTGATGAGAAGGGCATCGAGCATTGTGATGACAAGCGTCATGGAGGTTTGTGATGAGAAGGACATGGAGTAATGTGATGAGAGGCTTCATGGAGCATTGTGATGACAATGGCATGGAGCATTGTGATGCCAAGTGTCATGGAGTTTTGTGATGACAAAGGTCATGGAGCATTTTGATGACAAGGTCGTGGTGCGTTGTGATAAGAAGAGCAGGGAGCACTGTGCTAACAGGGTCATGGAGCAATTTGGTGAAAAAGTCATGGAATATTTTGATGAGAGTGGTTATGGAAAATTGTGATGTCAGCGGTGATGGAGCATTGTGATGAAAATGGTAATGGAGAATTTTGATGACAGGAATTATGGAGCATTGTGATGTCATTGGTCATGGAGCATTTTGATGATAAGTGCATGTAGCATAGTGATGATAGGGGTCATGGAACATTGTGATGACAAGGGTGAGGGAGTATTGTGAAGACTAGTGATGGAACATTGTGATATCAGTGGTGAGAGAGCATTTTGATGAGAAGTGCATGGAGCATTGTGATGACAAGTTTTATGGAGCATTGTGATGACAAGGATGTGGAGCATTGTGATGACAAGCGCATGGTGCATTGTGATGACATGTTTCAAGGAGCATTGTGCTGAAAAGCACATGAAGCATTGTGATGAGAAGTGTCATGGATCACTGTGCTGACAAAGGCATGGTGCATTGTGATTACAAGGGTCACAGGGCATTGTGATGAAAAGGACATGGATCATTGTGATGCAAAATTCATGGAGCCTTGTCATGACAGGTTTCAAGGAGCATACTGATGACAAGTGTCAGCGAGCATTTTGATGACAAGTGTATTGAGCATTGTGATGACAAAGTTCATGGAGTATTGTGAATAGAAGGCCATGGATAATTGTGATGATGAGCGTCATGGGGCGTTGTTATGACAAGTGTTATGGAACATTGTGATCACAAGGGTTTGGAGCATTGTGATGACAGAGGTCATGGAGCATTTTGATTTCATTTTGATGACAATAGCATGAAGCATTATGATGATGGGCATGGTGCATTTTGATGACACGGTTCATGGACATTTGAGATGAAAAGGGGCATTGAGCATTGTGATTACAGAGGTCTAGGAGAATTGTGATGACAAGGGCATGGAGCATCGTGAATGAGAAGGCCATGGAGCATTCTGATGACATGTGTCATGGAGCTTTTTGATGACAAGGACAAGGAGCATTGTAATGACAAGGGTTATGGAGCCTTGTGATGACAAGGCCAAGGAATATTGTAATGGCAGGTGTCATGGAGTATTGTTATAACAGGGGTAATGGAGCATTTTGAGGACAAGGGCATGGAGCATTGGTCTGAAAAGCTTCATGGATTATTGTGATGAGAGGGGGCATGGAGCATTGTGATGACAGGGGCACGGAACACTGTGATACATGGGTCATGGCGGATTGTAATGAAAAGGGCATGGAGCATTGTGTTAAGAAGAGCATCGAGCATTGTGATGAAAAGCATCACGGAGCCTGTGATGACAAGGGCATGGAACAATGTGATGAGAGTGTTCATGAAGCATTTTGATGACAATGAAATGGAGCATTGTGATGCCAAGGGTCATGTAGCTTTGTGATGACAAAGGTCATGGAGCATTTTGATGACAAGTGCGTGGTGAACTGTTTTGAGAAGGGCAGGGATCATTGTGATGAAAGTGTCATGGAGCAATTTGGTGAAAATTGTCATGGGACATTTTGATGACAGAGGTTATGGAACTTTGTGATGTCAGGGGTCATGGAGGATTATGATGAAAAGGGTCATTGAGCATTTTGATGACAGGGGTCCTGGAACATTGTGATGACAGGGGTGAGGGAGTATTGTGATGACTAGTAATGGAACATTATGATATCAGTGGTGGGAGAGCATTTTGATGTGAAGTGCATGGAGCATTGTGATGACAAGGTTTGTGGAGCACTGTGATGACAAGGTGGTGGAGCATTGTGATGACAAGCACATGGCTCATTGTGATGACACAGGACATGGGGCATTGTGCGGAAAAGCGCATGGAGCATTGTGATGAAAATTGTCATGGAGAATTGTGCGGACAAAAGCATGGAGCATAGTGATGACATGGGTAAAAGAGAATTGTGATGAAAATTTCATGGAGCATTGTGGTGACAAATTTCACAGAGCCTTTTGATGACGTGGGCATGGACCATTGTGATGACAAGGTCCTGGAGCATTGTGATGATGAGAGGACCATGGAGCCTTGTGATGACAATTCTCATGGAGCATTCTGATGAAAAGGGGAATGGAGCATTGTGATTACAGTGATATTGGATCCTTGTGATGACAAGGCCGTAGAGCATTGTGATTGCAGGGGTCATGGAGCATGGTTATGACATGGGCAATGGAGCATTGTGATGACAAGGGCATCGAGCATTGGTCTGAAAAGTTTCATGGATTATTGTGATGAGAGTGGGCAAGGAGCATTGTGATGACAAGTTCATGGAACACTGTGATACATGGGTCATGTAGGATTGTAATGACAAGGGCATGGAGCAATGTGATGAGAGGCTTCTTGGAGCAATGTGATGACAAGGGCATGGAGCACTGTGATGGCAAGTGTCATGGAGCATTTTGATGACAAGATTCCCAGATCATTGTGTTGTCAGGGGTCATGGAGTGCTGTGATAACAGTGGTCATGGAGCATTGTGATGACCGGATCAAGGAGCATTGTGATAAGAAGGTCATGAGACATTGGGCTGAAAATATTCATGGAGTATTGTGATGACAGGGGTAATGGGGCATTGTGATGACAAGGGAATGGAGTATTGTGATGACAAGTCCTGGGACATTGTGATGAGAAAACCATGGAGCCTTGTGATGACAAGTCTCATGGAGCATTCTGATGAAAAGGTGCATGGAGCATTGTGATTACAGGGGTCATGGAGCATTGTGATGAAAATGGCATGGAGCATTGTGATGCCAAGTGTCATGGAGCTTTGTGATGACAAAGTTCATGGAGCATTTTGATGACAAGGTCGTGGTGCATTGTGATGAGAAGGGCAGGGAGCATTTTGATGACAGGGTCATGGAGCAATTTGTTGAAAAGTATCATGGAATATTTTGATGACAGTGGTTATGGAACACTGTTATGTCAGGGGTCATGGAGCATTGTGATGAAAAGGGTCATGGAGCATTTTGATGACAGGGGTTATGGAACATTGTGATGTCAGGGTTCATGGAGCATTGTGATGATAAGGGCATGTAGCATTGTGATGACAGTGGTCATGGAACACTGTGATGACAGGGGGGAGCGAGTATTGTGATGACTAGTGATGGAACATTGTGAAATATGTGGTGAGAGAGCATTTTGATGAGAAGTGCATGGAGCATTGTGATGACAAGGTTTTTGGAGCACTGTAATGACAAGGATGTGGAGCATTGCGATGACAAGCGCATGGCGCAATGTGATGACATGGGTTATGGAGCATTGTGCTCAAAAGCGCATGGAGCATTGTGATGACAAGGCTCATGGAGAATTGTGCTGACAAAGGCATGGAGCATGGTGATGACAAGGATCACAGAGCATTGTGATGAAAAGTTCATGGAGCATTGTGGTGCGAAAGGTCACAGAGCCTTGTGTCCAGGACATGGACCATTGTGATGACAAATGTCATGAAGCCTTGTGATGACTGGAGTCACAGAGCATTGAGATGACAGGGGTCTTGGAGCACTGTGATGACAAGGACATGGAGCATTGTGATGAGAAGGCCATGGAGCATTCTGTTGACATGCATCATGGAGCTTAGTGATTAAAGGTCATGGAGCATTGTGATTACAGTGGTCTTGGAGCATTGTGATGAAAATGGTATGGATCATTGTGATAAAAAAGGCATGGAGCCTTGTCATGACAGGGTTCAAGGAGCATACTGATGACAAGTGTCAGGGAGCATTGTGATGACAAGTGTATTGAGCATTGTGATGACAAAGGTCATGGAACTCTGTGATGAGAAGACCATGGATAATTGTGATGATGAGCGTCATAGTGCATTGTGATGGCAATGGTTATGGAACATTGTGATCACAAGGGTTTGGAGCATTTTGATGACAGAGGTCATGGAGCATATTGATTTCATTGTGATGACAATAGCATGAAGCATTATGATGATGGACATGGTGCATTGTGATGACAGGGTCACGGAGCAATTTGATGAAAAGTGTCATGGAACATTTTGATGACAGTGGTTATGGAACATTTTGATGTCAGGGGTCTTGGAGCATTGTGATGAAAAGTGTGATGGAGCATTCTGATGAGAGAGGATATGGAACATTTTGATGTCAGGGGTCATGGAGCATTGTGATGATAAGGCATGTAGCATTGTGATGACAGAGGTCATGGAAAATTGTGATGACAGTGGTGAGGGAGTATTGTGATGACTAGTGATGGAACATTGTGATATCAGTGGTGAGAAAGCATTTTGATGAGAAGTGCATGGAGCATTGTGATGACAGGGTTTATGGAGCATTGTGATGACAATGTTTATGGAGCATTGTGATGACAAGGCTGTGGAGCATTGTGTTGACAAGTGCATGGCGCATTTTGATGACATGGGTCATGGAGCATTGTGCTGAGAAGCGCATGGAGCATTGTGATGACAAGTGTCATGGAACATTGTGCTGACAAAGGCATGGAACATTATGATGACAACGGTCACAGAGCATAGTGATGAAAAGTTCATGGAGCATTGTGACAATGGTCACAGAGCCTTGTCATGAGGTGTTCAAGGACCATTGTGATGACAAAGGTCATGAAGGATTGTGATGACTGGAGTCACGGAACACTGTGATGACAAGGGTATGGAGCATTCTGATGACAGGGGCATGGTGCATTGGTCTGACAAGTTTCATGGTTTATTGTGATGACAGTGGGCAAGGCGCATTCTGATGAGAATAGCATGGAGCATTGTGATGAGAAGGTCATGGAGTACTGTGAAGAGAGCGGTCTGGTGGCATTGTGATGACATATGTCATGGTCCATTTTGATGAAAATGGCATGGAGCATTCTGATGCCAAGTGTCATGGTGGAATGTGATGACAAAGTTAATGGAGCACTGTGATGACAGGTGTTTGGAGCATTGTGATGACAAGGGTCATGGAGCATTTTGATGACAAGGGCATGGAGGATTGTGATGAAAAGGGCCATTGAGTATTTTGATGACAAGTTCGTGAAGCATTCTGAGGAAAAGCACATGGAGCTTACTATGACAGGGGTTATGGAGCATTTGGATGACAAGTGCATGAAGAATTGTGATGACAAGAGCATGTAACACTGTGATGAGAAGTGTCATGGAGCATTGCGATGGCAAGACCGTGGAGCATTGTGATGAGAAGACCATGGATAATTTTGATGACGAGAGTCATGGAGCACTGTAATGTCAAGGGGCATGGAGCATTGGGATGACAGGTGTCATGGAGCATTGTGATGACAGGGGTCATGTAGCATTGTGATGACAATAGTAATGGAGCATTCTGATGACAAGCTTGTGGAGTATTGTGATGACAATGGCATGGAGCATTGTGAGGAAAAGGGCATGGAGCACAAGTTTCATGGTTTATTGTGATGACAGTGGGCAAGGTGCATTCTGATGAGAAGAGCATGGAACATTGTGATGAGAAGGTCATGGAGTACCGTGAAGACACGGTTCTGGGACCATTGTGATGATATATGTCATGGTCCATTGTGATGACAATGGCACGGAGCATTGTAATGCCAAGTGTCATGGAGGAATGTGATGACAAAGTTAATGGAGCATTGTGATGACAGGGGTTTGGAGCATTGTGATGACAAGGGTCATGGAGCATTGTGATGAAAAGGGTCATGGAGCATTCTGATGACAAGCTTGTGGAGTATTGTGATGACAATGGCATGGAGCATTGTGAGGAAAAGGGCATGGAGCATTGTGATGAAAAAGGCATGGAGCCTTTTCATGAAAGGGTTCAAGGAGCATTCTGACGAAATGTGTCAGGGAGCACTGTGATGACAAGTGTATTGAGCATTGGGATGACAAAGTTCATGGAACATTGTGATGACAAGGGCATGGAGTAATTTGATGACAGGCATCATGCAGCCATGTGATGACAATTGTTATGGAACATTGTAATCAGAACACTTTGGAGCATTGTGATGACACAGGTCATGGATCATTTTGATTTCAAGAATCATGGAGCATTGTGATGACAAGGGCATGAAACAATGTGATCCCAAGTTTCACAGAGGATTGTGATGACACTGGTAATGGAGAATTGTGATGACAAGTGCATGGAGCATTGTGATGACAAGGTCATGTAGCATTTTGCTGACAAAGCCATGGAGAATTGTGATGACAAGTGTCAGGAGCTCTGTGATGACAAGCGTCAAAGAGCATTGTGATTACAGGGGTCATGGAGCATTGGGATGACAAGCACATGGAACATTCTGATGACAAGTGGCATGGATCATTTTGATGACTGTGGTCATGTAGCATTGTGATGACATGGGTCATGGAGCTTTGTGATGAGAAGGTCATGGAGCATTGGGCTGAAAATATTCATGGAGTATTGTGATGACAGGGGTCATGGAGCATTGTGATGACAGGGTCATGGAGCATTGTGATAAGAAGGTCATGGAGCACTGGGCTGAAAATGTTCATGGAGTATTGTGATGACAGGGGTAATAGGGCATTGTGTTGACAAGGGAATGGAGCATTGTGATGACAAGGTCCTGGGGCATTGTGATGAGAAAACCATGGAGCCTTGTGATGACAAGTATCATGGAGCATTCTGATGAAAAGGTGCATGGAGCATTGCGATTACAGGGGTCATGAAGCATTGTGATGAAAATGGCATGGAGCATTGTGATGCCAAGTGTCATGGAACTTTGTGATGACAAAGTTCATGGAGCATTTTGATGACAAGGTCGTGGTGCATTGTGATGAGAAGGGCAGGGAGCATTTTGATGACAGGGTCATGGAGCAATTTGATGAAAAGTATCATGGAATATTTTCATGACAGTGGTTATGGAACACTGTTATGTCAGGGTCATGGAGCATTGTGATGAAAAGGGTCATGGAGCATTTTGATGACAGTGGTCATGGAACATTGTGATGACAGGGTTGAGCGAGTATTGTGATGACTAGTGATGGAACATTGTGATATATGTGGTGAAACAGCATTTTGATGAGAAGTGCATGGAGCATTTTGATGACACGTTTTATGGAGCATAGCGAAGAAAAGGATGTGGAACATTGTGATGAAAAGAGCATGGCACATTGTGATGACATGTGTCATGGAGCATTGTGCTGACAAGCGCATGGAGCATTTTGATGACAAGTGTCATGGAGCGTTGTGCTGACAAAGTCATGGAGCATTGTGATGACAAGGGACACAGAGCATTGTGATGAAAATTTCATGGAGCATTGTGGTGACAAAGATCACAGAGCCTTGTGTGAGGAGGGCATGGAACCTTGTGAGGAAAAAGGTCATGAATCATTGTGATGACTGGAGTCACGGAGCATTGTGATGACAGTGGTCCTGGAGCATTGTGATGACAAGGGCATGGAGCAATGTGATGACAGGGGAATGGAACATTGGTCTGAGAAGTTTCATGTATTATTGTGATGACAGTGGGCATGGAGCATTGAGATGACAAGGGCATGGAGCATTGTGAAGACGAGTACATGGAGCATTCTGATGAAAAGGTGCATGGAGCATTGAGATTACAGGGGTTTTGAAGCAATGTGATTACAAGGGCATGGAGCATTGTGATGAGAAGGCAATGGAGCATTCTGATGACATGTGTCATGGAGCTTTGTGATGACAAGGACATGGAGCATTGTGATTACAGGGGTGTTGGAGCATTGTGATGAAAAGGGAATGGATCATTGTGATGAAAAATGTATGGAGCCTTGTCATGAGAGGGTTCAAGGAGCATACTGATGACAACTGTCAGGGAGCATTGTGATGATAAGTGTATTGAGCATTGTGATGACAAAAATCATGGAGCATTGTGATGAGAAGACCATGGATAATTGTGATGAGCAGCGTATTGGGGCATTGTGATGACAAGTGTTATGGAACATTGTGATCAGAAAGGTTTGGTGCATTGTGATGACAGAGGTCATTGAGCATTTTGATTTCATTGTGATGACAATAGCATGAAATATTATGGTGATGGGCACGGTGCATTGTGATGACAGGGTTCATGGAGCATTGAGATGAAAAGGGGCATGGAGCATTGTGATTACAGGGGTGTTGGAGCATTGTGATGACAAGGGCATGGAGCATTGCGATGAGAAGACCATGGAGCATTCTCATGAAATGCGTCATAGAGCTTTGTGATGACAAGGGCATGGAGAATTGTGATTACACGGGTCATGGAATATTGTGATGACAAGGGTGAGGGAGTATTGTGATGATTAGTGATGGAACATTGTGATATCAGTGGTGAGAAGGCATTTTGAGGAGAAGTGCATGGAGCATTGTGATGACAAGTTTTATGGAGCATTTTGATGACAAGGATGTGGAGCATTTTGATGACATGGGTTATGGAGCATTGTGCTGACACGTGCACCGAGCATTGTGATGACAAGGGTCAAGGAGCATTGTGCTGACAAAGGCATGGAGCTTTGTGATGACAAGGGTCACAGAGCATTGTGATAAAATTTTCATGGAGCATTGTGGTGACAAAGGTCATAGAGATTTGTGTGACGAGGTCATGGACAATTGTGATGACAAATGTCATGAAGCATTGTGATGACTGGAGTCATGGAGCATTGTGATATCAGGGGACTTGGAGCATTGTGATGAAAAGGGAATGGATCATTGTGATGAAAAAGGCATGGAGCCTTGTCATGACAGTGTTCAAGGAGCATACTGATGACAAATGTCAGCGAGCATTGTGATGCCAAGTGTACTGAGCACTGTGGTGACAAAGGTCATGGAGAATTGTGATGAGAAGACCTTGCATCATTGTGATGACGAGCGTCATGGGGCAAGTAATGACAAGTGTTATGGAACATTGTGATCAGAAGGGTTTGGAGCATTGTGATGACAGAGGACATGGAGCATTTTGATTTCATTGTGATGACAATAGCATTAATCATTATGATGATGGGCATGGTGCATTGTGATGACACTGTTCATGAAGCATTGAGATGAAAAGTGGCATGGAGAATTGTGATTACAGAGGTCTTGGAGCATTGTGATGACAAGGGTCATGGAGCCTTGTGATAACAAGGCCGTGGAACATTGTGATGGCAGGGGTCATGGAGCATTGTTATGACAGGTGTAATGGAGCATTGTGATGACAAGGGCATGGAGCAATGTGATGACAGATTTCATTGAGCATTGTGATGACAATGGCATGGAGCATTGTGATGCCATGGGTCATGGAGCTTTGTGATGACAAATGTCATGGGGCATTTTGATGACAAGGGCGTGGTGCATTGTGATGAGAAGGGCAGGGAGCATTGTGATGACAGGATCATGGAGCAATTTGAATAAAAGTGTCATGGAATATTTTGATGACAGGTGTTATGGAACATTGTGATGTCAGGCGTCATGGAGCATTGAGATGAAAAGTGGCAAGGAGAATTGTGATTACAGAGGTCTTGGAGCATTGTGATGACAAGGGTCATGGAGCCTTGTGATGCCAAGGCCGTGGAACATTGTGATGTCAGGGGTCATGAAGCATTGTGATGAAATGGGTCATGGAGAATTTTGTGACAGGGGTTATGGAACATTGTCATGTCAGGGGTCATGGAGCATTGTGATGATAAGGGCATGTAGCACTTTGATGACAGTGGTCATGGAACATTGTGATGACAGGGGTGAGCGAGTATTATGATGACTAGTGATGGAACATTGTGATATATGTGGTGAAACAGCATTTTGATGAGAAGTGCATGGAGTATTGTGATGACAAGTTATATGGAGCATAGCGATGAAAATGATGTGGAGCATTGTGATGAAAGGAGCATGGCACCTTGTGATGACATGTATCATGGAGCATTGTGCTGACAAGCGCATGGAGCATTTTGATGACAAGTGTCATGGAGCATTGTGCTGACAAAGGCATGGAGCATTGTGATGACAAGGGAAACAGAGCATTGTGATGAAAATTTCATGGAGCATTGTGGTGACAAAGATCACAGAGCCTTGTGTGTAGAGGGCATGGACCATTGTGAGGACAAAGGTCATTAAAATTTGTGTTGACTGGAGTCATGGAGCATTGTGATGACAGGTGTCATGTAGCATTGTGACGACAAGGGCATGGAGCAATGTTATGACAGGGGCATGGAACATTGGTCTGACATGTTTCATGGATTATTGTGATGACAGTGGGCATGGAGCATTGAGATGACAAGGGCATGGAGCATTGTGGTGACAAATGTCACAGAGCCTTGTGTGACGAGTGCATGGACCATTGTGAGGACAAAGGTCATGAAGCATTGTGATGACTGGGGTCACGGAGCATTGTGATGACAGGGGTCATGGAGCATTTTGATGACAAGGGCATGGAGCATTGTGATGACAGGGGCATGGAACATTGGTCTGACATGTTTCATGGTTTATTGTGATGACAGTGGGCATGGTGCATTGTGATGACAAGGGCATGGAACATTGTGATGACAAGGTCATGGAGTATTGTGAAGGCAGGTGTCAGGGACCATTGTGATGACATATGTCATTGTCCACTGTGATGACAATGGCATAGAGCATTGTGATACCAAGTCTCATGGAGGATTGTGATGACAAAGGTAATGGAGCATTTTGATGACAAGGGCTTGGAACATTGTGATGACAAGGGTCATGGAGCATTGTGATGACAACGGCATGGAGCATTCTGATGAAAAGGTGCATGGAGCATTGAGATTACAGGGGTTTTGAAGCAATGTGATTACAAGGCATGGAGCATTGTGATGAGAAGGCAATGGAGCATTCTGATGACATGAGTCATGGAGCTTTGTGATGACAAGGACATGGAGCATTGTGATTACAGGGGTCTTGGAGCATTGTGATGAAAAGGGAATGGATCATTGTGATGAAAAATGCATGGAGCCTTGTCATGATAGTGTTCAAGGAGCATACTGATGACACGTGTCAGGGAGCATTGTGATGATAAGTGTATTGAGCATTGTGATGACAAAGATCATGGAGCATTGTGATGAGAAGACCATGGATAATTGTGATGACCTGCGTCATGGGGCATTGTGATGACAAGTGTTATGGAACATTGTGATCAGAAGGGTTTGGTGCATTGTGATGACAGAGGTCATTGAGCATTTTGATTTCATTGTGATGACAATAGCTTGAAATATTATGGTGATGGGCACGGTGCATTTTGATGACAGGGTTCATGGAGCATTGAGATGAAAAGGGGCATGGAGCATTGTGATTAAAGGGGTGTTGGAGCATTCTGATGACAAGGGTATTGAGCATTGTGATGAGAAGGCCATGGAGCATTCTGATGACAAGGACTTGGAACATTGCGATGACAAGGGTCATGGATCTTTGTGATGACAAGGGCATGGAGCATTGTTATGACAAGGTCATATAATATTTTAAAGATAGGTTTCAGGGAACATTGTGATGACATATGTCGTGGTGCATTGTGATGAAAACGGCATGGAGCATTGTGATGAAAAGTGTCATAGAGGATTGTGATGACAAAAGTAATGGTGCATTTTGATGAAAAGGGGCATGGAGCATTGTGATTACAGGAGCCTTGGAGCATTGTGATGACAAGGGCATGGAGCATTGTGCTGAGAAAGCCATGGAGCATTATGATGACATGCGTCATGAAGGTTTGTGATGACAAGGGCATGGAACATTGTTATTACAGGGGTTTGGAGCATGGTGATGAAAAGTCCATGGATCACTGTGATGAAAAAGGCATGGAGCCTTGTCATGACAGCGTTCAAGTTGAATACTGATGACAAATGTCAAGGAGCATTGTGATGACAAAGGTTATGGAGCATTGTGATGTGAAGACCATGGATAATTTTGATGAGGCGCGTCATGGGGAATTGTGATGACAAGTGTTATGGAACATTGTGATCACAAAGGTTTGGAGCACTGTGATGACAGAGGTCATGGAGCATTTTGATTTCATTGTGATGACAATAGCATGAAGCTTTATGATGATGGGCATGGTGCATTGTGATGACAGTGTTCATGGAGCATTGAGATGAAGAGTGGCATGGAGAATTGTGATTACAGAGGTCTTGGAGTATTGTGATGACAAGGGTCATGGAGCCTTGTGATGACAAGGCCGTGGAACATTGTGATGGCAGGGTTCATGGAGCATTGTTATGACAGGTGTAATGGAGCATTGTGATGACACGGGCATGGAGCACTGTGATGACAAGGGACACAGTGCATTGTGATGAAAATTTCATGGAGCATTGTGGTGAAAAAGATCACAGAGCCTTGTGTGACGAGGGCATGGATCATTGTGATGAGAAAGGTCATGAATCATTGTAATGACTGGAGTCACGGAGCATTGTGATGACAGGGGTCATGGAGCACTGTGCTGACAAGGGCATGGAGCAATGTGATGACAGGGGCATGGAACATTGATCTGAAAAGTTTCATGGATTATTTTGATGACAGTGGGCATGGACCATTGTGATGAGAAAGGTCATGAATCATTGTGATGTCTGGAGTCACGGAGCATTGTGAAGACAGGTGTAATGGAGCATTGTGATGACAAGGGCATGGAGCATTGTGATGAGAAGGCCAAGGAGCATTCTGATGACCTGCGTCATGGAGCTTTGTGATGACACAGGCATGGAGAATTGTGATTACAGGGGTCATGGAATATTGTGATGACAGGGGTGAGGGAGTATTGTGATGACTAGTGATGGAACATTGTGATATCAGTGGTGAGAAAGCATTTTGAGGAGAAGTGCATGGAGCATTGTGATGACAAGGTTTATGGAGCATTTGAATGACAAGGATGTGGAGCATTGTGATGACAAGTGCATGGTGCATTGTGATGACAAGGGTCATGGAGCATTGTGATAAAAATTTCATGGAATATTGTGGTGCCAATTGTCACAGAGCTTTGTGTGACGAGGTCATGGACCATTGTGATGACAAATGTCATGAAGTATTGTGATGACTGGAGTCACGGATCATTGTGAAAACAGGGGTCTTGGAGCATTGTGATGAAAAGGGAATGGATCATTGCGATGAAAAAGGCATGGAGCCTTGTCATGACAGTGTTCAAGGAACATACTGATGACAAGTGTGAGCGAGCACTGTGATGCCAAGTGTATTGAGCACTGTGGTGACAAAGGTCATGGAGCATTGTGATGAGAAGACCTTGCATAATTGTAATGACGAGCCTCATGGGGTATGTGATGACAAGAGTTATGGAACATTGTGATCAGAAGGGTTTGGAGCATTGTGATGACAGAGGACATGGAGCATTTTGATTTCACTGTGATGACAATAGCATGAATCATTATGATGATGGGCATGGTGCTTTTTAATGACAGTGTTCATGGAGCATTGAGATGAAAAGTGGCATGCAGAATTGTGATTACAGAGGTGTGGAGCATTGTGATTACAAGGGGCATGGAGGCTTGTCATGACAAGGCCGTGGAACATTGTGATGGCAGGGGTCATGGAGCATTGTTATGACAGGTGTAATGGACCATTGTGATGACAAGGGCATGGAACAATGTGATGATAGATTTCATTTAGCATTGTGATGACAATGGCGTGGAGCATTGTTAGGCCAAGGGTCATGGAGCTTTGTGATGACAAATGTCATGGGGCATTTTGATGACAAGGGCTTGGTGCATTGTGAAGAGAAGGGCAGGGAGCATTGTGATGACAGGGTCATGGAGCAATTTGAATAAAAGTGTCATGGAATAATTTGATGACTGTGGTTATGGAACATTGTGATGTCAGGGGTCATGAAGCATTGTGATGAAATGGGTCATGGAGCATTTTGTGACAGGGCTTATGGAACATGGTGATGTCAGGGGTCATGGAGCATTGTGATGATAAGGGCATGTAGCACTGTGATGACAGTGGTCATGGAACATTTTGATGACAGGAGTGAGCGAGTATTGTGATGACTAGTGATGGAACATTGTGATATATGTGGTGAGAGAGCATTTTGATGAGAAGTTCTGGGAGTATTGTGATGACAAGTTTTATGGAGCATAGCGATGAAAAGGATGTGGAGCATTGTGATGAAAAGAGCATGGAACATTGTGATGACATGTGTCATTGCTGACAAGCGCATGATGTATTTTGATGACAAGTGTCATGGAGCATTGTGCTCACAAAGGCATGGAGCATTGTGATGACAAGTGACACAGAGCATCGTGAAGAAAATTTCATGGGACATTGTGATGACAAGGGCATGGAGCAATATGATGACAGGGGCATGGAACATTGGTCTGACAAGTATCATGGATTATTGTGATGACAGTGGGCATGGAGCTTTGAGATGACATGGGCATGGAGCATTGTGGTGAAAAAGGTCACAGAGCCTTGTGTGACGAGGGCATGGACCATTGTGAGGACAAAGGTAATGAATCATTGTGATGACTGGAGTCACGGAGCATTGTGTTGAGAAGACCATGGAGTCTTGTGATGACAAGTCTCATGGAGCATTCTGATGAAAAGCGGCATGGAGCATTGTAATTACAGGGGTCTTGGAGCATTGAGATGACAAGGTCATGGAACATGGTGATGAGAAGGCCATGGAGCATTCCGATGACATGCGTCATGGAGCTTTGTGAAGACAAGCACATGGAGCATTGTGATTACCGGGGTCTTGAAGCATTGTGATGAAAAGGGCATGGATCATTGTGATGAAAAATGCATGGAGCCTTGTCATGACAGGGTTCAAGGAGCACACTGAGGACAAGTGTCAGGGAGCATTGAGATGACAAGTGTATTGAGCATTGTGATGACAAAGGTCATGGAGCATTGTGATGAGAAGACCATGGATAATTGTGATGACGAGCATAGTGGGGCGTTGTGATGCCAAGTTTTATGGAACATTGTGATCACAAGGGTTTGGGGCATTTTGGTGTCAAGGTCATGGAGCATATTGATTTCATTGTGATGACAGTAGCATGAAGCATTATGATGATGGGCATGGTGCACTGTGATGACAGGGTTCATGCAGCATTGAGATGAAAAGTGGCATGGAAAATTGTAATGACAAATGTCATGAAGCATTGTGATGACTGGAGTCACGGAGCATTGTGATGACAGGGGTCATGGAGCATTGTGATGACAAGGGCATGGAGCATTGGGATGAAAGTGGCATGGAGTATTGGCCTGACATGTTTCATGGATTATTGTGATGACAGAGGGCATCGCACATTGTGATAACTAGTGCATGGAGCATTGTGATGACAAGGTCATTAATTATTGTGAAGAAAGGTGTCAGGGAGCATTGTGGTGACATATGTCACGGTGCACTGTGATGACAATGGCATTGAGCATTGTGATGCCAATTGTCATGGAGAAATGTGATGACAAATGTAATGGAGCATTGTGATGACAAGGGCTTGGAGCATTGTGATGACAAGGGTAATGGAGCATTGTGATGACAAGGGAATGGATCATTGTGATGACAATGGTCATGGAGCATTTTGATGACAAGAGTCCCGGATCATTGTGTTGTTAGGGTTCATGGAGCATTGTGATGACATGGGTCATGGGGCATTGTGATGACAGGGTTCATGGGTCATGGTGATGAGAAAGTCATGGAGCATTGGGCTGAAAATATTCATGGAGTATTGTGGTGACAGGGGTCATGGGGCATTTTGATGACAAGGGAATGGAACATTGTGATGAAAATATCATGGAGCATGGTGATGAGAAGGCCATGGAGCATTCTGAAGACATTCGTCATGAAGCTGTGTGATGACAACAGCATGGAGCATTGTGATTACAGTGGTCTTGGAGCATTGTGAGGAAAAGGGCATGGATCACTGTGATGAAAAATGCATGGAGCCTTGTCATGTCACGGTTCAAGGAGCATACTGACGACAAGTGTCAGGGAGCATTGTGATGACAAGCGTATTGAGCATTGTGATGACAAGTGTATTGAGCATTGTGATGACAAGGTCATGGAGTATTGTGAAGACAGGTGTCAGGGAGCATTGTGATGACATATGTCATGTTCCATTGCGAGGACAATGGCATGGGGCATTGTGAGGCCAAGTGTCATGGAGGATTGTGATGACAAAGATAATGGGGCATTGTGATGATTAGTGCTTGGAATATTATGATGACAAGGGACATTGAGAATTTTGATGAGGAGGTCGTGAAGCATTGTGATGACAATGTCCTGGAGCATTGTGATGAGAAGACCATGGAGCCTTGTGAAGACAAGTCTCATGGAGCACACTGATGACAAGGGGCATGAGCATTTTGATTACTGGGGTATTGGAGCATTGTGATGACAAGGGTCATGGAGCCTTGTGATGACAAGGCCGTGGAACATTGTCATGACAGGGGTGAGGGAGTATTGTAATGACTAGTGATGGAACATTTTGATATCAGTGGTGAAAGTGCATTTTGATGAGAAGTGCATGGAGCTTTGTGATGACAATGTTTACAGAGCATTGTGAAGATAAGGTTGTGGAACATTGTGATGACAAGCACATGGCACATTGTGATAACATGGGTCATGGAGCATTATTCTGACAAGCGCATGGAGCATTGTGATGCCAAGGGTCATGGAGCACTCTGCTGACAAAGGCATGGAGCACTGTGATGACAAGCGTCAGAGAGCATTGTGATGAAAAGTTCATGGAGCATTATGGTGACAAATTTCAAAGAGCACTGTGATGAGGAGGGCATGGACCATTGTGATGACAAAGGTCATGGAGCAATGTGATGACTGGAGTCACGGAGCACTGTGATGACAATGGCATGGAGCATTTTGATGACAGGGGCATGGAACATTGGTCTGACAAGTTTCATGGATTATTGTGATGATAGTGGGCATGGCACATTGTGATGACAAGGGCATGGAGCATTGTTATAACCAGGTCATGGAATATTGTGAAGACAGGTGTCAGGGAGCATTGTGATGACATATGTCATGGTGCATTGTGATGACAATGACATGGAGCATTGTGAAGCCACGAGTCATGGAGGATTGTGATGACAACGGTAATGGAGCATTGTGATTACAAGAGCCATTGAGAATCGTGATGACAAGTTCGTGATGCACTGTGATGAAAAGCACATGGAGCTTGCTATGACAGGGGTCATGGAGCATTGCAATGACAAGTGCATGGAGAATTGTGATGACAAGAGCATGTAACATTGTGATGAGAAGTGTCATGGAGCATTGTGATGGAAAGAACGTGGAGCATTGTGATGAGAAGATCATGGATATTTGTGATGACGAGCGTCATGGAGCACTGTTATGACAAGGGGCATGGAGCATTTTGATGACAGGTGTCATGGAGCATTGTGATGACAGGGATCATGGAGCATTGTGATGACAAGGGTCTTGGAGCATTCTGATGACAAGCTTGTGGAGTATTGTGATGACAATGGCATGAAGCATTGTGAGAAAAAGGGCATGGAGCATTGTGATGAAAAAGGCATGGAGCCTTTTCATGACAGTGTTCAAGGAGCATTCTGAGGAAAAGTGTCAGGGAGCATTGCGATGACAGGTGTATTGAGCATTGTGATGACAAAGTTCATGGAGCATTGTGATGACAAGGACATGAAGTATTGTGATGGCAGGCATCATGGAGCGTTGTGATGACAAGTGTTATGGAACATGGTGATCACAAGGGTTTGGAGCATTGTGATGACAGAGGTCATGGAACATTTTGATTTCACTGTGAGGACAATAGCATGAAGCATTATGATGATGGGCATGGTGCATTGTGATGACAGGGATCATGGAGCATTAAGATGAAAAGGGGCATGGAGCATTGTGATTACAGGGGTGTTGGAGTATTGTGATGACAAGGGCATGTAGCATTGTGATGAGAAGGCCATGGAGCATTCTGATGATATGCATCATGGAGCTTTGTGATGACAAAGAAATGGAGCAGTGTGATTAGAGGGGTCTTGGAGCATTGTGATGACAAGGGTCATGGAGGCTTCTGATGACAAGGCTATGGAACCTTGTGATCGTAAGTGTCATGGAGCATTATTATGACAGGGGTATTGGAGCATTGTGATGACAAGGACGTGGAGCACTGGTCTGAAATGTTTCATGGATTATTGTGATGAGAGTGTGCATGGATCATTGTGATGACAAGGGCATGGAACACTATGATATATAGGTCATGGAGGATTGTAATGATAAGGGCATGGAGCATTGTGATGAGAAGGGCATCGAGCATTGTGATGACAAGCGTCATGGAGCTTTGTGATCACAACGGCATGGAGCAATGTGATGAGAGGTTTCAAGGAGCATTTGATGATAATGGCATGGAGCACTGTGATGCAAATGGTCATGGAGCTTTGTGATGAAAAATGTCATGGAGCATTTTGATGACAAGGCCGTGGTGCATTGTGATGAGAAGTGCAGGGAGCATTGTGATGACAGGGTCATGGAGCAATTTGATGAAAAGGTTCATGGAACATTTTGATGAGAGGGGTAATGGAAAATTGTGATGTCAGGTGTCATGGAGCATTGTGATGTAAAGGGTCATGGAGCATTTTGATGACAGGTGTCATGGAGCATTGTGATGATAAGGGCATATAGCATTTTAATGACTGGGGTCATGGAACATTGTGATGACGGGGGTGAGGGAGTATTGTGATAACTAGTGACAGAACACTGTGATATCTTTGGTGAGAGAGCATTTTGATGAGAAGTGTATGGAGCATTGTGATGACAATATTTATGGAGCATTTTGATGACAAGGATGTGGAGCATTGTGATGACAAGCACATGGCGCATTGTGATGACATGGGTTATGAAGCATTGTGCTGAAAAGCGCATGGAGCATTGTGATGACAAGGGTCATTGAACATTGTGCTGACAAACGCATGGAGCATTGTGATGACAGGGGTGACAGACCTTTGTGATGAAAAGTCCATGGAGCATTGTGGTGACAATGGTCACAGAGCCTTCTGTGATGAGGTCATGGACCATTGTGATGACAAATTTCATGAAGCACTGTGATGACTGTAGTCAGGGAGCATTGTGATTACAGGGGCCTTGGAGCATTGTGATGAAAAGGGAATGGATCATTGTGATAAAAAAAAGCATGGAGCCTTTTCACGGCAGTGTTCGTGAAGCATACTAATGACAAGTGTCAGGGAGCATTGTGATGATAAGTGTATTGCGGATTGTGGTGACAAAGGTCACGGAGCATTGTGATGAGAAAACCATTCATAATAGTGATGACGAGCGTCATGGGGCATTTTGATGACAAGTGTTATGGAACACTGTGATCACAAGGATTTGGAGCATTGTGGTGACAAATGTCATGGAGCATTTTGATTTCACTGTGATGACAATAGCATGAAGCATTATGATGATGGGCATGGTGCATTGTGATGACAGGGTTCATGGAGCATTGAGATGAAAAGGGGAATGGAGCATTGTGATTACAGTGGTCTTGGAGCATTGTGATGACAAGGGCATGGAGCATTGTGATGAGAAGGCCATGGAGCATTCTGATGACATGCGTCATGGAACTTTGTTACGACAAGCGCATGGAGCATTGTGATTGCAGGGGTCTTGGAGCATTGTGATGACAAGGGTCATGGAGCCTTGTGATGACAAGGCCGTGGAACATTGTGATGGCAGGGCTCATGGAGCATTGTTATGA
Source organism: Hyperoodon ampullatus (assembly GCF_949752795.1). Lineage (NCBI taxonomy): Eukaryota > Metazoa > Chordata > Mammalia > Artiodactyla > Ziphiidae > Hyperoodon > Hyperoodon ampullatus. The sequence continues at coordinate 267,290 of NW_027640499.1, read as the reverse complement.
CAGGTGTAATGGAGCATTGTGATGACAAGGGCATGGAGCAATGTGATGAGAGATTTCATTGATCATTGTGATGACAATGGCATGGAGCATTGTGATGCAAAGGGTCTTGGAGCTTTGGGATGACAAAGTCATGGGCATTAGGTGACAAGGGCGTGGTGCATTGAGATGAGAAGGGCAGGGAACATTGTGATGACAGGGTCATGGAGAAATTTGATGAAAAGGGTCATGGAATATTTTGATGACAGGGGTTATGGAACATTGTAATGTCAGGGGTCATGAAGCAGTGTGATGAAATGGGTCATGGAGCATTTTCTGACAGAGTTTATGGAACATTGTGATGTCAGTGGTCATGGTGCATTGTGAAGATAAGGGCATGTAGCACTGTGATGACAAGGGTCATGGAACACTGTGATGACAGGGGTGATGGAGTATTGTGATGACTAGTGATGGAACATTGTGATATATGTGGTGAGAGAGCATTTTGATGAGAAGTGCATGGAGCATTGTGATGACAATGGCAAGGAGCAATGTGATGACAGGGGCATGGAACATCTGTCTGACAAGTTTCATGGATTATTGTAATGACAGTGAGCTTGGAGCATTGTGATGAAAATGGCATGCAGCATTGTGGTGACAAAGGTCAAAGAGCGTTGTGTGAAGAGGTCATGCAGCATGTGATGACAAAGGTCATGAAGCATTGTGATGACAAAGGTCATGAAGCATTGTGATAATTGGAGTCACGGAGCACTGTGATGACAGGGGTCATGGAGCATTGTGATGACAAGGGCATGGAACATTGTGATGACAAGTCATGGAGTATTTTGAAGACAGGTGTCAGGGAGCATTGTGATGACATATGTCATTGTCCATTGTGATGACAATGGCATGGAGCATTTTGATACCAAGTGTCATGGAGCATTGTGATGACAAAGGTAATGGAGCATTTTGATGACAAGGGCTTGGAACATTGTGATGACAATGGTCATGGAGCATTGTGATGGCAAGGGAATGGAGCACTGTGATGACAAGGGCCATTGAGAATTTTGATGAAAACGTCGTGAAGCATTGTGATGAAAAGCACATGGAGCTTGCTATGACTGTGGTCATAGAGCATTGCGATGACAAGTGCATGGAGAATTGTGAAGACAAGATCATGTATCATTGTTAGGAGAAGTGTTAAGGATCATTGTGATGACAAGGACGTGGAGTATTGTAATGACAAGGCACATGGAGCATTGTGATGGCAAGACCATGGAGCATTGTGATGAGAAGACCATGGATAATTGTGATGAAGAGCGTCATGGAGCACTGTAATGACAAGGGGCATGGAACATTGTGATGACAGGGGTCATGGAGCATTGTGATGACAAGGGTCATGGAGGATACTGATGACAAGCTTGTGAAGTATTGTGATGACAATGGCATCGAGTATTGTGATGAAAGGGGCATGGAGCCTTTTCATGACACGGTTCAAGGAGAATTCTGAGGAGAAGTGACAGGGAGCATTGTGATGACAAGTGTATTGAGCATTGTGATGACAAATGTCATGGAGCATTGTCATGAGAAGTCCATGGATAATTGTGATGACAGGCATCAAAGTGTGTTGTGATGACAAGTGTTATAGAACATTGTGATCACAAGTGTTTGGAGCATTGTGATGACAGAGGTCATGGATCATTTTGATTTCAAGGAGCATGGAGCATTTTGATGACAAGGGCATGAAGCAATGTGATCCCAATGTTCATGGAGGATTTTGATGACAATGATAATGGAGAATTATTATGACAACCGCATGAAGCATTGTGATGACAAGGTAATGTAGCATTTTGCTGACAAATGCATGGAGCATTGTGATGACAAGGGTCACGGAGCAATGTGATGACAAGCGTCACAGAGCATTGTGATTACAGCGGCCATGGAACACTGGGATGACAAGGGCATGGATCATTGTGATGACAATGATCATGGAGCATTTTGATGCCAGTCGTCATGGAGCATTGTGATGACATGGGTCATGAAACATTGTGATGAGAAGGTCATGGAACATTGGGCTGAAAATGTTCATGGAGTATTGAGATGACAGGTGTCATAGAACATTGTGATGACTAGGTAATGGAGAATTGTGATGACAAGGTTCTGGAGCATTGTGATGAGAAGACCATGGACCCTTGTGCTGAAAAGTCTCATGGAGCATTCTGATGAAAAGGGGCATAGAGCATTGTGATTACACGGTTCTTGGAGCATTGTGATGAAAAGGGCATGGAGCATTGTGATGACAGGAGCATGGAGCATTGGTCTGACAAGTTTCATGGATTATTGTGATGACAGTGGGCATGGTGCAGTGTAATGACAAGGGCATGGAGCATTGTGATGACAAGGTCATGGAGAATTGTGAAGACCGGTGTCAGGGAGTATTGTGATGACATATGTCATGGTCCATTGTGATGACAATGGCATGGAGCATTGTGATGCCAAGTGTCATGGAGGATTGTGATGACAAAGGTAAAGGAGCATTGTGATGACAAGATCATGGATCACTGTGATGACAAGGGCCATAGAGAATTCTAATGACCAGGTCTTGAAACATTGTGATGACAAGTGCATGGAGCTTGCTATGACAGGGGTCCTGGAGCATTGTGATGACAAGTGCATGCAGAATTGTCATGACAAGAGCATATCACATTGTGAAGAGAAGTGTCAAGGAGCATTGTGATGACAAGGAGGAAGAGAATTGTAATGACAAGGGTCATGGAACATTGAGATGACCAGGGCATGGAGCATTGTGATGGTAAAACCCTGAAGCATTGTGATGAGAATACCTTGGGTAATTGTGATGACGAGCATCATGGAGCACTGTATTGACAAGGGGCATGGAGCATTGTGATGACAGTTTTCAGGGAACATTGTGATGACAGAGGTCATGGAGCATTGTGATGACAAGGGCCTGGAACTTTGTGATGACAAGGGCCTGGAGCATTGTGATGACAAGTGGCATGGAGCATTGTGATGACATTTGCATTGAGCACTGTCATGTCAAGGGACATTGAGAATTTTTTTAACAATGTCATGAAGCATTGTTATGACAAGCATATGGAGCTTGCTATGACATGGGTCAGGGAGCATTGCGATGACAATTGCATGGAGAATTGTGATGACAAGAGCATGTAACTTTGTGATGAGAAGTGTCAGGGAGCATTGTGATGACAAAGAGGTGGAGAATTGTGATGACAAGGGACATGGAGCTCTGTGATGACCAGGACATGGATCAATGTGATGGCAAGACGGTGGAGCATTGTGATGAGAAGGCCATGGATAATTGTGATGACGAGCATCATGGAGCATTATTATGCAAAGAGCCGTGGAGCATTCTGACATAAGATATCACTTATGAAGGAAATGTAAACATGGCTACACATGAACTGAATTAGGAAAGAGAACTCTGTCTCACATTTAGAAATCATACTTATGCTTGCTTAAGGGGAAAGGAGAGGTGGGGAGATGCACAAAACCAGAGTTTGATATTAGCACAGGTACCGTTCCATAATCCAAATACAGAATAGACAAGAGCTACTCCTTCCTCAGTGAACGGGAATCAACAGCCCTATTCCCGCAGAGGAATATATCTGACTAGTAAGAATCTTAATACCTATGTATTGATATGTATCCGTAAGGGAATCAAATGTGTCTAGACCAGCATAAACACGTCAGTGAAAATAAGCTCAACCTCATTATATAAATGATTTTCAAAAACAAAACAAAAAAACAGTGAAATCCTAACACAATTCCTTCAGGTGTTCTGATGAAACCTGGAATGACCCTATCTAAAACGACAGCTGTATGAGACATAAGGCTGGACACTTTTGACTGAGAGGATTGGTGAGATTGAACGAGAAAATGCAGACCGTTTAAAGCAATAATGCATGCCACCAATTCCATGGGTCACAACTCGGCAGGTAAAAGGGAATAACACTACAGTTATAACATGTATGGGAAACGTAGAGATTGCAAACACTGTGAAGACGAAAGGATTCTAAAACTCAACTAATAGTCCCTATCCTGGTGCTCCGGTTTGAGTTTCCAACTGCTTTACTATCAATCTCCCAACTTGGAGAGACAGCCCCTTTAAACTCCTGGTTCGCACAGGTTGCCAAATTGGCAGAGGATGAAAGGGAAGAGGGAGAACAAATGAGAGAGTAGCTGTTAGGCATTTGGACGGGCACATGTCACTCTAATTTCCCAGCAGGAAGAAGAATTAACCAAAGTCTCAGCCACCCACCGGGAACCAGTATAGGTCCTGAACCGAAATTTTGGACTTCACGTCAGCTCACACAAACGAGTTGAATAATGGAGCTCAGGGCACAGCAATTCACAAAATGGCAGAGTAATAAAGGACAACAATCGGCCAAAAATCTGTTGAGAGAAGGCAAAGGGGCAGACTTGAAAGAGAGCTAGAATAGCAGGAATCAGATTTCAAGAGGTACATTGGAATTGCCTTTAAAGCACAGGATGAGGGGCACTACTTCGACAATGATGTACTTGGCCAAAAAGGACGTATGCTTTTTCTCCTGTATATATTCAGGAGAAAACGCATACGTCCTTTTTCGCCAAGCAAGGAAGCGGGCAATGCAAATCTCCACTACAAAGAAGTATCACTTCCCACCGGTCAAAAGGGACATCCGCAAAATGTGTAAACACCAGAAAGGCAAGACAGGCACTGGAGAACTGGGAGCCTAGTTATGCTGATGGTCAGGATGTAAATTGCCTACTGCCTCTCTGGAGGAGTGCACTGTGTTCCCTACAACAAGTAAACAACAGAGCTACAGAGCCAAGGGCAATTCCAGTCTAAGGAATACACCTTGGGAAAACTGAAAATCAATAAGACAGAGCCACCCCACCATTTAGAGCTGCAATGCTTAGAAGAACCTCAACTTGGGTACACCTGAAATATCCCAGGAAAGACAAAAATGGTTCAAGAAATTGTGGTATTTACGTATGATGGAATATCCCTCAGCCATGAAATCAATATCATAAGGCCAGTAGCAGCAAAATGAGTGGATTCAAGTACGATGATTCTAAGTGAAATAAGTCACAGAGAAAAAGAAACATCACAAGATATCACTTATGAAGGTCCTGTAAACATGGCTACACATGAAGTGAGTTAGGAAAGACAACAGACTCTCACATTGAGAAAAAACTTTTATGCCTGCTTAAGGGGGAAGGAGAGGTGGGGTGATGCATAAAACCAGAGTTTGATATTAGTACATGTACCGTTCCAAAAACCAACTACGTAGTAGAAAAGACCTAAAACTTCCTAAGTGAAAGGGACTCAAAACCCCATATTTCCCGCAGAGGAAAATATCTGAATAGTAAAAATCTTAAAACCTATGTATTGATATGTCTCCGTAAGGGAATCAAGTGTGTCTAGACTCGCATAAACATGGCAGTGAGAATCAGCTCAAACCCATTCTAAAAAGGAATTTCACAAACAAAACAAAAAATCAGGGAAATCCTTTACAATTCCTTCAGGGTCTCTGATGAATCCCGGAATGACCCTATGTACAACGACAGCTGGATATGGCATAAGGCTGGACACTTGGGACTGAGAGGATTGGTGAGATTCGGTGAGCAAATGCAGACCACTTAAAGCAATAATGCGTGGCACACATTCCAATGGTCCCAACTCTCCATGTTGAAGGGAATACTACTACAGTTATAACATGTATAGGAAACCTAGAGAATGGACACACTGTGAATACGAAATGTTTCTAAATCTCAACGAATAATCCCTCTCCTGGTGCTCCGGTTTGACTTTCCAACTGCTTTACTATCAATCTCCCAACATGGAGAGACAGCCCCTTTAACCTCCTGGTTCGCACAGGTTGCCAATTTGGCAGAGGATGAAAGGGAAGAGGGAGAATCAATGAGAGAGTAGCTGTTAGGCATTTGGACGGGCACATGTCACTCTAATTTCCCGGCAGGAAAAAGAATTAATCCAAGTCTCAGCCACCCGCCAGGAACCAGTATAGGTCCTGAACCAAAATTTTGGAATTGCGGTCAGCTCACAAAAACGAGTTGAAAAATGGAGCTCAGGGGCACAACAATTCACAAACTGGCAGAGTAATAGCAGACAACAATCATCCAAAAATCTGTTGAGGGAAGGCAACGGGGTAGACTTGAAAGGGAGCCAGTATAGCAGGAATCAGATTTCAAGAGGTAAATTAGAATTGCCTTTAAAGAACAGGAAGAGGGGCACAACTTCGACAATGATGCAATGGGCCAAAAAGGGGGTTTCCGTTTTGTCCTGAATATATTCAGGAGAAAACGCATACCCCCTTTTTGGCAGAGCAAGCAAGCGGGCAATGCAAATCTGCACTACAAAGCAGTATCACTTCCCACCAGAAAAAAGAGACATCCACAAAATGTGTATAACCTAGAAAGGCAACAGAGGCCCTTTAGAACTGGGAGCCTAGTTATGCTGATGGGCGGGATGTAAATTGCCAACTGCCTCTCTGGAGGAGTGCATTGTGTTCCCTAAAACAAGTAACCAACAGAGCTACAGAGCCAAGTGCACATCCAGTCTAGGGAATATACCTTGGGAAATCTGAAAATCAATAAGACAGAACCACCCCAAATTTAGGGCTGCACTGCTTACAAGAACCTCAACTTGGGTACACCTTAAATATCCTAGAAAAGACAAAAATGGTTCAAGAAATTGTGGTACTTATGTACAATGGAATATCCCTCAGCCATGAAATCAAAGTCATAAGGCCAGTTGCAGCAAAATGAGTGGATTCAGGTACGATGATTCTAAGTGAAATAAGTCACAGAGAAAAAGAAACTTATCATAAGATATCACTTATGAAGGTCCTGTAAACATGGCTACACATGAACTGAGTTAGGAAAGACAACAGAGTCTCACATTTAGAAAAAACTCTTATGCCTGCTTAAGGGGGAAGGAGAGGTGGCGTGATGCATAAAACCAGAGTTTGATATTAGTACAGGTACCGTTCCAAAAACAAACTACAGAAGAGTCAATCCCTACACCTTCCTCAGTGAAAAGGACGCAAAACCCCATATTTCCCACAAAGGAATATATCTGACTAGTAAGAATCTTAAAACCTATGTATTGATATGTCTCCATCAGGGAATCAAGTGTGTCTAGACTAGCAGAAACATGGCAGTGAGAATCAGCTCAAACCCACTATAAAAATGAATTTCAAAAACAAAACAAAAAAACAGGGAAATTCTTTACAATTCCTTCAAGGGATCTGATGAAATCTATAATGACCCTATCTACAATGACAGCTGGATGTGACATAAGGCTGGACACTTGGGACTGAGAGGATTGGTGAGATTCGGTGAGCAAATGCAGACTATTTAAAGCAAAAATGTGTGGCACACATTCCAATGGTCCCAACTCTCCAGGTTGAAGGGAATACTACTACAGATATAACATGTACGGGAAACCTAGAGAATGGACACACTCTGAATACAAAAGGTTTTTAAAACTCAACTAATACTCCCTCTCCTTGTGCTACGGTTCGAATTTCCAACTGCTTCAGTATCAATATCCCAACTTGGAGAGACAGCCCCTTTAACCTCCTGGTTCTCACATGTTGCCAATTGGCAGAGGATGAAATGTAAGATGGAGAACCAATGAGAGAGTAGCTGTTAGACATTTGGACTGGCACATGTCACTCTAATTTCCCGGCAGGAATAAGAATTATTCAAAGTCTCAGCCATCTGCCGGGAACAAGTATAGGTCCTGAACCACAATTTTGGACTTGCAGTCAGCTCACAAAAAACGAGTTGAAAAATGGAGCTCAGGGGCACAGCAATTCACAAACGGGCAGAGACATAAAGGAAAACTATCGTCCAAAAATCTGTTGAGGGAAGGCAACGAGGCAGACTTGAAAGTGAGACAGAATAGCAGGAACGAGATTTCAAGAGGTACATTGGAATCGCCTTTAAAGCACAGGAAGAGGGGCACAACTTCGACAATGATGCACTTGGCCAAACAGGGTGTATGCGTTTTCTCCTGAATATATTCAGGAGAAAACGCATAAGCTCTTTTTGGCAAAGGAAGCAAGCGGGCAATGCAAATCTGCACTACAAAGCAGTATCACTTCCCAACAGGCAAAAGGGACATCCGCAAAATATGTAAAAAACAGATAGGCAAGACAGGCCCTGGAGAAGAGGGAGCCTAGTTATGCTGATGGGCGGGATGTAAATTGCCTACTCTGAAGCAGTGTACTGTGTTCCCTAAAACAAGTAAACAACAGAGCTACAGAGCCAAGGGCACTTCCAGTCTAGGAAATGTACCTTGGGAAAACTGAAAGTCAATAAGACAGAGCCACCCCAAAATTTAGGGCTGCAATGGTTACAAGAACCTCAACTTGGGTACAGCTGAAATATCCCAGGAAAGACAAAAATGGTTTAAGAAATTGTGGTATTTACGTATGATGGAATATCCCGCAGCCATGAAATCAATGTCATAAGGCCAGTAGCAGCAAAATGAGTGGATTCAGGTACGATGATTCTAAGTGAAATAAGTCACAGAGAAAAAGAAACTTATCATAAGATATCACTTATGAAGGTCCTGTAAACATGGCTACACATGAAGTGAGTTAGGAAAGAGAACAGACTCTCACATTGAGAAAAAAACTCTTATGCCTGCTTAAGGGGGAAGGAGAGGTGGGGTGATGCATAAAACCATAGTTTGATATTAGTACATGTACCGTTCCAAAAACCAACTACGGAGTAGAAAAGACCTACAACTTCCTAAGTGAAAGGGACGCAAATCCCCATATTTCCCACAGAGGAAAATATCTGACTAGTAAAAATCTTAAAACCTATGTATTGATATGTCTCCGTAAGGGAATCAAGTGTGTCTAGACTCGCATAAACATGGCAGTGAGAATCAGCTCAAACCCATTCTAAAAAGGAATTTCACAAACAAAGCAAAGAATCAGGGAAATCCTTTACAATTCCTTCAGGGTCTCTGATGAAACCCGGAATGACCCTATGTACAACGACAGCTGGATGTGGCATAAGGCTGGACACTTGGGACTGAGAGGATTGGTGAGATTCGGTGAGCAAATGCAGACCATTTAAAGCAATAATGCGTGGCACACATTCCAATGGTCCCAACTCTCCAGGTTGAAGGGAATACTACTACAGATATAACATGTACGGGAAACCTAGAGAATGGACACACTGTGAATACAAAAGGTTTTTAAAACTCAACTAATACTCCCTCTCCTGGTGCTCCGGTTTGAATTTCCAACTGCTTTACTATCAATCTCCCAACTTGGAGAGACAGCCCGTTTAACCTCCTGGTTCTCACATGTTGCCAATTGGCAGAGGATGAAAAGTAAGATGGAGAACCAATGAGACAGTAGCTGAGAAACATTTGGACGGACACATGTCACTCTAATTTCCCGGCAGGAAGAAGAATTAATCAAAGTCTCAGCCACCCGCCAGGAACCAGTATAGGTCCTAAACCAAAATTTTGGACCTGTGGTCAGCTCACAAAAAACGAGTTGAAAAATGGAGCTCAGGGGCACAGCAATTCACAAACTGGCAGAGTAATAAAGGAAAACTATCATCCAAAAATCTGTTCAGGGAAGGCAAAGAGGCAGACTTGAAAGCAAGCCAGAATAGCAGGAAACTGATTTCAAGAGGTACATTGGAATAGCCTTTAAAGCACAGGAAGAGGGGCACAACTTCGACAATGAGGCACTTGGCCAAACAGGGCATATGCGTTTTCTCCTGAATATATTCAGGAGAAAACACATAAGCCCTTTTTGCCCAAGCAAGCAAGTGGGCAATGCAAATCTGCACTACAAAGCAGTATCACTTCAAACCAGACAAAAGGGACATCCACAAAATATGTAAAAACCAGAAAGGCAAGACAGGCCCTGGAGAAGAGGGAGCCTAGTTATGCTGATGTGCGGGATGTAAATTGCCAACTGCGTCTCTGGAGGAGTGCATTGTGTTCCCTAATACAAGTAAACAACAGAGCTACAGAGACACGGGCACTTCCAGTCTAGGGAATATACCTTGGGAAAACTGAAAATCAATAAGACAGAGTCACCTCAAAATTTAGGGCTGCACTGCTTACAAGAACGTCAACTTGGGTACACCGGAAATATCCCAGGAAAGACAAAAATGGTTCAAGAAATTGTGGTACTTTGGTACGATGGAATATCCCTCAGCCATGAAATCAATGCCATAAGGCCAGTAGCAGCAAAATGAGTGGCTTCATATACGCTGATTCTAAGTGAAATAAGTAACAGAGAAAAAGAAACTTATCATAAGATATCACTTATGAAGGTCCTGTAAACATGGCTACACATTAACTGAGTTAGGAAAGAGAACAGAGACTCACATTTAGAAAACACTCTTATGCCGGCTTAAGGGGGAAGGAGAGGTGGGGTGATGCATAAATCCAGAGTCCTAAATTAGCACAGATACCGTTCCATAAACCAAGTATGTAATAGACAGCACCTACTCCCGGCACAATGAACTGGACTCAACAAACCCTATTCATTGCAGAAGAATATATCTGACTTGTAATAATTCTAAAACATATGTATTCTCATGTCTCCATAAAGGAATCATGCATGTGTATAACAGAATGCACAGCACTGAAATTCAGCTAAACACCCTTATAAAAATAAATTTCAAAAGCAAAATGAAAAAAAAAGCAAAACAGAGAGAAAGTCTTAAAAATTACTTTCAGGGCCTGTGATGCAACCTGGATTGACCACCTTTATACCCACAGCTGGAGGAGACATAAGACGGGACACTTGGGGCTGACAAGATTGCTGAGGTTGTGTGAGCAAAAGAACACCACTTAGAGCAATACTGTGTGCTACCCATTCTAGTGGCCCCAACTCTCCAGGTTTAAGGGAACCTTCCTACAGTTAAAACATGAATGGGAAACCCGTTGGATGGTACACTGTGTAATCGGGAAAGTTGTCTAAAATGTACCTCATTTTTCCTTTCCTTGTGTTCGGCTTAGCCATTCCATCTACAATACTGAAAATCTCCCCACTTGGAGTGTCAGTGCCTTTACCCTCCTGTTATGCACAGTTTGCAAATTGTGCAGAGGATGAATAGGAAGAGGGGGAACAAATGAGAGAATAGCTGTAGGTGTTTGGATGAGCACATGTCTCTCTAGTTTCCCATCAGGAAGAAGAATTAAACAAAGGCTCAGCCTGCAACCCCGGAAACAGACTAGGGCCTAAAGCCATCCTGCGGTATTGCAGCCAGCTCACAAATAAGTGAGTTGAAAAATGGAAATCAGGGGCACAGCAATTCACAAACTTGCAGAGTTATAAAGGACAACTATCATCCAGAAATATATTGAGGTAATGCAGTGAAGAGGATTTGAAAGCAAGGCAGAATTGAAGGAAACAGATTTCAAGAGGTAGATTGGAGTCGTCTTTAAAGCACATGAAAAGCGACAGAACTTCGACAATGTTGCCCTTGACCGAAAAGTGAGTATGTGTATTTTCTTGAATATATTCGGGAAAAAAATGCATACGCACTTTCTGGCCAAGCAAGCCATCAGGCATTCCAAATCCACACTACATAGAAGTGTCACTTACCACCAGTCAAAAGAGCCATCCGCAAATAGTGTAAAAACCACAAATGCAGGACAGGCCATGGAGAAAAGGGAGCCTGGTTATGCCGATGGACAGGATGTAAATTGCCAACAGCCTCTCTGGAGAACTGTATGTTGTTTTCTAAAACAGAGCTACAGAGCATAGCACACTTCCACTCATGGGAGTGTATTTTGGGAAAACTAAAAATCCACAACACACAGCCAGCCCAAAATTTAGGGCTGCTCTGTTTATAAGAACCTCGACTTTGGTACACTTTAAATATCCCAGGAAAGGAAAAAAAAATGGATAAAGATGTTGTGGTACTTGTATACAATGAAATGTCACTCAGACATAAAATCAATGTCATAAGACCAATAGCAGCATAATGAGTGGCTTTAGGTACGATGATGCTAAGTGAAATGAGCCACAAAGAAAAAGATACTTATTGTAATATATCACTTATAGAGGCAATGTAAACATGGCTACACATGAAATGAATTTCAAAAGAGAACAGAGTTAAACATTTAGAAAACACACATATGCCTCCTTAAGGGGAAAGGTGACGTGGGGTGATGTGTAAAAGCAGAGTTTGAAATTAGCACAGATACCATACCATATACCAAATATGTTATAGACAAGACTTACACCTTTCTCACTGAACTGGACACAAAACACCCTATTCACTGAAGAAGAATATATCTGACTGGTAATAATCTTGAAACCTATGTATTTATATGTCTCCATAATGGAATCAAGTGTATATAGATTGGCATAAACACAGATCAATGGAACAGGACAGGAAGCCCAGAGATAAACCTACATACTTATGGCTATCTCATCTATGACAAAGGAGCTAAGGATATACAATGGAGAAAAGACAGACTCTTCAGTAATTGGTGCTGGGAAAACTGGACCCCTACACATAAAAGAATGAAATTAGGACACTCCATAACACCATACACAAAAATAGACTCTAAATTGATTAGAGATCTAAATATAAGACCAGACACTATAAAACACTTAGAGCAAACCATAGGCAGAACACTCTATGACATAAATCACAGCAAGATCCTTTTAGACCCACCTCCTAGAGAAATGGAAATAAAAACATAAATCAACAAATGGGACCTAATGAAACTTAAAAGCTTTTACACAGTACAAGAAAACATAAACAAGATGCAAAAACAACTCTCAGAATGGGAGAAAATATTTTCAAATGAAGCAATTGACAAAGGATTAATCTCCAAACTTTACAAGCACCTCATGTAGCTCAATATCACAAAAACAAACTACCCAATCCTAAAACGGGCAGAAGACTTAAATAGACATTTCTCCAAAGAAGATATACAGATTGACAAGAAACACAAAAAAGGATGCTGAACATCACTAATCATTAGAGAAATGCAAATCAAAACTACTGTGAGGTATCACCTCACAGCAGTCAGAGTGGCAATCATCAAAAAATTCTACAAAACACTAAAAGCTGGAGAGGCCTTTATTGGAGAAAAGGGAACACACTTGCACTGTGGTTGGGAATGTAAATTGATATGGCCACTAGGGAGAACAGTAAGGAGTTTCCTTTAAATAACTAACAATAGAAGTACCATACGACACAACAATCCAACTACTGGGCATTTGCCTTGCGAAAACCATAATTCAAAAAGAGTTATGTACAAAAATGTTCATTGCAGCTCTATTTACAATAGCCAGGACATGGAAGCAACCTAAGTGTCCATTGACAGATGAATGGATAAGGAAGATCTGGCATATATATACAATGGAATATTACTCAGCCATAAAAAGAAGCAAAACTGACTTATTTGTACTGAGGTGGATGGACTTAGAATCTGTCCTACACAGTGAAGTAAGTCAGAAAGGGAAAAACAAATACTGTATGTTAACAGAGATATATGGAATCCAACGAAGAAAAAAAAGTTTTGAAGAACCTTGTGGCAGGACAGGATTAAGGACACAGACATAGAGAAAGGATTTGAGGACAACAGAAGGGGGATGGGTAAGATGGGAAGAAGTGAGAGAGTGGCATGGACATAAATACATTACCAAATGTAATACTGATAGCTACTGGGAAGCAGCCACATAGAACAGGGTAATGAGCTCGGTGCTTTGTGACCACCTAAAGTGGTGGGATATGGAGTGTGGGAGGGAGATGCAAGAGGGAGTGGATCTGGAGATATTTGTATATGTATAGCTGATTCACTTTGTTAGACAGCAGAAACTAACACTCCATTGTAAAGCAATTATACTCCAATAAACGTGTAAAAGGAAAAAAAATAAAGAAATCCCAGGGATAAACCTACACACCTATGCTCAACTAATCTATGACAAAGGAGGCAAGACTTTACAATGGAGAAATGAGAGTCTCTTCAATCAGTGGTGCTGGGAAATTTGGCCAGCTACATGTAAAAGAATGAAATTAGAACACTGCCCAACACCATACATAAAAATATATTCAAAATGGATTAGAGACCTTAATGTAAGACTGGACAGTATAAAACTCTGAGAGGAAAACTTACAAAGAATACTCTGACGTAAATCACAGCAAGATCTTTTTTTGATCCACCTCCTATACTAATGAAATAAAAAAAAGAAACGAAACAGATGGGACCTAGTGAAACGTAAAAGCTTTTGCAAAGCAAAGGAAACTACAAACAAGACGAAAAGACAACCCTCAGAATGGCAGAAAATATTTGCAAATGAATCAATGGACAAATGCTTAATCTCCAATATATATAAACAGCTCATGCAGCTCAATATTAATAAAACAAACAACCCAATATAAAAATGGAATAATATCTAAATAGACATTTCTTCCAAGAAGAAATAGAGATGGCCAAGACGCACATGAAAATCTGCTCAACATCACTAATTATTAGAGAAATGGAAATCGAAACTACAATGAGGTATCACGTCACACCTGTTAGAATGGGCATCATCAGAAAATCTACAAACAACAAATGCTGGAGAGGGTGTGGAGAAAATGAACCTTCTTCCACTATTGTTGGGAATGTAAATCGATACAGCCTCTATGGAGAACAGTATGGAGGTTCCTTAAAAAACTAAAAATAGAATTACCATATAATCCAGCAATCCCACTACTGGACATATACCCAGAGAAAACCATAAATCAAAAAGACACATTCACCATAATGTTCATTGCAGCACTATTTACAATAGCCAAGTAATGAAAGCAACCTAAGTGCCCACAGACAGACGAATAGATAAAGATGTGGTACATACATACAATGGAATATTACTCAGCCATACATAGGAATGAAATTAGGTCATTTGTAGAGACTTTGATGGACCTACAGACTGTCATGCAGAGTGAAGTAAGTCAGAAAGAGAAAAACAAATATTGTATATTAATGCATATATGTGGAACCTAGAAAAATGGTACAGATGAACCGGTTTGCAGGGCAGAGATAGAGACACAGATGTAGAGAACAAACATATGGACACCAAGGGGGGAACGTCATGTGAGGGTGGTGGTGGGATGAATTGGGAAACTGGGATTCACATGTGCACACTTATATGTATAAAATAGATATCCAATAAGAACCTGCTGTATAAAAGAAATAAATAAATATAAAAAAATTAAAAATAAATAAATAACATTTAATAAAATAAAACGGAAAAAAGTTTTTCCCTTCATATAGACGTCGTTATATTAATGCATTATTTCTATGTTTATATTTCTAAATTAAAAAAAAGAGGAATAAATAAAATCTACCTTGAACCAAAATGAAAAAAAGGAAAAAAAAAAAAAAAAAACAGAAACCACCAGTTATACAGAGGAAAATCGTATAAGGGCACTTGCTCCAGTGGTAAAAAAATCTTAAGTTGGTCAGAGGTGTGAAATAATCTCCCATGCAGTCAGCAGTGATCCGCCCCACAAGGAGCATCCTCACTGCAAAACTGGGGGACTGTGTCGAGGCGTCAATAAGTAAATGTGAGCTGAGCCCGAGTCCTGCTGCAGCTGAACTCTTCCCACCCTTTCCAGGTAAAACACCTGAATATGTACAAGAACTTGCAAGCATTGAGGAAGGGCTGTGGAGCCACACCAGTGACTGCACGCAGGCCGACTTGGTGCCTGTAGGCCAGCCAGGATGGTCCTGGCCCCAGATGCTCTTCTGGAAGCTTTCCATTACCGTGCCTGAGATACCCCTCATGCCACGGCCCCCACTGCTTTTTTACTTCCTCACCTCTGCCTGGGGAGAAATTCCAGCGGCAGGTATGGGTGACACATCCTCTTCTTTAGCAGGTGGCAGCCTGGCAACTCCTGCAGAAAGTCCAGCAGAGCCCCACTCACACTGGGCCACCCACAAAGCCACGGCCCCTCACTCCCTCTCACCACCCCAGCCCCGACACTGCTGACAGGGCAGAGAATATGGCGTCAGGCACAGCTACAGGAGCTCTGGCTGAATGGAGTGGTCTTTATGTTGACCTCAACCCAGGCACACCTGGGGAGGCCTGGCAGGCAGTGTCAGGCTGCCCAAATCAGCCAATCCTCACCCCTCAAGGGCTCACAGTTGCAGAAAATGAATCTTGCTAAACGGGCCTGGCCCAAGGAAAAGGTGTGGGCTCTTGAGAGTCAGGATACACAAGGGGCTGCAGCTGCTGCTTGTTTTCTTATCATTTTATCTGGTCCATGAGTGGAAAACAACTTCAAGAAGACCCTATCCTAATGAGAGGAACCCAGGAGTCAGAGAGAGGAGTGATGTTGGGTGGAGACAGAGGCCTGGTGCCCTGGCTGCAGTGGAAGTGTCTGGAAGAGCAGGCAGAGAGAGGCCACACAGAGAGATACCCAGGGACACAGAACTGTCAGAGATGTTGTTTGTTAGTTCAAGCACTGCTCTGAGGTGTTCTGTGTCAGCTGTGAGCGACAGGTGAGCTGGGGGTTCTCTGAAAGGTGGGCTATGTGCACGGTTCCTGTGGGTCCAGCCCTACTGGGGTACCTGCCCAGGGGAGCTCCGGATCCTGGTAAGGGCCTGACTATGAGAGCCCCATGGGCTGCTGTGTTGCTGCACAGATGAGTTCCATACTCTGGGAGAGAGTTGACCACAAGAGCCCTGTGGGCTGTGGTGTGGGGGGTGCAGCCCAGGCGAGCACCATATCCTGGGATTGGCCTGACCACGAGAGCCCCATGGGCTGCTGGAGACCTGGTAAAGGATATCAGGACAGTCAGTGAAGCCACCAAGGATATACATCCAGTAGCTCCTATTTCCTACACCCTGCTGGTCATTCTACCATCCACCAGACCATGGCATTCTGTATTAGAATTCAATGATGCCTTCTTCTGTATTCCAATCATCTCAGAGTCACAAGAATTTTTGGCTTGTGTGTGGCAGGACACAACATGCAACAAAAGCAATAATGCTGGGCCATCCTGCACCAATGGTTCAAAAATCCCCACACCATCATTGGGGAAATGTCCTCTAAAGACCTAAAAGTTCTACCTCTGTAAAAGGGAACCCTCCTTCAATATGCAGATGACATTCTGATTGTCAGGTCTACTAAAGACGCCTCTGAACTACCTAGCCAAGAAAGAATAGAAGGTGTCCTTGAAAAAGGCTCAAATATCCCAGGCTAAGGTGACATGCCTGGTCTTCATTCTCACAGATATTCGGAGAAACGCATCCCAGGATAGGGAAGAAGCCATTTGCAGCCTTACCTCTTCTAAAACTAGAAGACAGCTTAGGGGTTCCTGGGGAGGCCAAGGTTTTCTGCATCTGGATCCATAACTACAGTCTAATAGCTGGGCCTCTACATGAAACACTGACACGAAAAGATGATGATCCTTTAGGATAGAATCCAGAAACAGCCTTTCAAGAATGGAAAGAGCAGTCAATATAGGCCCTTGCCCAGGAACTCCCTAATTTAGCTAAACCCTTTGAACTTTAAATACCCGGTCAAAGGTTAAACGCCCTTGGAGCCTTAGTGCAAAAACTGGGACCACTTGAAATGGAGCAACACCAGAATGCCCTTCAGGTATGAAAAACTATGGTCACAAAGGGCTTTGCTCACCGCCCTATCAGGCCAGGATACAGGGGTATCTAAAAGGCTGGAAATCAGCAGCCCACAAGGCCAGCTCCCTCCTAAGGGAAAAGGATCCCACGTGGTGATCCTAACCTCCCATCGTGCCCTGAAGTTGCAGGGGTCGCTCTGTGGACACACTGACCTCGAGTGAGGAGGTCCTCTAACTCCAAACTCCAGAGAGAAAAACGGGGGCCATGGGCCCCCAAGAAGACACGTGTGACCATCACTTGACCTGGAGTTTCTCTCAAAAAACAAGTCTGTACCACGAAAGAGCAGACTACTGCTTGGAGGACTTACTGCACCCAGAGGGGAGCTAATAAGCTTGGCGGGGTAATCGTACATTCACGATTTCACCATAGAAAACCCTACAGACACCACGGTGATGGTGGCCAATATGACCGGCTGGACTGCTGGCTACTTCAAAAGGCCGTTGACTCAGTGGACGTCATGGTCCTGGATCACCACCGACCCTGGACTGTCTGGGAGTTGAGCGGGCAGGGCTCTGACACATGGTGCTGTTTGTACATTAATGCAGGGACCTAATTAAAGAAAGCACAGACTACTGGTCAGAGCATCTAGGCTGGCAAAAACCGTCAGCCTAAGGTCGCCAAACAAATGTGGGGTGGGGTGAAACCTGCCACTGTAGCATCTCTGTGCATCTCTTTCCTGGACCCTTAAAGGTCAATCGAATCTATAACACTTCCAATGCTGGTGCTCAGGTGGACGAGCAGTGAGGCAGGATGCCTTGGGACAATCAACCTCACCTGGAGGCTGCTGGGGAGAAATTTTGCCCCTCCCCCGTGTATGAGGGCTCCCAGCTCAGCATGAAGCAGTTACAAAAGAGGGGTCTGCACCCTCAGCACCCCAAGAATGAGGAACGGGACAAAAAGCAGAGGGGGTGTTCATCTCCGGCAACGTTCATTAAAAATTCCTGGGAGATAAAAAGAGAATCTGGGCAATAAAATAAAGTCTAACCTGTTTTTCCTTTGTGCTTTGTCTAATTTCACGTGCTCCTAGGGTTCCGCATGCAGAGGTCCCACACCCGGCACTTCAGACCAGATTTCCTAGTGCAGAATGGCTGGGTCGACACCTCAGCTAGCGGGGTCCCATGCAGACTCCGCAACATAGAGCCTGAGCTGCAGCCAACCCAGCCCTCGAGAGCTCCATCCCCTCCCTCCTGCTGACGCTGTTGGGACCCCTACACAGCAGCCCAGCCCACAGCCCGCGGGGTAGTGCACGCTTTCACCTCTCCATTCTGTTTTCAAATATAAAGTTTCCTTTGCTTCTGAACCAAACTCAGTCTTGATCTGTTGGCTCCATTGACACTGGGCACGGGGACTCCTGTTGGGGTCCACTCTGGAGGATCAGTAACAGAAATTGAGAACATTGTAACTTCAATGAACAAATGTGTGAGCCTAACTGTAGTTAACATAGAGCAGTGTATAAGGCTCGGGTAAAATAAGATGTTTCTAAGACTTACATTTGATATTTCCATCACTTTATTATAAGCAAGTTCAGTGAAGACATCTGTCTTATTTGTCAGGTCAACATTAGAGAAATGAAGTGATTTATTCCCAAGGATGTACATCGAATACTCTTGGCTGAAGCTTCAATCTTGTTTTGAATGCTTTTCCATTGAAAATGATACCTCTCTTTCAGCTTCCCCATTTCTGAGAAGTATAAAATCTTATAATTTATTATTACCAAAGGGGAAAGGTAGGAGAAGGGATAAATTAACAGTTTGGAATTAACACATACACACTGCTATGTATAAAACAGTTCATCAACAAGGAACTACTGTATAGCACAGGGAACTACACTGAATATTTTGCAGTAACCTATAAGGGGAAATAATCTGAAAAAGAATAGATATTTTTATTGACATCATCTATCAATGACAGATAAAATGTAACCTAAGCAAGGCCGATGGTGAGCACTTCTGATCCCGAAGATTTCAATCATCTAAAGTTTGGACTCTGCCTATTTTCCAAGGCCCTTAATGGACATATGTGTAGCAGTAGCTTATAAATTCCCCAGTTTGGGTTTCGGGGAGGCAATAATTTGGAAAAAAAAACCTGGTGTTCCCCTAATATGCACGGGACCCTATCTACAGCTAAAACATGCCTGTCACACCTAGAGAATGGTACACCGTTTGATCGGAAAGAGTTTTTAAAAGACACCTCATCTCCTCATCGACTGGTGCTCGGGTTCACACCTCCAGCATCTTTCCTACCAATCTCCTCACTTGGAGATATCAGCACCGTCAACATCCTGTTGCACACAGTTTGGAATTTGTCCAGAGGATGAAGCGGAAGGATGAGAAAAATTTAGAGACAAGTCTTAGGTGTTCAGACAGGCACATGCCACTCTAATTTCCAATCTGGAAGGCAAATTCATCAAAGGCTAGAATTGCCCACGGAAACAGAATAGGGCTAGAGGAAATCCCGCTGTTTTTTCTCCAGTTTCCAAAAACACAAGTTGAAAAATGGAACTTAGGGGCACTAAAATTCATGAAACTGCAGAGTTGAAAATATCTATCGTCAAATAATATCTTGAGGTAAGTCACAGAAAAGGACTTGTAAGCAAGGGAGAGTGGCAGGAAACAGATTTGAAGAGGTAGAAAGAACTCCCCATTAAAGCACAAGAAAAGGGGCTGAACATCGCCAATGATGCAGTTGGCCAAAAAGGGCGTATGCATTTTTTCTGAATATATTCAAGTAAAGGCCATACACACTTTTTATCCAACCAAACAGGTGGGCACTGGAAATCAATACTACAAAATGTATCAATTCACATCAGTCAGAAGGGCCATCCACATAAAGTGTAAACACCAGAAATGCAGGACAGGATGAGGAGAAAAGAGAGACCTGTGAGGCTTATAGTGGAAATGTAATTTGCCAAAGGCCACTCTGGAGAAGTGTATTGTGTTTGCTAAAACATCTAAAAAATGAGCTACAGAGCATAGGGCACTTGCACTCATGGGCGTATACCTTGGGAAAAACAAAAATCGACAGAAAACAGGCACCACAATGTTTACCACCTCTCTGTTAAAAAGGGCCTCAACTTGGAAATAAAATAAATGTCCCTGGAAGGATAAAATGGATAAAAGAGATGGGGTACTTATGTAGAGTTGAATATTACTCATCCAGAAATCAATGAAATAAGGCCAGTTGTAACAACTCTGGAGGAGATACATACGATCATTCTAAGTGACGTATGTCAGAAAGAAAAAGGCACATATCATAAGATGTCACTTAAAGGTGGAATCAAAAATGGCTACACATGAAATAAATTACAAAACAGAAACATAGTCAAATATGTAGAAAATAGAAATAAGGCTGCTAAATGGGAAAGGTGGGGAAGGGTGAGGTATTATCCAGGAGGTTGAAATTAGCAAAGATACCATTCCAAGTACCAAATTGAATAACTGACAAGGCCTACACGGTACCTCAAAGAACTGCACTCAGCCCACTCAAGTCAATGGAAAATAATACATATGACTGGTAAGCATCTGAAAAAGAATTTATTGTTGTCTCACAGTACATGAATCAAGTGGATGTACAGCAGCAAAAAACAGAGCTTTGAAAATCAGCTGTAACCAATATAAAAATAAATTTAAAAATATGTATAAAAACAGTGAGACAGACAAAAATTCTTACAACTTTTGTTGAAGGGCTACGATGTAACATGGATTGAACACATGTAGACCCACAGCAGGATGATATATAAGGCTGGAAGCTATGCACGCTAAGAGATGTTAGAGAGGCTGGGTGAGGAAATGCAGACCTTTTAAAGTAATACTGCCTGGTACCCATTCCATGGGTCCCAAATCTGCAGGTTCAAGGGAATCTTCCGAAAGCAAAAACATGCCTGGGAAACCGAGACGAATGTACACCGTGTGATCAGGAAAGGTGTCGAAAATGCACCTCATTTTTGATCTACTGGTGATGGGGTTCACCATTCCAGCCGAATTACTAACAATCTCCCCACTTGGAGAATCAGCACCTTTAACCTCCTGTTTCACACAGTTTGCAATTTGTGCAGAGGATAAACGGGAAGAGGGGGAACCATGAGAGACTAGCTGTAGGAGTTTTGACAGGCACATGTCACTCTAATTTCCCATTAGGAAGAAGAATTAACCAAAGGCTCAGCCTGCCTCCCCAGAACCAGAATAGGGCCGGAAGCAATACAATGGTTTGGCGGCCAGCTCACAAAAAATGCGAGTTGCAAAATGGAGCTCAGGAGCAGATAATTCAAAGACCTGCAAAGATAAAAATGATAACCAACGTCCAAAAATATATTCATGTATGGCAACGAAGAGGATCTGAATGAGAGGCAGAATTGCAGGAAACAGATTTCAAAAGGTAGATTGGACTCACATTTAAAGCATATGAAAAGCAGGAGAATTTCTAAAATGATGCAGTTGGGCAAAACAGTGTATGCGTTTTTTTCGTGAATATCTTCAGGAAAAAAACACATACAGAGTTTTTGGCCAAGCAAGCAAACAGGAAATGCAAATCCGCACAACAAAGAAGTCTCAATTTCCACTGCTCAGAAAGGCCATCCAAAAAATGTGTACAAACCAGAAATGCAGTAGAGGCCATGGAGAACAGGGAGCTACTCACGCTGATGGGTGGGATATAAATATCCAAGTGCCACTATGAAGAAGTGTATGCTCTTTCTTAAAACATTTAAATACAAAGCTACCGAGCATAGGGCACTTCCACTCATGGGCATATAACTTGGGAAGACTAAATATCAACAAGACACAGGCACCCCAAAGTTTAAGGCTGCTCTGCAAACAAGAACCTCAACTTCAGTACACCTTAAATATTCCAGGAAAGAGAAAATTGCGTAAAGAACTTGTGGTAATTTTGTTCAAAAGAATATCACTCAGACATAAAATCAATGTCATAAGGCGAGTAGCAGCATAATGAGTGGATTTAGGTACGATGATTCTAAGTGAAATAAGTCACACAGAAAAAGAAACTTATCATAAGATATCACTTATGAAGGTCCTGTAAACGTGGCTACACATGTTCTGAGTTAGGAAAGAGAACAGAGTCTCACATTGAGAAAACACTCTTATGCCTGCTTAAGCGGGAAGGAGAGGTGGGCTGATGCATAAAGCCAGAGTTTGATATTAGCACATGTACCATTCCATAAACCAAATACAGAATAGACAAAACCTACACCTTCCTCAGTGATCGGGACTCAACACAGCTATTCCCCGCAGAGGAATATATCTGACTAGTAAGAATCTTAAAACCTATATATTGATATGTCTCCATAAGGGAATCAAGTGTGTCTAGACCGGCATAAACACGTCGGTGAAAATCAGCTCAAACCCATTATAAAAATGAATTTCAAAAACAAAACAAAACAAAACAAAAAACAGCGAAATTCTTACACAATGCATTCAGGGGTCCTGATGAAACCTGGAATGACGCTATCTGCAAAGACAGCTAGATGAGACATAGGGCTGGACACTTGGGAATGAGAGGACTGGTTAGATTGGGTGAGAAAACGCAGACCCTTTAAAGCAGTATTGCATGCCACCCATTCCATGGGTCCCAACTCTCCAGTTAGAAGGGAATATAACTACAGTTATAACATGTATGGGAAACCTAGAGAATGGACACCCATTGATGGTGTAAGATTTGTAAAAGGCTCCTAATTTTTCCTCTCCTTGTGCTCCAGTTTGGCAATCCAACTGCTTTACTATCAATCTCCCACCTTGGAGAGTCAGCCCCTATAACCTGCTGCTTTGCACAGTTTGCAAATTGTGCAGAGGATGAAAGGGAAGAGGGAGAACCAATCAGAGAGTAGCTGTAGGAATTTGGACGGACATATGTCAGTCTAATTTCCCGTCTGGAAGAAGAATTAACCAAAGCGTCAGCCTGCACCCCGGAACCAGTATATGTCCTGAAGCAAAATTGTGGATTTGCGGTCAGCTCACAAAAACGCGAGTTGAAAATTGGAGTTTGGGGCAGATCATTTCACAAACCTGCAGAGTTATAAAGGACAACTCACTTCCAAAAATCAGTTGAGGGCAGGCAACGAAGTGGACTTGAAAATGAGGCAGAATTGCACAAAACATTTCACGAGGTAAATTGGAATCGCCTTTGAAGCACAGGAAAAGCATAACAACTTTGACAATGATGCACTTGGCCAAAAAGAGCGTATGCATTTTCTGCTGAATATATTCAGGAGAAAACACATACGCTCTTTTTGGCCAATCAAGTAAGTGCACAATGCAAATCCGCACTACAAAGAATTGTCAATTCCGACCGGTCAAAAGGGACTTCCGAAAATCTGTAAAAACCAGAAAAGAAAGACAGAGATGACAAGGGCAAGAAGCAATGTGATCCCAAGGGTCATGGAGGATTGTGATGACAAGGTCATGTAGCATTTTGCTGAAAAATGCATGGAGCATTGTGATGACAAGGGTCATGGAGCACTGTGATGACAAGTGTCATGGAGCATTGTGATTACAGGGGTCATTGAGCATTGGGATGACAAGGGCATGGATCATTGTGATGACAAGGATTATGGAGAATTTTAATGACAAGGGTCCCGGATCATTGTGTTGTCAAAGGTCATGGAGTGTTGTGATGACAGTGGTCATGGAGCATTGCGATGACAAGGGTTCTGGAGAAGTGAGATGAGAAATTCATGGAGCTTTGGGCTGAAAATGTTCATGGAGTATTGTGATGACAGGGGACATGGAGCATTGTGATGACATGGGCATGGAACATTCTGCTGAGAAAAACATGGAGAATTCTGATGACATGCATCATGGAGCTTTGTGATGAAAAGGGCATGGAGCATTGTGATTACAGTGGTCTAGGAGCACTGTGAAGAAAAGGGCATGGATCATTGTTATGAAAAAGGCATGGAGCATTGTCATGACAGGGTTCAAGGAGCATATTTATGACAAGTGTCAGGGAGCATAGTGATGACAAGGGTATTGAGAATTGTGATGACAAAGTTCATGGAGCATTTTGATGAGAAGACAATGGATAATTGTGAAGACGAGCGTCATGGGGAGTTGTGATGACAAGTGTTATGGAACATTGTGATAACAAGAGTTTGCAGCATTGTGATGACAGAGAACATGGAGCATTATGATTTCATTGTGATGTCAATAGCATGAAGCATTATGATGATGGGCAGGGTGCATTGTGAGGACAGTGTTCATGGACCATTGAGATGAATAGGGCATGGAGCCTTGTGATAACAGGTGTCTTGGAGCATTGTGATGACAAGGGCATGCAGCATTGTGATGAGAAGGCCATGGAGCATTCTGATGACATGCGTCATGGAGCTTTGTGATGACAAGGGCATGCAGCATTGTGATTTCAGGGGTCTTGGAGAATGGTGATGAAAGGGGCATGGATCATTGTGAAGGAAAATGCATGGAGCCATGTCATGACAGGGTTCAAGGAGCATACTGACGACAAGTGTCAGGGAGCATGGTGATGACAAAGTTCATGGAGCATCGTGATATGAAAATCATGGATAATTGTGATGACGAGCATCATGGGGCGTTGTGATGACAAGTGTTATGGAACATTGTGATCACAAGGGTTTGGAACATTGTGATGACAGGGTTCATGGAGCATTGAGATGAAAAGGGGCATGGATCATTGTGATTAAAGTGGTCTAGGAGCATTGTGATGACAAGGGCATGGACCATTGTGATGAGAATGCAATGGAGCATTCTGATGACATGCGTCATGCAGCTTTGTGATGACAAGGGCATATAGCATTGTGATGACAGTGGCATGGATCATTGGACTTACAAGTTTCATGAATTATTGTGATGACAGTGGGCATGGTGCATTGTGATGACAAGGGCATGGAGCACTGTGATGACAAGGTCATGGAATACTGTGAAGACAGGTGACAGGGAGCATTGTGATGACATATGTCATGGTCCATTGAGATGACAATGGCATGGAGCATTGTGATGCCATGTGTAATGGAGGATTGTGATGGCAAAGGTAATGGAGCATTGTGATGACAATGGCTTGGAGCATTGTGATAACAAGGGTCATGGAACATTGTGATGACAAGGGCATGGAGCATTGTGATGACAAGGGTCATGGAGCACTGTGCTGAGATGGGCATGGAGCACTGTGATGAAAATGGTCAAGGTGCATTCTGCTAAGAAAGGCATGTAGCATTGTGATGACAAGGGTCACAGACCACTATGATGAAAAGTTCATGGAGCATTGTGGTGACAAATGTCACAGTGCCTTGTGATGACGGGGGCATGGATCATTGTGATGACAAAAGTCATGAAGCATTGTGATGACGGGAGTCACGGAGCATTGTGATGACTGGGGTCATGGAGCATTGTCATGACAAGTGCGTGGAGCATTGTGATGACAGGGGCATGGAGCATTGGTCTGACAAGTTTCATGGTTTATTGTGATGACAGTGCGCATGGCGCACTGTGATGACAAGGGAATGGAGCATTGTGATGACAAGGTCATGCAGAATTGTGAAGACATTGGTCCGGGAGCATTGTGATGACATATGTCATGGTCCATTGTAATGACAATGGCGTGGAGCATTGTGATGACAGGGATCATGGAGCATTGTGATGACAAGTGTATTGAGCATTGTGATGACAAATGCATTTTACATTTTGATGACAAGGATCATGGAGCACTGTGATGAGAAGTGTCATGGAGCATTGTGATTACAGGGGTCTTGGAGCATTGGGATGGCAAGGGCAGGAATCCTTGTGATGACAAGTGTCATGGGGCATTTTGCTGACAAAAGACCCGGATCATTGTGTTGTCTGGTGTCATGGAGCGTTGTGATGACAGTGGTCATGGAGCATTGTGATGACTGGTGTTATGGAGCATTGTGATGACAGGGGTCATGGAGCATTGTGATCAGAAGTTCATGGAGCATTGGGCTGACAATAATCATTGAGCATTGTGATGGCAGGGGTAATGGAGCATTGTGACGCCAATGGAATGGAGCATTGTGATGACCAGGTCCTGGAGCATTGTGAGGAGAAGACCATGGAGCCTTGTGAGGACAAGTATCATGGTGCATTCTGATGAAAAGGGACTTGGAGCACTGTGATTGCATGGGTCTTGGAGCATTGAGATGAATAGAGCATGGATGATTGTGATGAAAAAGCATGGAGCCTTGTCATAGGAGGGTTCAAGGAGCATACTGACGACAAGTGTCAGGGAGCATTGTGATGACAAGTGTATTGAGCATTGTGATGACAAACTTCATGGAGCATTGTGATGAGAAGACCATGGATAATTGTGATGACGAGCGTCATGGGGAGTTGTGATGACAAGTGTTATGAAACATTGTGAACACAAGGGTTTGGAGCATTGTGATGACAGAGGTCATTGAGCATTTTGATTTCATTGTGATGACAATAGCATGAAGAATTATGATGATGGTCATGGTTCATTGTGATGACAGAGTTCATGGGGCATTGATATGAAAAAGGGCATGTAGCATTGTGATTACAGGTGTCTTGAAGCATTGTGATGAAAAGGGCATGGAGCATTGTGATGAGAAGGCCATGGAGCTGTCTGATGACATGCGTCATGGAGCTTTGTGATGACAAGAGCATGGAGCATTGTGATTACAGGGGTCTTGGAGCATTGTGATGACAATGGTCATGGAGCCTTGTGATGACAAGGCCGTGGAACACTGTCATGACAGGGGTGAGGGAGTATTGTAATGACTAGTGATGAAACATTTTGATATCAGTGGTGAAAGAGCATTTTGATGAGAAGTGCATGGAGCTTTGTGATGACAAGTTTTATGGAGCATTGTGATGACAAAGTTGTGGAACATTGTGATGACAAGCGCATGGCACATTGTGAAGACAAGGGTCATGGAGCATTGTTTGGACAATTGCATGGAGCATTGTGATGCCAAGGGTCATGGAGCACTCTGCTGACAAAGGCATGGAGCATTGTGATGACAAGGGTCACAGAGCATTGTGATGAAAAGTTCAGGGAGAATTATGGAGACAAAGTTCACAGAGCCCTGTGATGACGAGGGCATGGACCACTGTGATGACAAAGGTCATGAAACATTGTGATGACTGGAGTCACGGAGCATTGTCATGACAAGGGCATGGAGCATTGTGATGACAGGGGCATGGAGCATTGGTCTGACAAGTTTCATGGATTATTGTGATGATAGTGGGAATGGCACATTGTGATGCCTAGGGCATGGAGGATTGTTATGACCAGGTCATGGAGTATTGTGAAGACAGGTGTCAGGGAGCATTGTGATGACATATTTCATGGTGCATTGTGATGACAATGGCATGGAGCATTGTGAAGCCAAGTGTCATGGAGGATTTTGATGACAAAGGTAATGGAGCATTGTGATGACAAGGGCTTGGAGCATTGTGAAGACAATGGTCATGGTGCATGGTGATGACAAGGGCATGGAAAATTGTGATGACAAGGGCCATTGAGAATTTTGATGACAAGGTCATGAAGCATTGTGATGACAAGCATATGGAGCTTGCTATGACAGGGGTCATGGAGCATTGCGATGACAAGTGCATGGAGAATTGTGATGACAAGAGCATGTAACATTGTGATGAGAAGTGTCATGGAGCATTGTGATGGCAAGGCCGTGGAGCATTGTGATGAGTAGACCATGGATAATTGTGATGACATGCGTCATGGAGCACTGTAATGACAAGGGGCATGGAGCATTGTGATGACAGGTGTCATGGAGCATTGTGATGACATGTGTCATGGAGCATTGTAATGACAAGGGTCATGGATCATTCTGATGACAAGCTTGTGGAGTATTGTGATGACAATGGCATGGAACATTGTGATGAAAAGGGCATGGAGCATTGTGATGAAAAAGGCATGGAGCCTTTTAATGACAGGGTTCAAGGAGCATTCTGACGACAAGTGTCAGGGAGCATTGTGATGACAAGTGTATTGAGCATTGTGTTGACAAAGTGCATGGAGCATTGTGATGACACGGACATGGAGTATTGTAATGACAGGCATCATGGAGCGTTGTGATGACAAGTGTTGTGGAACAATGTGATCACAAGAGTTTGGAGCATTGTGATGACAGAGGTCATGGATCATTTTGATATCAAGGAGCATGGAGCATTGTGATGACAGGGGTCATGGAGCCTTGTGATGAGAAGATCATAGAGCATTGGGCTGAAAATATTCATGGAGTATTGTGATTACAGGGGTCTTCGAGCATTTTGATGAAAAGGGCATGGAGCCTTGTCATGACAGGGTTCAAGGAGCATACTGACGACAAGTGTCAGGGAGAATAGTGATGACAAGTGTATTGAACATTGTGATAACAAAGTTCATGGAGCATTGTGCTGAGAAGACCATGGATAACTGTGATGAGGAGCGTCATGGGGCATGTGATGACAAGTGTTATGGAACATTGTGATCACAAGGGTTTGGAGCATTGTGATGACAGAGGTCATGGAGCATTTTGATTTCATTGTGATGACAATAGCATGAAGCATTATGATTATGGGCATGGTGCATTGTGATGACAGGGTTCATGGAGCATTGAGATGAAAAGGGGCATGGAGCATTGTGAATAAATGTGTATTGGAGCATTGTGATGACAAGGGCATGGAGCATTGTGAATGAGAAGGGCATGGAGCATTGTGAATGAGAAGGCCATGGAGCATTCTGATGACGTGCGCCATGGAGCTTTGTGATGACAAGTGCATTGAGCATTGTGATTACAGGGTCTTGTTGCACGGTTATGACAACGGTCATGGAGACTTATATTGACAAGGCCGTGAAACCTTGTGATGTCAGGTGTCATGGAGCATTGTTATGACAGGGTAGTGGAGCACTGTGATGACAAGGGTATCAGAATTGGTATTAAAAGTTCCATGGGTTATTGTGATGAGAGTGGGCATGGAGCATTGTGAGGACAAGGTCACGGAACACTGTGTTACATGGGTCATGGAGGATTGTAATGACAAGGGCATGGAACATTGTGATTAGAAGTGCATCGAGCATTGGTATCACAAGCGTCATGGAGCTTTGTGATTACAAGTGCATGGAGCAATTTGATGAGAGTGTTCATGGAGCATTGTGATGACAATGGCATGGAGCATTGTGATGCCAATGGTTATGGAGCTTTGTGGTGACAAATGTCACAGAGCCTTGTGATGACGAGGCTATGGACCATTGTGATGACAAAGGTCATGAATCATTGGGATGACTGGAGTCACGGAGCATTGTGATGACAGGGGTCATGGTGCATTGTGATGACAAGTGCATGGAGCATTGTGATGACAGGGGCATGGATCATTTGTCTGACAAGTTTCATGGATTATTGTGATGACAGTGCGCATGGCGCACTGTGATGACAAGGGCATGGAGCATTGTGATGCCAAGGTCATGTAGAATTGTGAAGACAGGGGTCAGGGAGCATTGTGATGACATATGTCATGGTCCATTGTGATGACAATGGCATGGAGCATTTTGATGCCAAGTGTCATGGAGGTTTGTGATGACAAAGGTAATGATGCATTGTGATGACAAGGGCTTGGAGCATTGTGATGACAAGGGCCATTGAGAATTTTGATGACAAGGTCGTGAAGCATTGTGATGACAAGTGCATGGAGCTTGCTATGACAGGGGTCATGGAGAATTGCGATGACAAGTGCATGGATAATTGTGATGAAAAGTGCACGGAACATTGTGATGAGATGTGTCATGGAGAACTGTGATGACAAGGACGTGGAGAATACTTATAACCAGGGCATGGAGCATTGTGATGGCAAGACCGGGGAGCATTGTGATGAGAAGACCATGGATAATTGTGATGACGGGCGTCATGGAGCTCTGTAATGACAAGGGGCATGGAGCATTGTGATGACAAGTGTCATGGAGCATTGTGATGACAGGGGTCATGGAGCATTGTCATGACAAGGGTCATGGAGCATTCTGATGACAAGCTTGTGGAGTATTGTGATGACAATGGCATGGAGCATTGTGATGAAAAGGGCATGGAGCATTGTGATGACTGGGGTCATGGAACATTGTGATGGCATGGCTGAGGGAGTATCGTGATGACTAGTGATGGAACATTGTGATATCAGTGGTGAGAGACCATTTTCATGAGAAGTGCATGGAGCATTGTTTTGACAAGTTTTATGGAGCATTGTGATGACAAGGATGTGGAGCATTGTGATGACAAGCGCATGGTGCCTTGTGATGACATCGGTCATGGAGCATTGTGATGAGAAGTGTCATGGATCATTGTGATGGCAAGTCCGTGGATCACTTTGATGAGAAGACCAATGATAATTGTGATGACGATCGTCATGGAGCACTGTAATGACAAGGGGAAAGGAGCATTGTGATGACAGTTGTCATGGAGCACTGTGATAACAGGGGTCATGGAGCACTGTGATGACAAGGGTCATGGAGCATTCTGATGACAAGCTTGTGGAGTATTGTGATGACAATGGCATGGAGCATTGTGATGAAAAGGGCATGGAGCATTGTGATGAAAAAAGCATGGAGTCTTTTCATGACAGGTTTCAAGGAGCATTCTGACGACAAGTGTCAGGAAGCATTGAGATGACAAGTGTATTGAGAATTGTCATCACAATGATCATGGAGCATTGTGATGACAAGGCATGGAGTATTGTGATATCAGACATCATGGAGCATTGTGATGGCAAGTGTTATGGAACATTGTGTTCACAGGTGTTTGGAGCATTGTGATGACAGAGGTCAGGGATCATTTTGATTTCAAGGAGAATGAGAAATGTGATGACAATGGCATGAATCAATGTGAACCCAAGGTTCATGGAGGATTGTGATGACAATGGTAATGGAGGATTGTGATGACAAGTGCATGGAGCATTATGATGAGAAGGTCATGTAGCATTTTGCTGACAAAGGCATGGAGCATTGTGATGAGAATGGTCATGGAGCACTGGGATTAGAAGCATCATGGATCATTGTGATAACAGGGGTCATGAAGCATTGGGAAGGCAAGGGTATAGATCATTGAGATGAAAAGGGTCATGGAGATTTTTGATGACAAGAGTCCCGGTTCACTGTATTGTCAGGTGTCATGGCGCGTTGTGGTGACAGTGGTCATGGAGCATTGTGAATACAAGTGTCATGGAGCATTGTGATGA
Source organism: Hyperoodon ampullatus (assembly GCF_949752795.1). NCBI lineage: Eukaryota > Metazoa > Chordata > Mammalia > Artiodactyla > Ziphiidae > Hyperoodon > Hyperoodon ampullatus. The sequence goes on along the minus strand of NW_027640499.1, from coordinate 235,448 downwards.
GAAGATCATGGAGCATTGTGATGACAAGTCTCATGGAGCAATCTGATGAAAAGGGGCATGGAGCATTGTTATTACAGGTTTCTTGGAGCACTGTGGTGACAAGGGCATGGAACATGGTGAGGACAAGGTCATGTAGCATTTTGCTGAAAGTGCCTTGGAGCATTCTGATGACATGCGTCATGGAGCTTTGTGATGACAAGCGCATGGAGCATTGTGATTACATGGGTCTTGGAGCATTGTAATGAAATGTGCATGGATCATTGTGAGGAAAAGGCATGCAACCCTGTCATGACAGGTTTCAAGGAGCATACTGAAGACCAGTGTCAGGGAGCTTTGTGATGACAAGTGTATTGAACATTGTGTTGACAAAGGTCATGGAGCATTGTGATGTGAAGACAATGGATAATTGTGATGAGGAGCGTCATGGGGCATTGTGATGACAAGTGTTATGGAACACTGTGATCAGAAGGGTTTGGAGCATTGTGATGACAAAGGTCATGGAACATTTTGATTTCATTGTGATGACAATAGCATGAAGCATTATGATAATGGGCATGGTGCATTGTGATGACAGTGTTCATGGAGAATTGAAATGAAAAGGGGCATGGAGCATTGTGATTACAGGGGTCTTGGAGCATTGTGATGACAAGGTACATGGAGCCTTGTGATGACAATGCTGTGGAATATTGTGATTGCAGGGGTCATGGAGCATTGTTATGACAGGGCTAATGGAGCATTGTGATGACAATGGCATGGAGCATTGGTTTGAAATGTTTCATGGATTATTGTGATGACAGTGGGCATGGAGCATTGTGATGACAAGGGCAGGGAACACGGTGATACATGGGTCATTGAGGATTGTAATGACAAGGCATGGAGCATTGTGTTGAGAAAGGCATCGAGGATTGTGATGACAAGTGTCATGCAGCTTTGTGATGACAAGGGCAAGGAGGAATGTGATGAGAGTGTTCATGGAGCACTGTGATGACAATGGCATGGAGCATTGTGATGCCAAGGGTCATGGAGCTTGGTGATGACAAAGGTCATGGAGCATTTTGATGACAAGAGTGTGGTGCATTGTGATGAGTAGGGCAGGGAGCATTGTGATGAAAGGGTCATGGAACAATTTGATGAAAAGGGTCAGGGAACATTTTGATGACAGGGGTTATGGAACATTGTGATGTCAGTGGTCATGGAGCATTGTGATGATAAGGGCATGTAGCAATTTGATGACAGGGGTCATGGAACATTGTGATGACAGGGGTGAGGGAGTATTGTTATGACTAGTGATGGAACATTGTGATATCAGTGGTGAGAGAGCATTTAGATGAGAAGTGCATGGAGCATTGTGATGACAAGTTTTATGGAGCTTTGTGATGACAAGGTTGTGGAGCATTGTCATGACAAGTGCATGGCACATTGTGATGACATGTGTCTTGGAGCATTGTGCTGAGAAGCGCATGTAGGATTGTGATGACAAGGGTCATGGAGCATTGTGCTGACAAAGGCATGGAGCATTGTGATGACAAGTTTTACAGAGCATTGTCATGACGAGGGAATGGACCATTGTGATGACAAAGGTCATAAAGCATTGTGATGAGTGGAGTCACTGAGCATTATGATGTGAGGGCTCATGGAGCATTGTGATTACAAGGGCATGGAGCATTGTGATGACAGGGGCATGGAGAATTGGTCTGACAAGTTTCATGGATTATTAGTATGAGGGTGGGCATGGCACATTGTGATTACAAGGGCATGGAACATTTTTATGACAAGGTCATGTAGTATTGTGAAGACAGGTGTCAGGGAGCATTGTGATGACATATGTCATGGTGCATTGTGATGACAATGGCGTGGAGCATTGTGATGCCAAGTGTCATGGAGGATTGTGATAACAAATGTAATGGAGCATTGTGATGCCAAGTGTCATGGAGGATTGTGATGACAAACGTAATGGAGCATTGTATGACAATTGCTTGGAGAATTGTGATGAAAAGGGTCATGGAGCATTGTGAGGAACAGGGCAGGGAGCACTGTGATGGAAAGACCGTGCAGCATTTTGATGAGAAGACCATGGATAATTGTGATGACGAGCGTCATGCAGCACTGTAATGACAAGAGGCATGGAGCATTGTGATTACAGGGGTCATGGAGCATTGTGATGACAGGGGTCATGGAGCATTGTGATGACATGTGTCATGGAGCATTCTGATGACAAGCTTGTGGAGTATTGTGATGACAATGGCATGGAGCATAGTGATGAAATGTCATGGAGCATTGTGATTAAAAAGGCATGGATCCTTTTCCTTACAGGGTTCAAGGAGCATTCTGAAGACAAGTGTCAGGGAGCAGTGTGATGACAAGGGCATCAAGCATGGTGATGAGAAGGCCATGGAGCATTCTGATGATATGGGTCATGGAGCTTTGTGATGACAAGGGCAAGGAGCATTGTGATTACTGGGGTTTGGAACTTTGTGATGAAAAGCCCATGGATCATTGTGATGAAAAAGGCATGGAGCCTTGTCATGACAGGGTTTAAGAAGCACACTGACGACAAGTGGCAGGGAGCATTGAGATGACAAGTGTTTTGAGGATTGTGATGACAAAGTTCATGGAGCATTGTGATCACAAGGGTTTGGAGTATTGTGATGACAGAGGTCATGGAGCATTTTGATTTCATTGTGATGACAATAGCATTAAGCATTATGATGATGGGCATGGTGCATTAGAATGACAGAGTTCATTGAGCATTGAGATGAAAAGGGGCATGGAGCATTGTGAATACAGCGGTCTTGGAGCACTGTGATGACAAGGGCATGGAGCATTGTGATGAGAAGGCCATGGAGCATTCTGATGACATAAGTCATTGAGCTTCGTGATGACAAGGGCATGGAGCATTGTGATTACAGGGGTCTTGGAGAATTGTGATGACAAGGGTCATGGAGCCTTGAGATGATGAGGCCATGGAACATTGTGATGGCAGGGGTCATGGAGCATTGTTATGACACGGGTAATGGAGCCTTTTGATGAGAAGGGCATGGAGCATTTGTGTGAAAAGTTTCATGGATTATTGTGATGAGTCTGGGCATGGAGCATTGTGATGTCAAGGGCAAGGAACACGGTGATACATGGATCATGGAGGACTGTAATGACAAGGGCATGGAGCACTGTGATGAGAAGAGCATCAAGCATTGTGATGACAAGCGTCATGGAGCTTTGTGATGACAAGGGCATGGAGCAATGTGATGAGAGGGTTTATGGAGCATTGTGATGACAATGGCATGAACATTGTGATGCCAAGGGTCATGGAGCACTGGGATGACAAGCGTCACGGAGCATTCGGATTACAGGTGACATGGAGCATTGGGATGACAAGCGCATGGATCATTGTGATGACAAGTGTCTTGAAGCATTTTGATGACAAGAGTCCCAGATCATTGTGTTGTCTGGGGTCAGGGAGCGCTGTGATGACAGTGGTCATGGAGCATTGTGATGACAGGTGTAATGGAGCATTGTGATGGCAAGTGCATGGAGCATTGTGATGAGAAGTCCATGGAACATTTTGATGACATGCATCATGGAGCTTTGTGATGAAAAGGACAAGGAGCACTGTGATTACAGTGGTCATGGAACATTGTGATGACAGGGGTGAGGGAGTATTGTGATGACTAGTGATGGAACATTGTGATATATGTGGTGAGAGAGCATTTTGATTAGAAGTGCATGGAGCATTGTGATGACAAGTTTTGTGGAGCATAGCGATTAAAAGTATGTAGAGCATTGTGATGAAATGTTCATTGTGCATTGTGATGTCATGGGTCATGGAGCATTGTGCTGAGAAGCGCATGGAGCATTGTGATGACAAGGGACATGGAGCATTGTGATGTCCAGGTCATGGAGCATTGTGATGGCAAGACCATGAAGCATATTGTTGACAAGTGTCATCGAGCACTGTAATGACACGGGGCATGGAGAATTGTGATGACAAGGGTCAACGAACATTCTGAAGACAAGCTTGTGGAGTATTGTGATGACAATGGCATGGAGCATTGTGAAGAAAAAGGCATAGAGCCTTTTCATCACAGGGCGCGAGAAGCATTCTGACGACAAGTGTCAGGGAGCATTGTGATGACAAGTGTATTGAGCATTGTGATGACAAAGGTCATGGAGCATTGTGATGAAAAGGGCATGGAGTATTGTGATGACAGGCATCATGGAGCGTTGTGATGACAGGTGTTATGGAAAAATGTGATCACAAGGGTTTGGATCACTGTGATGACAGAGATCATGGATAATTTTGATATCAAGGAGCATGGAGCATTGTGATGACAGGGGTCATGGAGCATTGTGATGAGAAGATCATGGAGCATTGTGGTGACAAAGATCACAGATCCTCGTGTGACGAGGGCAAGGATCATTGGTCTGACAATTTTCATGGATTATTGTGATGACAGTGGGCATGGAGCATTATGATGACAAGGGCATGGAGCACTGTGGTGACAAAGATCACAGAGCCTTGTGTGACCACGGCATGGACCATTGTGATGACAAAGGTCATGAAGCATTGTGATGACTGGAGTCACGGAGCATTGTGATGACAGGTGTCATGTAGCATTGTGATGACAAGGGCATGGAGCATTGTGATGACAGGGGCATGGAACATTAATCTGACAAGTTTCATGGATTATTGTGATGACAGTGGGCATGGCGCATTGTGATGACAAGGGCATGGATCACTGTGATGACAAGTGTCATGGAGCATTTTGATGACAAGAGTCCCGGATCATTGTGTTGTCAGGGGTCATGTAGGGTTGTGATGACATTGGTCATGGAGCATTGTGATGACAGGTGTCAAGGAGCACTGTGATGAGAATGTCATGGAACACTGGGCTGAAAATGTTCATGGAGTATTGTGATGACAGGAGTCATGGAGCATTGTGATGACAAGAGAAAGGAGCATTGTGATGACACGGTCCTGGAGTATTGTGATGAGAAAACCATGGAGCCTTGTGATGACATTCTCATGGAGCATTCTAATGAAAATGGGCATGGAGCATTGTGATTACAGGGGTCGTGGAGCATTCTGATGACAAGGGAATGGTGCATTGTGATGAGAAAGCCATGGAGCATTCTGAAGACATAAGTCATTGAGCTTTGTGAAGACAAGGACATGCAACATTGTGATTTCATGTGTATGGAGCCTTGTGATGACAAAGGTCATGGAGCCTTGTGATGACAAGGCTGTGGAACATTGTGATGACTGGGATCATGGAGCATTGTTATGACAGTGGTAATGGAGCATTGTGATGACAAGGCCATGGCACATTGGTCTGAAAAGTTTCATGGATTATTGTGATGAGAGTGGGCCTGGAGCACTGTGATGACAAGGGCCTGGTACACTGTGGTACAGGGTCCATGGAGGACTGTAATGACAAGGGCATGGAGCATTGTTATGAGAAGGGCATCGAACATTGTGATGACAAGCATCACGGACATTTGTGATGACAAGGGCATGGAGCAATCTGATGAGAAGGTCCCTGGAGCATTGTGATGACAATGACATGGAGCATTGTGATGCCAAGGGTCATTGAGCTTTGTGATGAAAAAAGTTATGGAGCATTTTGATGACATATGTTATAGAGCATTTTGAGGTCAGGGGTCATGGAGCACTGTGATGATAAGTGCATGTAGTATTGTGATGACAGGCGTCATGGAACATTGTGAAAAGAAGGGTGAGGGAGTATTGTGATGACTAGTTATGGAACAGTGTGATATCAGTGGTGACAGAGCATTTTGATGAGAAGTGCAGGGAGCATTGTGATGACAAGCTGGTGGAGCATTGTGTTGACAAGCGCATGGAGCACTGTGATGACAAGTGTCTTTGCGTATTGTGCTGAGAAAGGCAAGGAGAATTGTGATGACAAGGGTCATGGAGCATTGTGATGAAAAGTTCATGGAGCATTGTGGTGACAGGTCACAGAGCCTTGTGATGATGAGGGCACTGACCATTGTGATCACAAAGATCATGAAGCATTGTGATGAATGGAGTCACGGAGCATTGTGATGACAGAGGCCATGGAGCATTGGGATGTCAAGGGCATGGAGCATTGTGATGACAGGGGCATGGAGCATTTTGATGGTAAAACCCTGAAGCATTGTGATGAGAAGACCTTGGGTAATTGTGATGACGAGCATCATGGAGCACTGTACTGACAAGGGGCATGGAGCATTGTGATGACAGGTGTCAGGGAACATTGTGATGACAGAGGTCATGGAGCATTGTGATGACAAGGGCATGGAGTATTGTGATGACAAGGGCTTGGAGCATTGTGATGACAAGGGCTTGGAGCATTGTGATGACAATGGCATGGAGCATTGTCATGACAACGTCATGGATTATTGTTAAGATAGGTGTCAGGGAGCATTGTGATGACATATGTCATGTTCCATTTTGATGCCAATAACATGGAGCATTGTGATGCCAAGTGTCATGGAGGATTGTGATGACAAAGATAAAGGAGCTTTGTGAAGACAAGGGCATGGATCATTGTGATGACAAGGGCCATTGAGAATTTTAATGACCAGGTATGAAACATTGTGATGACAAGCGCATGGAGCTTTCTATGACAGGGGTCCTGGAGCATTGTGATGACAAGTGCATGCAGAATTGTGATGACAAGAGCATATAACATTGTGAGGAGGAGTGTCAAGGAGCACTGTGATAAGGACGTGGAGAATTGTGATGACAAGGGACATGGAGCATTGAGATGACCAGGGCATGGAGCAATGTGATGGCAAGACGGTGGGGCATTGTGATGAGAAGGCCATGGATAATTGTGATGACGAGCATCATGGAGCATTATGATGACAAGAGCCGTGGAGCATTCTGACATAAGATATCACTGATGAAGGAAATGTAAACATGGCTACCCATGAACAGAATTAGGAAAGAGAACAGAGTCTCACATTTAGAAAACTTACTTATGCCTGCTTAAGGGGAAAGGAGTGGTTGGGAGATGAACAAAACCAGAGTTTGATATTAGCACAGGTACCATTGCATAATCCAAATACAGAAGAGACAAGACCTACTCCTTCCTCAGTGAACGGGACTCAACAGCCCTATTCCCTCAGAGGAATATATCTGACTAGTAAGAATCTTAACACCTACGTATTGATATGTCTCCATAAGGGAATCAAGTGTGTCTAGACCGGCATAAACACGTCAGTGAAAATCAGCTCAACCTCATTATATAAATGATTTTCAAATACAAAACAAAAAAACAGCGAAATTCTAACACAATTCCTTCAGGTGTTCTGATGAAACCTTGAATGACCCCATCTAAAATGACAGCTGGATGAGACATAAGGCTGGACACTTGGGACTGAGAGGATTGGTGAGATTGGATGAGAAAATGCAGACCGTTTAAAGCAATAATGCATGCCACCAATTCCATGGGTCCCAAGTCGACAGGTAAAAGGGAATATCTCTACAGTTATAACATGTATGGGAAACGTAGAGAATGGACACACTGTGAATACGAAAGGATTCTAAAACTCAACTAATAGTCCCTATCCTGGTGCTCCAGTTTGAGTTTCCAACTGCTTCACTATCAATCTCCCAACTTGGAGAGACAGACCCTTTAACCTCCTGGTTCACACAGCTTGCCAATTTGGCAGAGGATGAAAGGGAATAGGGAGAACCAATGAGAGAGTTGCTGTTAGGCATTTGGACTGGCACATGTCACTCTAATTTCCCGTCAGGAAGAAATATTAACCAAAGTCTCAGTCACCCGACAGGAACCAGTACAGGTCCTCAACCAAAATTGTGGATTTGCTGTCAGCTTACAAAAAACGAGTTGAAAAATGGAGCTCTGGGGCACAGCAATTCAAAAACTGGCAGCGTAATGAACGACAACTATCGTCCAAAAATCTTTTGAGGGATGGCAATGAGGCGGACTTGAAAAGGAGGCCCAATAGCATGAAACAAATTTCAAGAGGTACTTTGGAATCGCCTTTTAAGCACAGCAAGAGGGGCTCATTGTCGACAATGATGCACTTGGCCAAAAAGTGCATATGAGTTTTCTCCAGAATATATTCAGGAGAAAATGCATATGCCCTTTTTGGCCAAGCAAGCAAGCGGGCAATGCAAATCTGCACTACAAAGCAGTATCATTTCCCACTGGACAAAAGGGACATCTGCAAAATGTGTAAAAACTAGAAAGGCAACACAGGCCCTGGAGAACAGGGAGCTTAGTTATGCTGATGGGCGGGATGTAAATTGCCAACTGCCTCTCTGGAAGAATGCATTGTGTTCCCCCAAAAAAGTAAACAACAGAGCTACAGAGCCAAGTGCACTTCCACTCTAGGGAATATACCTTGGGAAAACTGAAAATCAATAAGACAGAGCCACCCCAAAATTTAGGGCTACACTGCTTACAAGAACCTCAACTTGGGTACACCTGAAATATCCCAGGAAAGACAAAAATGGTTCAACAAATTGTGGTACTTATGTACGATGGAATATCTCTCAGCCATGAACTCAATGTCATAAGGCCAGTAGCAGCAAAATGAGTGGATTCAGGTATGATGATTCTAAGTGAAATAAGTCACAGAGAAAAAGAAACTTACCATAAGGTATCACTTATGAAGGTGCTGTAAACATGGCTACACATGAAGTGAGTTAGGAAAGAGAACAGAGTCTCACATTCAGAAAACACCCTTATGCCTTCTTAAGGGGGAAGGAGAGGTGTGGTGATGCATAAAACCAGAGACTGATATTAGTACAGGTACCGTTCCAAAATCCAAATACGGAATAGACAAGACATAAACTTTCCTCAGTTAAAGGAACTCAAAACCCCATATTTCCTGCAGAGGAATACATCTGACTAGTATAAATCTTAAAACCTATGTATCGATATGTCTCCATAAGGTAATCAAGTGTGTCTAGACTGGCATAAACATGTCAGTGAGAATCAGCTCAAACCCACTAAGGAGGTATTTCAATAACAAAACAAAAAAACAGGGAAATTCTTTACAATTCCTTCAGGTGCTCTGATGAAACCTGGAATGACCCTATCTACAACGACAGCTGGATGTGGCATAAGGCTGGACACTTGGGACTGAGAGGATTGGTGAGATTGGATCAGCAAAAGCAGACCATTTAAAGCAATAATGAGTGGCACACATTCCAACGATCCCAACTCTCCAGGATGAAGGGAATATTACTACAGCTATAACATGTACGGGGAACCTAGAGAATGGACACACTGTGAATACGAAAGGTTTCTAAAAGTCAACTAATAGTCCCTCACCTGGTGCTTCGGTTTGTATTTCCAACTGCTTTACTATCAATCTCCCAACTTGGAGAGACAGACCCTTTAACCTCCTGGTTCTCAAAGGTTGCCAATTTGGCAGAGGATGAAAGGAAAGATGGAGAACCAATGAGAGAGTAGCTGTTAGGCATTTGGACGGACATATGTCACTCTAATTTCACGGCAGAAATAAGAATTAACCAAAGTCTCAGCACACGCCGGGAACCAGTATAGATCCTGAAGCAAAATTTTGGACTTGCGGTCAGCTCACAAAAAACGAGTTGAAAAATGGAGCTCAGGGGCACAGCAATTCTCAAACTGGCAGAGTAATAAAGGGCAACTATCGTCCAAAAATCTGTTGAGGGAAGGCAACGAGGCAGACTTGAAAGGGAGTCAGAATAGCAGGAAACAGATTTCAAGAGGTACATTGGAATCGCCTTTAAAGCACAGGAAGAGGGCCACAATTTCGACCATGATGCACTAGCCCAAAAAGGGAGTATGAGTTTCCTCCTGAATATAATCAGGAGGAAACACATACGCCCTTTTTGGCCAAGCAAGCAAGCGGGCAATGAAGTTCTGCAGTACAAAGAAGTATCACTTCCAAGCGGTCAAAAGGGACATCTGCAAAATGTGTAAAAACCAGAAAGGCAAGACATGCCCTGGAGAACAGGGAGCCTAGTTATGCTGATGGGCAGGATGTAAATTGCCAACCGCCTCCCTGGATGAGTGCAATGTGTTCCCTAAAACAATTAAACAACAGAGCTACAGAGCCAAGGGCACTTCCAGTCTAGGGAATATACCTTGGGAAAACTGAAAATCAATAAGAGAGAGCCACCCCAAAATTTAGGGCTGCACTGTTTACAAGAACCTCAACTTGGGTACACCTAAAATATCCCAGGAAAGACAAAATTTGTTCAAGAAATTTCGGTACTTACGTACGATGGATTATCCTTCAGCCATGAAATCAATGTCATAAGGCCAGTAGCAGCAAAATGAGTGGATTCAGGTACGATGATTCTAAGTGAAATAAGTCACAGAGAAAAAGAACCTTTCATAAGATATCACTTATGAAGGTCCTGTAAACATGGCTACACATGAACAGAGTTACGAAAGAGAAAAGAGCCTCTCATTTAGAAAACACTCTTATGCCTTCTTAAGGGGAAAGGAGAGGAGGGGTGATGCATAAAACCAGAGTTTGATATTAGTACAGGTACCATTCCAAAAACCAACTACGGATTATACAAGTCCTACACCTTCCTCAGTGAAAGAGACTCAAAACCCCATATATCCCACAGAGGAATATATCTGACTAGTAAGAATCTTAAAACCTATGTATTGATATGTCTCCGTAAGGGAATCAAGTGTGTCTAGACTGGCATAAACATGGCACTGAGAATCAGCTCAAACCCACTATAAAAAGGAATTTGAAAAACAAAACAAATAAACCGGGAAATTCTTTACAATTCCTACAGGGGCTCTGAAGAATCCTAGAATGGCCCTATCTACAACGACAGCTGGATATGGCATAAGGCTGGACACTTGGGACTGAGTGGATTGGTGCGATTGGGTCAGCAAATGCAGACAATTTAAAACAATAATGTGTGGCACACATTCCAAGGAGCCCAACTCTCCAGGTTGAAGGGTATATTACTACAGCTATAACATGTACGGGAAACCTAGAGAATGGAAACACTGTGAATAAGAAAGGTTTCTAGAACTCAACTAATAGTCCCTCTCGTGGTGCTTCTGTTTGAAATTCCAACTGCTTTACTATCAATCTCCCAAGTTGGATAGACAGCCCCTTTAACCTCCTGCTTCTCACAGGTTGCAAATTATGCAGAGGATGAAAGAAAAGATGGAGAACCAATGAGAGAGTAGCTGTTAGGCATTTGGACGGGCACATGTCACTCTAATTTCCCTGCAGAAAGAAGAATTAACCAAAGTCTCAGCCACACGACGGGAACCAGTATAGATCCTGAAGCAAAATTTTGGACTTGCTGTCAGCTCACAAAAAACGTGTTGAAAAATGGAGCTCAGGGGCACAGCAATTCACAAACTGGCAGAGTAATAAAGGGCAACTATAGTCCAAAAATCTGTTGAGGGAAGGCAACGAGGCAGACTCGAAAGCGAGCCAAAATAGCAGGAAAGAGATTTCAAGAGGTACATTGGAATCACCTTTAAAGCACAGGAAGAGCGACACAACTACGACAATGATGCACTAGCCCAAAAAGGGTGTATGCGTTTCCTCCTGAATATATTCAGGAGGAAACGCATAAGCCCTTTTTGGGCAAGCAAGCAAGCGGCAATGCAATTCTGCAGTACAAAGAAGTATCACTTCCCAGAGGTCAAAAGGGACATCTGAAAAATATGTAAAAACCAGAAAGGCAAGACAGGCTCTGGAGAACAGGGAGCCTAGTTATGCTTATGGGCAGGATGTAAATTGCCACCTGCCTCTCTGGAGGAGTGCAATGTGTCCCCTAAAACAATTAAACAACAGAGCTACAGAGCCAAGGGCACTTCCAGTCTAGGGAATATACCTTGGGAAAACTGAAAATCAGTAAGACAGAGCCACCCCAAAATTTAGGGCTGCACTTCTTACAAGAATATCAACTTGTGTACACCTTAAATATCCCTGGAAAGACACAATGGTTCAAGAAATTGTGGTACTTACATACAATGGAATATCCCTCAGCCATGAAAACAATGTCATAAGGCAAGTAGCAGCAAAATGATTTTATTCAGGTACGATGATTCTAAGTGAAAGAAGTCACAGAGAAAAAGAAACTTCTCACAAGATATCACTTATGAACGTCTTGTAAACATGGCTACACATGAACTGAGTTAGGAAAGAGAACAGAGTCTCACATTTAGAAAACACTCTTATGCCTGCTTAAGTGGAAAGGAGAGGAGGGGTGATGCATAAAACCAGAGTTTGATATTCGTACAGCTACCGTTCCAAAAACCAAATATGGAATAGAGAAGACCTACACCTTCCTCAGTGAAAGGGACTCAAAACCCCATATTTCCCACAGAGGAATATATCTGACTAGTAAGAATCTTAAAAGCTATGTATTGATATGTCTCCATAAGGGAATCATGTATGTATAGACTGGCAAAAAAATGGCAGTGAGAATCAGCTCAAACCCACTATAAAAAGGAGATTCAAAAACAAAACATAAAAAACATGGAAATTCTTTACAATTCCTTTAGGGGCTCTGATGAAACCTGGAATGGCCCTGTGTACAAGGACAGCTGGATGTGGCATAAGCCTGGACACTTGGGACTGAGCGGTTTGGTGAGATTCAGTGAGCAAATGCAGACCATTTAAAGCAATAATGAGTGGCACACATTCCAAGGGTCCCAACTCTCCAGGTTCAAGGGAATATTACTACAACTATAACATGTACGGGAAACATAGACAATGGACACACTGTGAATACGAAAGTTTTCTAAAACTCAACTAATAGTACCTTTCCTGGTGCTCCGGTTTGAATTTCCAACTGCTTTACTATCAATCTCCCAACTTGCAGAGACAGCCTCTTTATCCTCCTGGTTCGCAGAAGTTGCGAATTTGGCAGAGGATGAAAGGGAAGAGGGAGAACCAATGAGAGAGTAGCTGTTAGGCATTTGGTCCGGCATTTGTCACTCTAAATTCCGTTAAGGAAGAAAAATTAACCAAAGTCTCAGCCACCCGCCAGGAACCAGTATATGTCCTGAACCAGAATTGTGGATTTGCGGTCGGCTCACAAATAACGAGTTGAACAATGGAGCTCCGGGGCTAAGCATTTCAGAAACTGGCAGAGTAATAAAGGACAACTATGGACCAAAAATCTGTTGAGGGAAGACAATGAGGAGGACTTGAAAACAAGGCAGAATAGCAGGAAACTGATTTCAAGAGGTACATTGGAATCACCTTTAAAGCACAGGAAGAGGGGCACAACTTCGACAATGATGCACTTGGCCAAAAAGTGCATATGCGTTTTCTCCTGAATATATTCAGGAGAAAATGCATAGGCACATTTGGCCAAGCAACAAAGCGGGCAATGCAAATCTGCACTACTAAGAAGTATCATTTCCCACAGGTGAACAGGGACATCCACAAAATGTGTAAAACCTGAAAGGCAAGACAGGCCCTGTAGAACAGGGAGCCTAGTTATGCTGATTGGCGGGTTGTAAATTGCCAACTGCCTCTCTGGAGGAGTGCATTGTGTTCCCTAAAACAAGTAAACACCAGAGCTACAGAGCCAAGGGCACTTCCAGTCTAGGGAATATACCTTGGGAAAACTGAAAATCAATAAGACAGAGCCACCCCAAAATATAGGGCTGCAATGCTTACAAGAACCTCAACTTGGTTACATTTTGATGAGAAGTGCATGGCGCATTGTGATAACATGGGTTATGGATCAATGTGCTGACAAGCACATGGAGCACTCTTATGACAAGGGTTAAAGAGCATTGTGCTGAAAAAGGCACAGAATATGGTGATGACCAGTGTCAGAGAACATTGTGATGAAAAGTTCATGGATCATTGTGGTGACAAAGTCACAGAGACTTGTGATGACGAGGGTATGGACCATTGTGATGACAAACGTCATGAATCATTGTTATGACGAGTCACGGAGCATTGTGATGACAAGGGCATGGAGCATTGTGATGACAGGTTTATGGAGCATTGCTCTGACAAGATTTATGGACTATTGTGATGAGAGTGGTCATGGCTCATTGTGATGACAAGGGTATGGAGCATTGTGATGACAAGGTCATAGAGTATTGTGAAAAGAGGTGTCAGGGAGCATTGTGATGACATATGTCATGGCCCATTGTGGTGACAATGGCATGGGGCATTGTGATGCCAGGTGTCATGGAGTATTGTGATGACAAAGGTAATGGAGCATTGTGTTGACAACGGCTTGGAGCACTGTGATATCAAGGGTCATGGAGCAAGGTGATGACAAGGGCATGGAGCATTGTGAGGACAGCGGACATTGAGAATTTTGATGACAATGTCGTGAAGAATTTTGATGACAAAGGCATGGAGCTTGCTATGACAGGGGTCATATGGCATTGAGATGACAATTTCATGGAAAATTTTGATGACAAGTGCATGTAACATTGTGATGAGAAGTGTCATGGCGCACTTTGATGACAAGGACGTGTAGAATTCTGATGACAAGGGACATGGAGCATTGTTATTACCAGGGAATGGAGCATTGTGATTACCAGGGACAGGAGCATTGTGATAGCAAGACCGTGGAGCACTGTGATGAGAAGGCCATGAATAACTGTGATGACGAGCCTCATGGAGCACTGTAATGACAAGGTGCATGGAGCATTCTGATGACAGTTGTCATGGAGCACTGTGATGACAGGGGTCATGGAACATTGTGATGACAGGGGTCATGGAGCATTGTGATGACAAGGGTCACGGAGCATTCTGATGATAAGCTTGTGGAGTACTGTGATGAAAATGGCATGGAGCATTGTGATGAAAAAGGCATGGAGCTTTTTCATGACAGTGTTCAAGGAGCATTCTGATGACAAGTCTCAGGGAGCATTGTGATGACAAGTGTATTGAGCATTGTGATGACAAATTTCAAGGAGCACTGTGATGAAAGGCATCATGGAGCATTATGATGACAAGTGTTATGGAACATTGTGATGACAGAAGTCATGTATCATTTTCATTTCAAGGAGCATGGAGCATTGTGATGACAAGGGCATGAAGCAATGTGAACCCAAAGTTCATGGAGGATTTTGATGACAATGGGAATGGAGTATTTTGATGACAAGCGCATGGAGCATTGTGATGACAAGGTCATGTAGCATTTTGCTGACAAATGCATGGAGCATTTTGATGACAAGTGTCATGGAGCATTGTGATGACAAGCGTCATGGAGCATTGTGATTACAGGGGTCATGGAGCATTGGGATGGCAAGGGCATGGATCATTGTGATGACAAGTGTAATGGAGCATTTCGATGACAAGATTCCCAGATCATTGTGTTGTCTGGTGTCATGGAGCGTTGTGATGACAGTGGTTATGGAGCATTGTGATGACAGGGGTCATGGAGCATTGTGATGAGAATTTCATGGAGCAATGAGCTGACAATATTCCTTGAGTATTGTGATGGCAGGGGTCATGGAGCATTGTGATGACAAGGGAATGGAGCATTGGGATGACAGTGTCCTGGAGCATCGTGATGAGAAGACCATGGAGCATTGTGATGACAAGTCTCATGGAGCATTCTGATGAAAAGGGGCATGGAGCATTGTGATTACAGGGGTCTTGGAGCATTGTTATGACAAGGGTCATGGAGCCTTGTGATGACAACACCGTGGAACATTGTGATGGCAGGGGTCATGGAGCATTATTATGACAGGGGTAATGGAGCATTGTGATGAAAAGGGCATGGAGTATTTGTTTGAAAAGTTTCATGGATTATTGTGATGAGAGTGGGCATGGAGCATTGTAATGACAAGGGCACAGAACGACGGTGATACATGGGTCATAGAGGATTGTAATGACAAGGGCATGGATCACTGCGATGAGAAAGGCATCGAGCATTGTGATGACAAGCATCATGGAGCTTTGTGATGACAAGAGCAAGGAACAATGTGATGATAGGTTTCATGGAGTATTGTGATGACAATGGCATGGAGCATTGTGATGCCAAGGGTCATGGAGTTTGTGATGAGAAAGGTCATGGAGCATTTTGATGACAAGAGCGTTGTGCATTGTGATGAGAAGGGCAGGGAGCATTGTGATGACAGGGTCATGGAGCAATTTGATGAAAATGGTCAGGGAACATTTTCATGATAGGGTTATCGAACATTGTGATGTCAGTGGTCATGGAGCATTATGATGATAAGGACATGTAGCATTTTGGTGATAGGGGTCATTGAACATTGTGATGAAAGGGGTGAGGGAGTATTGTGATGAGTAGTAATGGAACGTTGTGATATCAGTGGTGAGAGAGCATTTAGATGAGAAGTGCAAGGAGCATTGTGATGCAAAGGTTTATGGAGTTTTGTGATGATAAGGTTGTGGAGCATTGTGCTGACAAGCGCATGGATCATTGTATTGACAAGGGTCATGGAGCATTATGCTTACAAAGGCATGGAACATTGTGATGAAACATGTTACAGAGAACTGTGATGATGAGGGAATGGACCATTGTGATGACAATGGTCATAAAGCATTGTGATGACTGGATTCACGGAGAATTATGATGTGTGGGGTCATGGAGAATTGTGATGACAAGGGCATGGAGCATTGTGATGACAAGGGCATGGAGCATTGGTCTGACAAGTTTCATGGATTATTGTGATGACATTCGGCATGGCGGATTGTGCTGACAAGGGCATGGAGCATTGTGATGAAAAGGTCATGGAGTATTGTGAAGACAGGTGTCAGGGAGCATTGTGATGACATATGTCATGTTCCATTGCGATGACAATGGCGTGGGGCATTGTGATGCCAAGTGTCATGGAGGAATGTGATAACAAAGATAATGGGGCATTGTGATGATTAGGGCTTGGAACATTATGATCACAAGGGCCATTTAGAATCTTGATGAGAAGGTCGTGAAGCATTGTGATGACAAAGTCCTGGAGCATTGTGTTGAGAAGATCATGGAGCCTTGTGATGACAAGTCTCATGGACCATACTGATGAAAAGAGGCATGGAGCATTGTGTTTACAGGGGTCTTGGAACATTGTGATGACAAGGGCATGGAGCATTGTGATGAGAAGGCCAAGGAGCATTCTGATGACATGCGTCATGGATCTTTGTGATGACAAGGGCATGGAGCATTGTGAATACAGGGGACTTGGAGCATTGTGATGACAAGGGCATGGAACATTGTGATGAGAAGGCCATAGAGCATTCTGATGACATGCGTCAAGGAGCTTTGTGATGACAATTGCATGGAGCATTGTGATTACAGGGGTCTTGGAGCATTGTGATGACAAGAGTCATGGAGCCTTGTGATTAAAAGGCCGAGGATCATTGTGATAGCAGGGGTCATGGAGCATTGTTATGACAGGTGTAATGGAGCACTGTGATGACTAGGGCATGGAGCATTGGTCTGAAAAGTTTCATGGATTATTGTGATGAGAGTGGGCATGGAGCATTCTGATGACAAGGTCAAGGAACACTGTGATACTTGGGTCATGGAGGATTATAATGACAAGGACATGGAGCATTGTGATGAGAAGGGCATCGAGCATTGTGATGGCAAGCGGCTTGGAGCTTTGTGATGACAATGGCATGGAACAATGTGATGAGAGGGTTCATGGAGCACTGTGATCACAATGACATGGAGCATTGTGATGCCAATTGTCATGGAGATGTGTGACGACAAATGTCATGGAGCATTTTGATGACAAGTTCGTGGTGCATTGTGTTGTGAAGGGAAGGGAACATTGTGATGACAGGGTCATGGAGCAATTTGATGAAAAAGCTCATGGAAGATTTTGATGACAGGGGTTATGGAACATTGTGATCTCAGGGGTCATCGAACATTGTGATGATAAGTGCATGTAGCAATGTGATGACAGGGGTCATGGAACATTGTGATGACAGGGGTGAGGGAGTATTGTGATGACTTGTGATGGAACATAGTGATATTAGTTGTGAGAGAGCATTTTGTTGAGAAGTGCCTGGAGCATATTGATGACAAGGTTTATGGATCATTATGATGACAATATTGTGGAGCACAGTGATGACACGCGCATGGCACATTTTGATAACATGGGTCATGGAGCAATGTGCTGAGAAGCACATGGAGCATTGTGATGACAAGGGTCATGGAGCATTGTGCTGAGAAAGGCATAGAGCATTGTGATGACAATGGTCAGAGAGCATTGTGATGAAAAGTTCATGGAGCATTGTGGTGACAAAGGTCGCAGAGAATTGTGATGATGAGGGCATGGACCATTGTGATGACAAAGTTCATGAAGCACTGTGATGACTGGAGTCACGGAGCATTGTGATGACAGGGTTCATGTAGCATTGTGATGACAAGGCCGTGGAACATCATTATGAGAGTGGTCATGGAACATTGTTATGACAGGGGTAATGGAATATTGTGATGGCAAGGGTATGGAGCATTGTGATGAGAAAGCCATGGAGCATTCTGATGACATGTGTCATTGAGCTGTGTGATGACAAAGGCATGGAGCATTGTTATTACAGGGGTCTTGGATCATTGTAATGACAAGGGTTATGGAGCCTTGTGATGACAAGGCCGTGGAACATTTTGATGGCAGGGGTTATGGAGCATTGTCATGACAGGGGTAATGGAGCATTGTGATTACAAGTTTATGGAGCATTAGGTCTGAAAGTTTTCATGGATTATTGTGATGAGAGTGGGCATGGAGCATTATGATGACAAGGGAAGGGAACACTGTGATACATGGGTCATGGAGAATTGTATTGACAAGGACATGGAACATTGTGATGAGAAGGGAATCGTTCATTTTGATGACAATCATCGTGGAGTTTTGTGATGATAAGGAAATGGAAGCAATGTGATGAGAGGCTTCAGGAAGCATTGTGATGACAATGGCATGGATCATTCTGATGCCAAGTGTCATGGAGCTTGGTGATGACAAAGATCATGGAGCATTTTGATGACAAGCGCATGGAGCATTGTGATGCCAAGGGTCATGGAGCTTGGTGATGACAAAGATCATGGAGCATTTTAATGACAAGCGCATGGAGCATTGTGATGACAAGGGTCACGGAACATTGTGCTGAGAAACGCATAGTGCATTGTGATTACAAAGGTCACAGAGCATCGTGATGAAAAGTTCATGGAGCATTGTGGTGAAAAAGGTCACAGAGACTTGTGATGACAAGTGTATTGAACATTGTGATGACAAAGCTCATGGAGCATTGTGATGACACGGGCATGGAGTATTGTGATGACAGGCATCATGGAGCGTTGTGATGACAAGTGTTGTGGAACGATGTGATCACAAGGGTTTGGAGCATTGTGATGATAGAGGTCATGGATCATTTTGATTTCAAGGAGCATGGAGCATTGTGATGAAAGTGGTCATGGAGCATTGTGATGACGGGTCATGGAGCATTGTGAAGACAAGTGCATGGAGCATTGTGAAGACAGGGGCATGGACCATTGGTCTTACAAGTTTCATGGATTACTGCAATGACAGTGGGAATGGTGCATTGTGATGACAAGGGCATGAAGCATGGTGATGACAAGGTAATGCAGTATTGTGAAGACAGGTGTCTGGGAGCGTTGTGAAGACATAAGTCGTGGCCCATTGTGATGACAATGCCATGGAGTATTGTAATGCCAATTGCCATGGAGGTTTGTGATGACAAATGTAATGGAGCATTGTGATGACAAGGGCTTGGAGCATTGTGATGACAAGGGTCACGGAGCACTATGCTGACAGGGGCCTGGAGCATTGCGATGAAACCTGTCATGGAGCATTGTGCTGACAAAGGCATGGAGCATTGTGATGAAAATGTAATGTAGTATTTTGTGGACAAATGCATGGAGCATTTTGATGACAAGTGTAATGGAGCACTGTGATGACATGCGTCATGGAGCATTGTGATTACAGGGGTCATGAAGCATTCGGATGGCAAGGGCATGGATCATTCTGATGACAAGTGTCATGGAGCATTTTGATTACAAGGTTCCCAGATCATTGAGTTGTCTGGTGTCATGGAGCGTTGTGATGACTGTGGTCATGGAGCATTGTGATGACAGGGGTCATGGAGCATTGTGATCAGAATTTCATGGAGCATTGGGCTGAAAATATTCATTGAGTATTATGATGGCTGGGGTCATGGAGCATTGTGGTGACAATGGAAAGGAGCATTGTGATGACAAGTTCCTGGAGCATTGTGAGGAGAAGACCATGTAGCCTTTTGATGACAAGTATCATGGAGCATTCTGATGAAAAGGGGCATGGAGCATTGTGATAACAGGGGTCTTGGAGCATTGTGATGAATAGGGCATGGATGATTGTGATGGAAAAGCATGTAGCCTTGTCATGAGAGGGTTCAAGGAGCATACTGACGACAAGTGTCAGGGAGCATTGTGATGACAAGTGTATTGAGCATTGTGATGACAAAGGTCATGGAGCATTGTGATGAGAAGACCATGGATAATTGTGATGATGAGCGTCATGGGGAGTTGTGATGACAAGTGTTATGGAACATTGTGAACATAAGGGTTTGGAGCATTGTGATGACAGTGTTTATGGAGCATTTTGATTTCATTGTTATGACAATAGCATGAAGCATTATGATGATGGGCATGGTTCATTGAGATGACAGAGTTCATGGAGCATTGAGATGAAAAGGGGCATGGAGCATTGTGATTACAGGTGTCTTGGAGCATTGTGATGAAAAGGGCATGGAACATTGTGATGCTAAAGCCATGGAGCTGTCTGATGACAAGCGTCATGGAACTATGTGATGACAAGAGCATGCAGCATTGTGATTACAGGGGTCTTGGAGCATTGTGATGACAAGGGTCATGGAGCCTTGTGATGACAAGGAGGTGGAACATTGTCATGACAGGCGTGAGGGAGTATTGTAATGACTAGTGATGGAACATTTTGATATCAGCGGTGAAAGAGCATTTTGATGAGAAGTGCATGGAGCTCTCTGATGACAAGGTTTATAGAGTATTGTGATGACAAAGTTGTGGAACATTGTGATGACAAGTGTCATGGAGCATTGTTCTGACAAACCCATGGAGCATTGTGATGACAAGGGTATTGGAGCACTCTGCTGACAAAGGCATGGAGCATTGTGATGACAAGGGTCACGGAGCATTGTTATGAAAAGTTCATGGAGCATTATGGTGACAAAGTTCACAGAGCCCTGTGATGACGAGGTTATGGACCATTGTGAGGACAAAGGTCATGAAGCATTGTGATGACTGGAGTCACGGACAATTGTGATGACAAAGGCATGGAGCATTGTGATGACAGGAGAATGGAGAACTGGTCTGACATCTTTCATTGATTATTGTGAAGATAGTGGGCATGGCGCACTGTGATGACAGCGGCATGGAGCATTGATATGACCAGGTCATTGAGTATGGTGAAGACAGGTGTCAGGGAGCATTGTGATGACATATGTCATGGTGCATTGTGATGACAATGGCATGGATAATTGTGAAGCCAAGTGTCATGGAGGATTGTGATGACAAATGTAATGGAGCATTCTGATGACAAGGGCTTGGAGCATTGTGAGAGAAGACCATGGATAATTGTGATGTCCAGCGTCATGGGGCATTGTGATGACAAGTGTTATGGAACATTGTGATCACAAAGATTTGGTGCATTGTAATGACAGTCGTCATTGAGCATTTTGATTTCATTGTGATGACAAAAGCATGAAATATTATGGTGATGGGCACGGTAAATTGTGATGACAGGGTTGATGGGGCATTGCGATGAAAGGGGCTTGGAGCATTGTGATTCCAGGGGTGTTGGAGCATAGTGATGACAAGGGCATGGAGCACTGTGAGGAGAATGCCATGGAGCATTCTGATGACATGCGTCACGGAGCTTTTTGATGACAAGGGCATCGAGATTTGTGATTTCAGGGGTCTTGGAGCATTGTGATGACAAGGGTCATGGAGGCTTGCGATGACAAGACCGTGGAATCTTGTGATGGCAGGGATCATGGAGCATTGTTATGACAGGGGTAATGGAGCATTGTGATGACAAGGACATGGGGAAATGGTCTGAAATGTTTCATGGATTATTGTGAAGAGAGTGGGCATGGAGCAGTGTCATGACAAGGGCACGGAACACTGTGATACATAGATCATGCAGGATTGTAATGACAATGGCATGGATCATTGTGATGAGAAGGGCATCGAGCATTGTGATGACAAGCGTCATGGAGATTTGGGATGACAAGTTCATGGAGCAATGTGATGAGAGGGTCCATGGAGCATTGTGATGATAATGGAATGGAGCATTGTGATGCCAAGGGTCATGGATATTTGTGATGACAAATGTCATGGAGCATTTTGATGACAAGGGCCTGGTGCATTGTGATGAGAAGGGCAGGGAGCATTGTGATGACAGGGTCATAGAGCAATTTGATGAAAAGGGTCATGGAACATTTTGATGACAGGGGTTATAGAACATTGTGATGTGAGGGATCATGGAGCTTTGAGATGAAAAGGGTCATGGAGCATTTTGATTACAGGGGTTATGGAGCTTTATGATGTCAGGTGTCATGGAGCATTGTGATGATAATGGCATGGAGCATTGTGATGACAGGGGTAATGGAAAATTGTGATGACAGGGTTGAGGGAGTATTGTGATGACTAGTGATGGAACATTGTGATATCAGTGGTGAGAAGGCATTTTGAGGAGAAGTGCATGGAGCATTGTGATGACAAGGTTTATGGAGCATTTTGATGACAAGGATGTGGAGCATTGTGATGACAAGTGCATGGTTCATTGTGATGACATGGGTTATGGAGCATTGTGCTGACAAGCGCATCGAGCATTGTGATGAAAAGCGTCATGGAGCATTGTGCTGACAAAGGCATGGAGCTTTGTGATGACAAGGGTCACAGAGCATTGTGATAAAAATTTCATGGAGCATTTTGGTGACAAAGGTCACAGAGCTTTGTGTGACGAGGTCATGGACCACTGTGATGACAAGCGTCATGAAGCATTGTGATGACTGGAATCACGGAGCATTGTGATAACAGTGGTCTTGGAGCATTGTGATGAAAAGGGAATGGATCATTGTGATGAAAAAGGAATGGAGCCTTGTCATGACCGTGTTCAAGGAGCATGCTGATGACAAGTGTCAGGGAGCATTGTGATGACAAGTGTATTGAGCATTGTTTTGACAAAGGTCATGTAGCATTGTGATGAGAAGACCTTGCATAATTGTGAAGACGAGCGTCATGGGGCATTGTGATGACAAGTGTCATGGAACATTGTGATCAGAAGGGTTTGCAGCTTTGTGATGACAGAGGTCATGGAGCATTTTGATTTCATAGTGATGACAACTGCATGAATCATTATGATGATGAGCATGGTGCATTGTGATGACAGGGTTGATGGAGAATTGAGATGAAAAGGGGCATGGAGAATTGTGATTACAGAGGTCTTGGAGCATTGTGATGACAAGGGTCATGGAGCCTTGTGATGACAAGGCCGTGGAACATTGTGATGGCAGGGGTCATGGCACATTGTTATGACAGCTGTAATTGAGCATTGTGATGACAAGGGCATGGAGCTATGTGATGAGAGATTTCATTGAGCATTGTGATGACAATGGCATGGAGCATTGTGATGCCAAGGGTCATGGAGATTTGTGATGAAATATGTCATTGGGCATTTTAATAACAAGGGCGTGGTGCACTGTGATGAGAATGGCAGGGAGCATTGTGACGAAAGGGTCATGGAGCAATTTGATGAAAAACGTCATGGATTATTTTGATGACAGGCGTTATGGAACATTGTGATATCAGTGGTCATGAAGCATTGTGATGAAATGGGTCATGGAGCATTTTGTGACAGTGGTTATGGAACATTGTGATGTCAGGTGTCATGGAGCATTTTGATGACAAGGGCAGGGAGCAATGTGATGACAGGGGCATGGAAAATATGTCTAACAAGTTTCATGGATTATTGTGATGACAGTGGGCATGGAGCATTATGATGACAAAGGTCCCAGAGCCTTGTGTGAAGAGGGCATGGACCATTGTGTTGACAAAGGTCATGATGCACTGTGATGACTGGAGTCACGGAGAATTGTGTTGGCAAGGGTCATGGAGCATTGTGCTGACAAGCGCATGGAACATTTTGATGACAAGTGTCATGGAGCATTGTCCTGACAAAGGCATGGAGCATGGTGATGACAAGGGACACAGAGCATTGTGATGAAATATTCATGGACCATTGTGGTGACAAAGATCACAGAGCCTTGTGTGACGGGGGCATGGACAATTGGTCTGACAAGTTTCATGGATTATTGTGATGACAATGGGAATGGAGCATTGTGATGACAAAAGTCATGAAGCATTGTGATGACTGGAGGCAAGGAGCATTTTGATGACATGGGTAATGGAGCATTGTGATGAAAGGGGCATGGAACATTGGTCTGACAAGTTTCATGGATTATTATGATAACAGTGGGCATGGCGCATTGTGATGACAAGGGCATGGAACATTGTGATGACAAGGTCATGGAGTATTGTGAAGACAGCTGTCAGGGAGCATTGTGATGACATATGTCATTGTCCATTGTGATGACAATGGCATGGAGCATTGTGATACCAAGTGTCATGGAAGATTGTGATGACAAAGGTAATGGAGCATTTTGATGACAAGGGCTTGGAACATTGTGATGACAAGGGCCATGGAGCATTGTGATGAGATGGGTCATGGAGCATTGTGATGACAAGGGTCATGGAGCATTGTGATGACAAGGGTCATGGATCATTGTGATGACAAGTGTATTCAGCATTGTGATGACAAAGGTCATGGAGCATTGTGATGAGAAAACCATGTATAATTGTGATGACGAGCGTCATGGGGCGCTGTCATGACAAGTGTTATGGAACATTGTGATAACCAGAGTTTGGAGCATGGTGATGACAGAGGTCATGGATCATTTTGATTTCATTGTGATGACAATAGCATGAAGCATTATGATGTTGGGCATGGTGTATTGTGATGACAGGGTTCATGGAGAATTGAGATGAAAAGTGGCAAGGAGCATTGTGATTAAAGTGGTTTTGGAGAATTATGATGACATGGGCATGGAACATTGTGATGAGAAGGCAATGGAGCATTCTGATGACATGCGTCATGTAGTTTTGTGATGACAAAGGAATGGAGCATTGTGAAAACAGTGGCATGGAAAATTGGTGTAACATGTTTTATGGATTATTGTGATGACAGTGGGCATGGCGAATTGTGATGAAAAGGGCATGGAGCATTGTGACGCCAAGTGTCATGGAGGATTGTGATCACAAAGGTAATGGAGCAATTTGATGACAAGGGCTTGGAGCATTGTGATAACAAGGGTCATGGAGCATTGTGATGAAAACGGGCATTGAGAATTTTGATGACAAGGTATGAAGCATTTTGATGACAAAGCCATGGATCTTGCTATGACAGGTGTCATGGGACATTTCGATGACAGGTGCATGGTGAATTGTGATGACAAGAGCATGTAAAATTGTGATGAGAATTGTCATGGAGCATTGTGATGACAAGAACGTGGAGAATTGTGATGACAAGGGACATGGAGCATTGTTATGACCAGGGAAAGGAGCATTGTCATCGCAAGACCATGGAGCACTGTGATGAGAAGCAAAATGGATAACTGTGATGACGAGCATCATGGAGCACCGTAATGACAAGGGGCATGGAGCATTCTGATGACAGGCGTCATGGAGCATTGTGATGACAGAGGTCATGGAACATTGTGATGACAGGGGTCATGGAGCATTCTGATGATAAGCTTGTGGAGTATTGTGATGACAATGGCATGGAGCATTGTGATGAAAAGGACATGGATCATTGTGATGAAAAATGCATGGAGCCTTTTCATGACAGTTTTAAAGGAGCATTCTGACAACAAGTGTCAGGGAGCATTGTGATGACAAGTGTATTGAGCATTGTGATGAAAATGGTCATGGAGCATTTTGATGACAAGGACATGTAGTATTGTGATGACAGGCATCATGGAGCATTGTGATATCAAGTGTTATGGCACATTGTGATCACAAGGGTTTGGAGCATTGTGATGACAGGTCATGGAACACTCTGATACATGGGTCTTGAAGGATTGTAATGACAAGGGCATGGAGCATTGTGATGAGAAGGGCATCAAGCATTTTGATGACAAGTGTCTTGGAGCTTTGTGATGACCAGGACATGGAACAATGTGATGAGAGTCTTCATGAAGCATTGTGATGACAATGGCATGGAACATTGTGATGCAAAGGGTCATGGAGCTTTGTGATGACAAAGGTCATGGAGCACTTTGATGACAAGTGCGTCGTGCATTGTGATTAGATGGGCATCGTTCATTGTGATGACAGGGTCATGGAGCAATTTGATGAAAAGTGTCATCGAACATTTTGATGACAGGGGTTATTGAAAACTGTGATGTAAGGGTTCATGGAGCATTTTGATGAAATGGGTCATGGAGAATTGTGATGACAGGTGTTATGGAACATTGTGATGTCAGGGGTCATTGAACATTGTGATGATAAGGGCATGTACCATTGTGATGACTGGGGTCATGGAACATTGTGATGACAGGGGTGAGGGACTATTGTGATGACTAATGATGGAACATTGTGATATCAGTGGTGAGAGAGCATTTTGATGAGAAGTGTATGGAGCATTGTGATGACAATGTTTATGGAGCGTTGTGATGACAAGGTTGTGGAGCATTGTGATGACAAGTGCATGACACATTGTTATGACATGAGTTATGGAGCATTGTGCTGATTAACACATGGAGCATTGTGATGACAATGGTCATGGAGCATTGTGCCGAGGAAGGCATGGAGAATTTTGATGACAAGGGTCACGGAGCATTGTGATCAAAAGTTCATGGAGAATTGTGGTGACAAAGGTCACAGGGACTTGTGATGAAGAGGGCATGGACCATTGTGATGACAAAGGCATGAATCATTGTTATGATTGGAGTCAAGGAGGACTGTGATGACAGGGGTCATGGAGCATTGTGATGAAAAGGGCATGGAGCATTGTGATGACAGGGCCATAGAGCATAGCTCTGACAAGTTTTATGGATTATTGTGATGACAGTGGGCATGGCGCTTTGTGATGACAAGGGCATGGAGCATTGTGATGACAAGGTGTTACAGTATTGTGAAGACAGGTGTCAGGGAGCACTGTGATGACATATGCGGTGGTCCATTGTGATGACAATGGCATGGAGCATTGTGATGCCAAGTGTCATGGAGGATTGTGATGACAAGGGCTTGGAGCATTGTGATGACAAGGGTCATGGAGCATTGTGATGAAAAGGGCATGGAGCATTGTGATTACATGGGTCTTGGAGCATTGTCAGGAAAAGGGCATGGATCATTGTGATTAAAAAGGCATGGAGCCTTGTTATGACAGTGTTCAAGGAGCATACTGACGACAAGTGTCAGGGAGCATTGTGATGACAAGTATATTGAGCATTGTGATGACAGAGGTCATGGAGCATTGTGATGAGAAAACCATGGATAATTGTGATGACGAGCGTCATGGGGCGTTGTGATGACAAGTGTTATGGAACATTGTGATCACAAGGGTTTGGAGCATTGTGATGACAGAGTTCATGGAGCATTTTGATTTCATTTTGATGACCATAGCATGAAGCATTATGATGATGAGCATGGTTCATTGTGATGACAGGGTTCATGGAGCATTGAGATGAAAAGGGGCATGGAGAATTGTGATTAAATTGGTCTTGGAGCATTGTGATGACAAGGGCATGGAGCATTGTGATGAGAAGTCAATGTAGCATTCTGATGACATGCGTATTGGAGCTTTGTGATAACAAGGTCATGGAACATTGTGATGACAGTGGCATGGAAAATTGGTCTAACAAGTTTCATGGATTATTGTGATGACAGTGGGCATGGATTATTTTGATGACAGGGGCATGGAACATTCTGATGAAAAGCTTGTGGAGTATTGTGATGACAATGGCATGGAGCATTGTGAAGAAAATGGCATGGATCATTGTGATGAAAAATGCATTGAGCCTTTTCATGACAGGTTTCAAGGAGCATTCTGACAACAAGAGTCAGTGAGCATTGTGATGACAAGTGTATTGAGCATTGTGATGACGATGGTCATGGATCATTGTGATGACAATGGCATGGAGTATTGTGATGACAGGCATCATGGATCATTGTGATGTCCAGGGTTATGGAACATTGTGATCACAAGGTTTTGGAGCATTGTGATGACAGGTCATGGATCATTTTGATTTCAAGGAGCATGGAGTATTGTGATGACAAGGGCATGAAGCAATGTGATCCAAAGTTTCAGGGAGGATTTTGATGACAAGCACATGGGGCATTGTGATGACAATGTCATGTAGCATTTTGCTGACAAAGGCATGGAGCATCGTGATGACAAGTTTCATGGAGCACTGTGAAGACAAGCATCACGGAGCATTGTGATTACAGCGGGCATGGAGAATTGGGATGGCAAGGGCACGGATCATTGTGATGACAAGGGTCAGGGAGCATATTGATGATAAAAGTCCCGGATTATTGTGTTGTAAGGGGTCATGGAGCATTGTGATGAAAGTGGTCATTGAGCATTGTGATGACAGGGGTCATGGAGATTTGTGATGAGAAATTCATGGAGCATTGGCCTGAAAATGTTCATGGAGTATTGTGATGACAGGGGTCATGGAGCATTGTGATGACAAGGGAATGGAGCATCGTGATGACAAGATCCTGGAGCATTGTGATGAGAAGTCTATGGAGCTTTGTGATGACAAGTCTCATGGAGCATTCTGATGAAATGGGACATGGAGCATTGTGATTAAAGGAGCCTTGGAGCATTGTGATGACAAGGGCATGGAGCATTGTGATGAGAAGGCCATGGAGCATTCTGATGACATGCCTCATGAAGTACTGTGATGACCAGGGCATGGACCATTGTGATTACAGGGGTCTTGGAGCATTGTGATGAAAACGGCAGGGATCACTGTGATGAAAAAGGCATGTAGCCTTGTCATGACAAGGTTCAAGGAGTATACTGATGACAAGTGTCAGGGAGCATTGTGATGACCAGTGTATTGAGCATTGTGATGACAAAGTCATGGAGTATTGTGATGAGAAGACCGTGGATAATTGTGATGACGAGAGTCATGGGGCGTTGTGAAGACAAGTGTTATGAACATTGTGATCACAACGGTTTGGAGCATTGTGATGACAGATGTCATGGAGCATTTTGATTTCATTGTGATGACAATAGCATGAAGCATTATGATGATGGGCATGGTGCATTGTGATGACAGGGTTCATGGAAAATTGAGATGAAAAGGGGGATGGAGAACTGTGATTACAGGGGTCTTGGGGCATTGTGATGACAAGGTCATGGAACATTGTGAAGAGAAGGCCATGGAGCATTCTGATGACATGCATCATGAAGCTTTTTGATGACAAGGGCATGGAGCATTGTGATTACATGGTCTTGGAGCATTGTGATGACAAGTGTCATGGAGCATTGTGATGACAAGGCTGGGAAACATTGTGATGCTAGGGGTCATGGAGCATTGTTTTGACAGGGGTAATGGAGCATTGTGATTACAAGGGTATGGAGCATTGGTCTGAAGAGTTTCATGGATTATTGTGATGAGAGTGGGCATGGCGCATTGTGATGACAAGGTCACACAACACTGTGTTACATGGGTCATGGAAGATTGTAATGACAAGGGCATGGAGCATTGTGATGAGCAGGGCATCGAGAATTTTGATGACAAGCATCGTGGAGCTTTGTGATCACAAGGACATGGAAGCAATGTGATGAGAGGCTTCAGGAAGCACTGTGATGACAATGGCATGGATCATTGTGATGCCAAGGATCATGAAGCTTTGTGATGACAAAGGTCATTGTGCATTTTGTTGACAAGTGCGTGGTGCATTATGTTGAGAAGTGCAGGGTGCATTGTGATGACAGAGTCATGGAGCAATTTGATGAAAAGGGTCATGGAACATTTTGATAAGAGGGGTTATGGAACATTGTGATGTCAGGGGTCATGGGGCATTGTGATGAAAATCGTCATGGAGCATTTTGATGACAGGGATAATGGAACGTTGTGATATCAGGGGTCATCGAACATTGTGGTGATAAAGGCATGTAGCATTGTGATTACAGGGGTCATGGAACATTGTGATGACAGGGGTGAAGGAGTATTGTGATGACTAGTGATGGAACACTGTGATATCAGTGGTGAGAGAGCATTTTGATGAGAAGTGAATGGAGCATTGTGATGACAAAGTTTATGGAGCGTTGTGATGACCAGGTTGTGGAGCACTGTGATGACAAGCACGTGGTGCATTGTTATGACATGTGTTATGAAGCATTGTGCTGACTAGCGCATGGAGCATTGTGATGAAAAGGGTCATGGAGCATTGTGCTGAGAAAGCCATGGAGCATTGTGTTGACAAGCCTCACGGAGCATTGTGATCAAAAGTTCATGGAGCATTGTGGTGACAAATGTCACAGAGACGTGTGATGACGAGGGCATGGAGCATTTTGATGACAAAGGTCATGAATCATTGTTATGACTGGAGTCACGGAGCATTGTGATGACAGGGGTCATGGAGCATTGTGATGACAGGTGTCATGGATCATTGTGATGACAAAGGTCATGGACCATTCTGATGACAAGCTTGTGGATTAATGTGATGACAATGGCATGGATCATTGTGATGAAAAGGGCATGGAGCATTGTGATGAAAAATTCATGGAGCCTTTTCATGACAGTGTTCAAGGAGCATTCTGACGACAAGTGTCAGGGAGCATTGTGATGACAAGTGTATTGAGCATTGTGATGACAAATTTCATGGAGCATTGTGATGACAGGCATCATGGAGCATTGTGATGACATGTGTTATGGAACATTGTGATGACAGAAGTCATGTATCATTTTCATTTCAAGGAGCATGGAGCATTGTGATGACAAGGGCATGAAGCAATGTGAACCCAAGGTTCATGGAGGATTTTGATGACAATGGGAACGGAGTATTGTGATGACAAGTGCATGGAGCATTATGATGACAAGGTTAGGTAGCATTTTGCTGACAAATGCATGGAGCATTTTGATGACAAGGGTCATGGAGCATTGTGATGACAAGTGTCATGGAGCATTGTTTTTACACGGGTCATGGAGCATTGTGATGGCAAAGACATGGATCATTGTGATGACAAGGGTCATGGAGCATTTTGATGACAAGAGTCCCTCATAATTGTGTTGTCTGGTGTCATGGAGCGTTGTGATGACAGTGATCATGGAACATTGTGATGCCAGGGGTCATGGAGCATTGTGATGAGAAGTTCATGGAGCAATGGGTTGACAATATTCATTGAGTATTGTGGTGGCAGGGGTCTTGGAGCATTGTGATGACAAGGGAATGGAGCATTGTGATGACAAGTCTCATGGAACATTCTGATGAAAAAGGGCATGGAGCATTGTGATTACAGGCGTCTTGGAGCATTGGAATGACAAGGGCATGGAGCATGGTGATGACAATGCCAGGAGCATTCAGATGACATGTGTCATGGAGCTTTGTGATGACAAGTGCATGGGGCATTGTGATTACAGGGGACTTGGTGCATTGTGATGAAAATTCCATGGATCATTGTGAGGAAAAGTCATGGAGCCTTGTCATGACAGGCTTCAAGGAGCATACTGATGACAATTGTCAGGGAGCATTGTGATGACAAAGGTCATGGAGCATTGTGATGAGAAGACCATGGATAATTGTGATGACCAGCGTCATGGGGCATTGTGATGACAAGTGTTATGGAACATTGTGATCAGAAGGATTTGGTGCATTGTGATGACAGAAGTCATTGCGCATTTTGATTTTATTGTGATGACAATAGCATGAAATATTATGGTGATGGGCACGGTGCATTGTGATGACAGGGTTCATGGAGCATTGAGATGAAAAGGGGCATGGAGCACTGTGATTACAGGGGTGTTGGGGCATTGTGATGACAAGGGCATGGAGCATTGTGATGAGAAGGCCATGGAGCATTCTGATGACATGCGTCATGGAGCTTTGTGATGACAAGGGCATGGAGAATTGTGATTACAGGGGTCATGGAATATTGTGATGACAGGGGTGAGGGAGTATTGTGATGACTAGTGATGGAACATTGTGATATCAGTGGTGAGAAAGCATTTTGAGGAGAAGTGCATGGAGCATTGTGATGACAAGGTTTATGGAACATTTTGATGACAAGTATGTGGAGCATTGTGATGACAAGTGTTATGGAACATTGTGATCACAAGGGTTTGGAGCATTGTGATGACAGAGGTCATGGAGCATTTTGATTTCATTGTGATGACAATAGCATGAAGCTTTATGATGATGGGCATGGTGCATTGTGATGACAGTGTTCACGGAGAATTGAGATGAAAAGGGACATGGAGCCTTGGGATTACAGGGGTCTTGGAGCATTATTATGACAAGGTTCATGGAGCCTTGTCATGACAACACCGTTGTACATTGTGATGGCAGGGCTCATGGAGCATTGTTATCACAGGGGTAATGGAGCATTGTGATGACAAGGACATGGAGCATTGGTTTGAAAAGTTTCATGGATTATTGTGACGAGAGTGGTCATGGAGCATTGTGATGACAAGGGCACAGAACACAGTGATTCACGGTTTATGGAGGATTGAAATGACAATGGCATGGATCATTGTGATGTGAAAGGCACTGAGCATTGTGATGACAAGGGCCCAGAACACGGTGATACCTGGGTTATGGAGGATTGTAATGACAAGTGGATGGATGATTGTGATGAGAAAGGCATTGAGCATTGTGATGACAAGCGTCATGGAGCTTTGTGATGACAAGGGAAAGGAGCAATGTGATCATAGGGTTCATGGAACATTGTGATGACAATGGCATGGAGCATTGTGATGCCAAGGGTCATGGAGATTTGTGAGGACAAAAGTCAATGAGCATTTTTATGACAAGAGCATTGTGCATTGTGATGAGAAGGGCAGGGAGCATTGTGATGACAGGATCATGGAGTAATTTGATGAAAAATGTCAGGGAACATTTTGATGACAGAGGTTATGGTTCAGTGTGACGTCAGTGGTCATGGAACATTGAGATGATAAGCACATGTAGCATTTTGATGACAGGGGTCATGGAACATTGTGATGAAAGGGGTGAGGGAGTATTATGATGACTAGTGATGGAACATTGTGATATCAGTGGTGAGAGAGCATTTAGATGAGAAGTGCATGGAGAATTGTGATGACAAGGTTTATGGAGCATTTTGATGATAAGGTTGTGGAGCATTTTGATGACAAGTGCATGGCATATTGTGATGACTTGTGTCTTGGAGCATTGTGCTGACAAGCACATGGAGCCTTGTGATGACAACGACCATGGAGCATTGTGCTGACAAAGGCATGGAGTATTGTGATGACACGTGTTACAGAGCATTGTGATGACGAGGGAATGGACCATTGTGATGACAAAGATCATAAATCATTGTGATGACTGGATTCATGGATCATTATGATGTGAGGGGTCATGGAGCATTGTGATTACAAGGGCATGGAGCATTGGAATGACAGGGGCATGGAGCATTGGTCTGACAAGTTTCATGGATTATTGCTATGACAGTGGGCGTGTCGCATTGTGATGACAAGGGCATGGAGCATTGTTATGACATGGTCATGTAATATTGTGAAGACAGGTGTCAGGGAACATTGTGATGACATATGTCATGGTGCATTGTGATGACAACGGCATGGAGCATTGAGATGCCAAGTGTCATGGAGGATTGTGATGACAAAGGTAATGGAGCATTTTGTTGACAATGGTCATGGAGCACTGTGATGACAAGGGCATGGAGCATTGTGATGACAAGTGTCATTGAGAATTTTGATGACAACGTCGTGAAGCATTGTGATGACAAGCGCATGGAGCTTGCTATGACAGGTGTCATAGAGCATTGCGATGACAAGTGCATGAAGAATTGTGATGACAAGATCATGTAACATTGTGATAAGAAGTGTCATGGAGCATTGTGATGACAAGGACGTGGAGAATTGTGATGACATGGGACATGGAGCATTGTGATGACCAGGGCATGGAGCATTGTGATGGCAAGACCGTGGAGCATTGTGATCAGAAGATCACTGATAATTGTGATTACGAGCGTCATGGAGCACTGTAATGACAAGAGGCATGGAGCATTGTGATTACAGGGGTCTTGGAGCATTGTGATGACAAGGGCATGGAGCATTGTGATGAGAAGGCCTCGGAGCATTCTGATGACATGCGTCATGAATCATTGTGATGACAAGGGCATGGAGCATTGTGATTACAGACGTCTTGGAGCACTGTGATGACAAGGGTCATGGAGCTTTGGATGACAAGGCCATGGAACATTGTGATGGCAGGGGTCATGGAGCATTGTTATGACAGTGGTAATGGAGCATTGTGATGACAAGGGCATGGAACATTGGTCTGAAAATTTCATGGATTATTGTGATGAGATTCGGCATGGAGCATTGTGATGACTAGGGCACGGAACACTTGATAAATGTGTCATGGAGGGTTGTAATGACAAGGGCATGGAGCATTGTGATGAAAAGTGTATCGAGCATTGTGTTGACAAGCGTCATTGAGCATTGTGCTTGCAAAGGCATGGAGCATGGTGAAGGCATGGGTAAAAGAGCATTGTGATGAAAATTTCATGGAGCATTGTGGTGACAAATTTCACAGAGCCTTCTGATGAAGTGGGCATGGACCAGTGTGATAACAAGGTACTGGAGCATTGTGATGAGAGGACCATGGAGCCTTGTGGTGACAATTCTCATGGAGCATTCTGATGAAAATTGGCATGGAGCATTGTGATTACAGGTGTATTGGATCCTTGTGATGACAAGGCAGTAGAATATTGTGATGGCAGGGTTCATGGAGCATGGTTATGACATGGGCAATGGAGCATTGTGATGACAAGGGCATCGAGCATTGGTCTGAAAAGTTTCATGGATTATTGTGATGAGAGAGGGCATAGAGCATTTTGATGACAAGGGCACGTAACACTGTGATACATGGATCATGGAGAACTGTAATGACAATGGCGTGGAGCAATGTGATGAGAGGCTTCATGGAGCATTGTGATGACAAGGGCATGGAGCATTGTGATGACAAGGGTCATGGAGCATTTTGATGACAAGATTCCCATATCATCGTGTTGTCAGGGGTCATGGAGCTCTGTGATGACAGTGGTCATGGAGCATTGTGATGACAGGGTCATGGAGCTTTGTGATAAGAAGGTCATGGAGCACTGGGCTGAAAATATTCATGGAGTATTGTGATGACAGATGTAATGGGGCATTGTGATGAGAAGGGAATGGAGCATTGTGATGACAAGGTCCTGGGGCATTGTAATGAGAAAACCATGGAGCCTTGTGATGACAAGTCTCATGGAGCATTCTGATGAAAAGGTGCATGGAGCATTGTGATTACAGGCGTCATGAAGCATTGTGATGAAAATTGCCTGGAGCATTGTGATGCCAAGGTTCATGGAGCTTTGTGATGACAAAGTTCATGGAGCATTTTGATGACAAGGTCATGGTGCATTGTAATGAGAAGGGCAGGGAGCATTTTGATGACAGGGTCATGGAGCAATTTGATGAAAAGTATCATGGAATATTTTGATGACAGTGGTTATGGAACACTGTTATGTCAGAGGTCATGGAGCATTGTGATGAAAAGGGTCATGGAGCATTTTGATGACAGGGGTTATGGAATATTGTGATGTCAGGGTTCATGGAGCTTTGTGATGATAAGGTCATGCAGCATTGTCATGACAGGGATCAAGGAACATTGTGATGACAGGGGGGAGAGAGCATTTTGATGAGAAGTGCATGGAGCATTGTGATGATAAGGTTTTTGGAGCACTGTAATGACAAGGATGTGGAGCATTGTGATGACAAGCACATGGCTCAATGTGATGACATGGGTTATGGAGCATCGTGCTCAAAAGCGCATGGATCATTGTGATGACAAGGGTCATGGAGCATTGTGCTGACAAAGGCATGCAGCATGGTGATGACAAGGATCACAGAGCATTGTGATGAAAAGTTCATCGAGCATTGTGGTTAGAAATGTCACAGAGCCTTGTGTGACGAGGACATGGACCATTGTGATGACAAATGTCATTAAGCATTGTGATGACTGGAGTAACAGATCATTTAGATGACAGGGGTCTTGGAGCACTGTGATGACAAGGACATGGAGCATTGTGATGAGAAGGCCATGGTGCATTCTGATGACATGCATCATGGAGCTTTGTGATTAAAAGTCAT
Source organism: Hyperoodon ampullatus (assembly GCF_949752795.1). NCBI lineage: Eukaryota > Metazoa > Chordata > Mammalia > Artiodactyla > Ziphiidae > Hyperoodon > Hyperoodon ampullatus. The sequence goes on along the minus strand of NW_027640499.1, from coordinate 199,040 downwards.
GGAACATTGTGATTTCAGGGGTCTTGGAGCATTGTGATGAAAATGGTATGGATCATTGAAATGAAAAAGGAATGGAGCCTTGTCATGAGAGGGTTCAAGGAGCATACTGATGACAAGTGTCAGGGAGCATTGTGATGACAAAGGTCATGGAGCACTGTGATGAGAAGACCATGGATAATTGTGATGATGCACGTCATGGTGCATTGTGATGACAATGGTTATGTAACATTGTGATCACAAGGGTTTGGAGCATTTTGATGACAGAGATCATGGAGCATATTGATTTCATCTGATGACAATAGCATGAAGCATTATCATGATGGACATGGTGCATTGTGATGACAGGGTCATGGAGCAATTTGATGAAAAGGGTCATGGAACATTTTGATGACAGTGTTTATGGAACACTGTCATGTCAGGGGTCTTGGAGCATTGTGATGAAAAGGGTGATGGAGCATTCTGATGACAGAGGATATGGAACATTTTGATGTCAGGGGTCATGGAGCATTGTGATGATATGGCATGTGGCATTGTGATGACAGAGGTTATGGAAAATTGTGATGACATTGGTGAGGGAGTATTGTGATGACTACTGATGGAACATTGTGATATCAGTGGTGAGAAAGCATTTTGATGAGAAGTTCATGGAGCACTGTGATGAAAAGGTTTATGGAGCATTGTGATGACAAGGTTTATGGAGCATTGTGATGACAAGGCTGTGGAGAATTGTGATGACAAGTGCATGGCGCATTTTGATGACATGGGTAATGGAGCATTGTGCTGAGAAGTGCATGGAGCATTGTGTTGACAAAGGCATGGAACATTGTGACGACAACGGTCACAGAGCATTGTGATGAAAAGTTCATTGAGCATTGTGGTGACAATGGTCACAGAGTCTTGTGATGACGAGGTCAAGGACCACTGTGATGACAAAGGTCATGAAGCATTGTGATGACTGGAGTCACGGAATATTGTGATGACCAGGGTATGGAGCCTTCTGATGACAGGGGCATGGTGCATTGGTCTGACAAGTTTCATGGTTTATTGTGATGACAGTGGGCAAGGCACATTCTGATGAGAAGAGCATGGAGCATTATGATGAGAAGGTCATGAAGTACTGTGAAGACAGGGGTCTGGGGTCATTGTGATGACATATGTCACGGTCCATTGTGATGAGAATGGCATGGAGTAATGTGATGCCAAGTGTCATGGAGGAATGTGATGACAAATTTAATAGAGCATTGTGATGACAGGGGTTTGGAGCATTGTGATGAAAAGGGTCATGGAGCATTTTGATGACAAGGGCATGGAGGATTGTGATGACAAGGGCCATTGAGAATTTTGATGACAAGTTCCTGAAGCATTGTGATGAAAAGCACATGGAGCTTGCTATTACAGGGGTCATGGAGCATTGCGATGACAAGTGCATGGAGAGCTGTGAAGACAAGACCGTGGAGCATTGTGATGAGAAGACCATGGATAATTTTGATGACGAGCGTCATGGAGCACTGTAATGACAAGGGGCATGGAGCATTGTGATGACAGGTGTCATGGAGCATTGTGATGACATGGGTCATGGAGCATTGTGATGAAAAGGGTCATGGAGCATTCTGATGACAAGCTTGTGGAGTATTGTGATGACAATGGCATGGAGTATTTTGATGAAAAGGGCATGGAGCATTGTGATAAAAAAGGCATGGAGCCTTTTCATGACAGGGTTCAAGGAGCATTCTGACGAAAAGTGTCAGGGAGCATTGTGATGACAAGTGTATTGAGCATTGTGATGACAAAGTTCATGGAGCATTGTGATGACAAGGGCATGGAGTATTGTGATGACAGGCATCATGGAGCGTTGTGATGACAAGTGTTATGGAACATTGTGATAACAAGACTTTGGAGCATTGTGATGACACAGGTCATGGAACATTTTGATTTCAAGAATCACGGAGCATTGTGATGACAAGGGCATGAAACAATGTGATCCCAAGGTACACGGAGGATTGTGATGACACTGGTAATGGATAATTGTGATGACAATTCCATGGAGCATTGTGATGACAAGGTCATGTAGCATTTTGCTGACAAAGGCATGGAGAATTGTGATGACAAGTGTCATGGAGCTCTGTGACGACAAGCGTCAAGGAGCATTGTGATTACAGGGGTCATGGAGCATTGGGATGACAAGCACATGGAACATTCTGATGACAAGTGGCGTGGATCATTTTGATGACTGTGGTCATGTAGCATTGTGATGACATGTGTCATGGAGCTTTGTGATGAGAAGGTCATGGAGCATTGGGCTGAAATTATTCATGGAGTACTGTGATGACAGCGGTCATGGAGCATTGTGATGAGAAGGGAATGGAGCAATGTGATTAGAAGGTCCTGGAGCATTGTGATGAGAGAGCCATGGAGCCTAGTGATGACAAGGGTCATGGAGCATACTGATGAAAAGGTGCAAGGAGCATTGTGATTACAGGGGTCTTGGAGCATTGTGATGAAAAGGGAATGGATCATTGTAATGAAAAATGCACGGAGCCTTGTCATGACAGGGTTCAAGGAGCATACTGATGACAACTGTCAGGGAGCATTGTGATGATAAGTTTATTGAGCATTGTGAAGACAAAGATCATGGAGCATTGTGATGAGAAGTCCATGGATTATTGTGATGACCAGCCTCATGGGGCATTGTGATGACAAGTGTTATGGAACACTGTGATCAGAAGGGTTTGGTGCATTGTGATGACAGAGGTCATTGAGCGTTTTGATTTCATTGTGAGGACAATAGCATGAAATATTATTGTGATGGACACGGTGCATTGTGATGACAGGGTTCATGGAGCATTGACATGAAAAGTGGCATGGAGCATTGTGATTACAGGGCTGTTGGAGCATTGTGATGACAAGGGCATGGAGCATTGTGATGAGAAGGCCATGGAGCATTCAGATGACATGCGTCATGGAGCTTTGTGATGACAATGGCATGGAGCATTGTGATTACAGGGGTCTTGGAGCATTGTGATGACAAGGGTCATGGAGGCTTGTGATGACAAGGCCGTGGAGGCTTGTGATGACAAGGCCGTGGAACCTTGTGATGACAGGGGTCATGGATCATTCTTATGACAGGGGTAATGGAGCTTTGTGATGACAAAAGTCATGCGGCATTTTAATGACATGGTTGTGGTGCATTGTGACGACAGAGGTCATGGAGCATTTTGATGACAAGTCATTGTGCATTGTGTTGAGAAGTGCAGGGAGCATTGTGATGACAGGGTCTTGGAGCAAATTGATGAAAAGTGTCAGGGAACTTTTTGATAACAGGGGTTATGGAACAATTTGTTGACAAGGGCATGGAGTATTGTGATGTGGAGGCAATGGTGAATTCAGATGACATGCATCATGGAGCTTTGTGATGAAAAGGACATGGAGCATTGTGATTACAGGGGTCATAGAGCATTGCGATGACAAGGGCATGGAGAATTGTGATGAAAATATCATGTAACATTGTGATAAGAAGTATCATGGAGCATTGTGAGGACAAGGACTTGGAGAATTGTGATGACATGGGACATGGAGCATAGTGATGGCAAGACTGTGTAGCATTGTGATGAGAAGATCATGGATAATTGGGATGACGAGCGTCATGGAGCACTGTAATGACAAGGGGCATGGAGCATTGTGATTACAGGGGTCTTGGAGCATTGTGATGACAAGGGCATGGAGCATTGTGATGAGAAGGCCTCGGAGCATTCTGATGACATGCGTCATGAATCTTTGTTACGACAAGGGCATGGAAAATTGTGCTTACAGGCGTCTTGGAGCACTGTGATGACAAGCGTACATGGAGCATTTTGCTGACAAGGGCATGGAATATTGGTCTGAAAATTTCATTGATTATTGTGATGAGATTCGGCATGGAGTATTGTGATGACTAGGGCACGGAACACTGTGACACATGTGTCATGGGGGATTGTAATTACAAGGACATGGAGCATTGTGATGAGAAGAGTATCGAGCATTGTGATGACAAGCGTCAGGGAGCATTGTGCTGACAAGGGCATGGAGCAATGTGATGAGAGGTTTCATGTAGCATTGTGATGAAATGGCATGGAGCATTGTGATGCCAAGGTTCATGGAGCTTTGTGATGACATACGTCATGGAGCATTTTGATGACAAGGTCGTGGTGCATTTTGATGAGAAGGGCAGGGAGCATTGTGATGACAGGGTCATGGAGCAAATTGATGAAAAGTGTCAAGGAACATTTTGATTACAGGGGTTATGGAACATTGTGATGTCAGGGGTAATGGAGCCTTTTGATGAAAAGGGTCATGGAGCATTCTGATGAAAAGGTGCATGGAGCATTGTGATTACAGGGGTTTGAAGCATTGTGATGACAAGGGCAAGGAGCATTGTGATGAGAAGGCAATGGAGCATTTTGATGACATGCGTCATGGAGCTTTGTGATGACAACGACATGGAGCATTGTGGTGACAAACGTCACAGAGCCTTGTGTGACGAGGGAATGGACCATTGTGATGACAAAGGTCATGAAGCATTGTGATGACTGAAGTCACGGAGCATTGTGATGACAGGGGTCATGGAGCATTGTGATGACAACGGCATGGTGCATTGTGATGACAGGGGCATGGAACATTGGTCTGACAAGTTTCATGGATTATTGTGATGACAGTGGGCATGGCGCATTGTGATGACAAGGACATGGAACATTGTGATGACAAGGTCATGGAGTATTGTGAAGACAGGTGTCAGGGAGCATTGTGATGACATATGTCATTGTCCATTGTGATGACAATGGCACGGAGCTTTGTGATAAAAAGTGTCATGGAGGATTGTGATGACAAAGTTAATGGAGCATTTTGATGACAAGGGCTTGGGACACTGTGATGACAAGGGTCATGGAGCATTGTGATGACAAGTGCATGGACCACTGTGATGACAAGGGCCATTGAGAATTTTGATGACAACTTCGTGAAGCATTGTGATGACAAGCGCTTGGAGCTTGCTATGACAGGGGTAATAGAGCATTGCAATGACAAGCGCATGGAGAATTGTAATGACAATATCATGTAACACTGTGATAAGAAGTGTCATGGAGCATTGTGATGACAAGGACGTGGAGAATTGTGATGACATGGGACATGGAGCATTGTGATGACCAGGGCATGGAGCATTGTGATGGCAAGACCGTGGAGCATTGTGATGAGAAGATCACGGATAACTGTGATGACGAGCGTCATGGAGCACTGTAATGACAAGGGGCATGGAGCATTGTGATTACAGGGGTCTTGGAGCATTGTGAAGACAAGGGAATGGAGCATTTTGATGAGAAGGTCATGGAGCATTGGGCTGAAAATATTCATGGAGTATTGTGATGACAGGGGTCAAGGAGCATTGTGATGACAAGGGAATGGAGCATTGTGATGACAAGGTCCTGGAGCATTGTGATGAGAAAACCATGGAGTCTTGTGATGACAAGTCTCATGGAGCATTCTCATGAATAGGGGCAAGGAGCATTTTGATTACAGGGATCTTGGAGCATTGTGATGTGAAGGGCATGGAGCATTTTGATGAGATGGGCATGGAGCATTTTGATGACATGGGTCATGGATCTTTGTGATGACAAGGGCATGGAGCATTGTGATTACAGGGGTCTTGGAGCATTGTGATGACAAGTGTCATGGAGCCTTGGATGACAAGGCCATGGAACATTTTGATGGCAGGGGTCATGGAGCATTGTTATGACAGGGGTAATGGAGCATTGTGATGACAAGGGCATGGAACACTGGTCTGAAAATTTCATGGATTATTGTGATGAGATTAGGCATAGAGCATTGTGATGACTAGGGCACGGAACACTGTGATACATGTGTCATGGTGGATTGTAATGACAAGGGCATGGAGCATTGTGATGAGAAGAGTATCGAGCATTGTGATGACAAGAGTCATGGAGCACTGGGCTGACAATGGCATGGAGCAATGTGATGAGAGTTTTCATGTAACATTGTGATGAAATGGCATGGATCATTGTGATGCCAAGGGTCATGGATCTTTGTGATGACAAATGTCATGGAGCATTTTCATGACAAGGTCGTGGTGCATTGTGATGAGAAGGGCAGGGAGTATTGTGATGACAGGGTCATGGAGCAAATTGATGAAAAGTGTCATGGAACATTTTGATGACAGGGGTTATGGAACACTGTGATGTCAGGGATCATGGAGCATTGTGATGAAAAGGGTCATGGAGCATTCTGATGAAAACGTGCATGGAGCATTGTGATTACAGGGTTTTTGAAGCATTGTGATGACAAGGGCATGGAGCATTGTGATGAGAAGGCAATGGAGCATTCTGATGACATGCGTCATGGAGCTTTGTGATGACAAGCACATGGAGCATTGTGATTACAGGGGTCTTGGAGCATTGTGATGAAAAAGGCATGGATCATTGTGATGACCAGCATCTTGGGGCATTGTGATGAGAAGTGTTATGGAACATTTTGATCAGAAGGATTTGGTGCATTGTGATGACAGTGGTCATTGAGCATTTTGATTTCACTGTGATGACAATAGCATGAAATATTATGGTGATGGGCACGGTACATTGTGATGACAGGGTTCATGGAGCATTGAGATGAAGAGGAGCATGGAGCATTGTAATTACAGTGGTGTTGGAACATTGTGGTTACAAGGTCATGGACCATTGTGATGAGAAGGCCATGGAACATTCTGATGACATGCGTCATGGAGCTTTGTGATGACAAGGGCATGGAGCATTGTGATTACAGGGGTCTTGGAGCATTTTGATACCAAGGGTCATCGAGGCTTTTAATGACAAGGCCGTGGAACCTTGTGATGGCAGGGGTCATGTAGCATTGTTATGACAGGGGTAATGGAGCTTTGTGATGACAAGGGAATGGGGCATTGGTCTGAAAATTTTCATGGATTTTTGTGATGAGTGTGGGCATGGAGCATTGTGATGACAAAGGCACGGAACACTGTGATACATCGATCATGCAGGATTGTAATGACAAGAGCATGGAGCATTGTGATGAGAAGGGCATCGAACATTGTGATTACAAGCGTCATGGAGATTTGGATGACAAGTGCTTGGAGCAATATGATGAGAGGGTTCATGGAGCATTGTGATGACAATGGAATGGAGCATTGTGATGCCAAGGGTCATGGACTTTGGTGATGACAAAGGTCATGGAGCATTTTGATGACAAGGGAGTGGTGCATTGTGATGAGAAGGGCAGGGAGCATTGTGATGACTGTGTCATGGAACAATTTGATGAAAAGGGTTATGGAATATTTTGATGACAGAGGTTATAGAACATTGTGATGTCAGTGGTCATGAAGCATTGTGATGAAATGGGTCATGGAGCATTTTGTGACAGGTGTTATGGAACATTCTGATGTCAGGGGTCATGAAGCATTGTGATGAAATGGGTCATGGAGCATTTTGTGACAGGGGTTATGGAACATTGTGATGTCAGGGCTCATGGAGCATTGTGATGATAAGGGTATGTAGCAGTGTGATGACAGGGGTCATGGAACACTGTGGTGACAGGGGTGAGGGAGTATTGTGATGACTAGTGATGGAACATTGTGATATATACGGTGAGAGAGCATTTTGATGAGAAGTGCATGGATCATTGTGATGACAAGTGTTATGGAGCATAGCGATGATAAGGGTATGGAGTATTGTGATGACAAGTGCATGGCGCATTGTGATGACATGTGTCATAGAGCATTGTACTGACAAGCACATGAAGAATTTTGATGACAAGTGTCATGGAGCATTGTGTTGACAAAGGCATGGAGCATTTTGTTGACAAGGTACACAGAGCATTGTGATGAAAAGTTCATGGATCATTGTGGTGACAAAGATCACAGAGCCTTGTGTGACGAGGGCATGGACCATAGTGATAAGATAGGTCATGAAGCATTGTGATGACTGGAGTCACGGAGCATTGTGATGACAGGGGTCATGGAGCATTGTGCTGAAAAGCGCATGGAGCATTTTGATGACAAGTGTCAAGGAGCATTGTGCTGACAAAGGCATGGAGCATTGTGATGACAAGGGACACAGAGCATTGTGATGAAAAGTTCATGGATCATTGTGGTGACAAAGATCACAGAGCCTTGTGTGACGAGGGCATGGACCATTGTTCTGACAATTTCATGGATTATTGTGATGACAGTGAGCATGGATCATTGTGATGACAAGGGCATGGAGCATTGTGTTGACAAAGGTCACAGAGCCTTGTGTGACGAGGGCATGGACCATTGTGATGACAAAGGTCATGAAGCATTGTGATGACTGGAGTCACGGAGCATTGTGATGACAGGGGTGATGGAGCATTGTGATGACAAGGGCATGGAGCATTGTGATGACAGTGGCATGGAATATTTGTCTGACAAGTTTCCTGGATTATTGTGATGACAGTGGGCATGACACATTGTGATGACAAGGGCATGGAACATTGTGATAACAAGGTCATGGAATATTGTGAAGACAGGTGTCAGGGAGCATTGTGATGACATATGTCATTGTCCATTGTGATGACAATGGCATGGAGCATTGTGATACCAAGTGTCATGGAGGATTGTGATGACAAAGGTAATGGAACATTTTGATGACAGGGGTTATGGAACATTGTGATTTCAGGGGTCATGGAGCATTTTGATGAAAAGTGTCATGGAGCATTCTGATGAAAAGGTGCATGGAGCATTGTGATTACAGGGGTTTTGAAGCATTGTGATGACAGGGCAAGGAGCATTGTGATGAGAAGGCAATGGAGCATTCTGATGACATGTGTCATGGAGGTTTGTGATGACAAAGACATGGAGCATTATGATTAAAGGGGTCTTGGTGCATTGTGATGAAAAGGGCATGGATCATTGTGATGATCATCGTCATGGGGCATTGTGATGACAAGTGTTATGGAACATTGTGATCAGAAGGGTTGGGTGCATTGTGATGACAGAGGTCATTGACCATTTTGATTTCATTGTGATGAGAATAGCATGAAATATTATGGTGATGGGCACGGTGCATTGTGATGACAGGGTTCATGGAGCATTGAGATGAAAAGGTGCATGGAGCATTGTGATTACAGGGGTGTTGGAGCATTGTGATGACAAGGGCATGGAGCATTGTGATGAGAAGTCCATGGAGCATTCTGATGACATGCGTCATGGGGATTTGTGATGACAAGGGCATGGAGCATTGTGATTACAGGTGTCTTGGAGCATTTTGATGACAAGGTTCATCGAGGCTTGTGATGACAAGGCCGTGGAACCTTGTGATGGCAGGGGTCATGGAGCATTGTTATGACAGGGGTAATGGAGCATTGTGATGACAAGTGCATGGGGCATTGGTCTGAAAATTTTCATGGATTATTGTGATGAGAGTGGGCAGGGAGCATTGTGATGACAAGGGCACGGAACACTGTGATATATAGATCATGCAGGATTGTAATGACAAATGCATGGAGCATTGTGATGAGAAGGGCATCGAGCATTGTGATTACAAGCGTCCTGGAGATTTGGGATGACAAGTGCATGGAACAATGTGATGAGAGGGTTCATGCAGCATTGTGATGACAATGGAATGGTGCATTGTGATGCTAAGGGTCATGGACTTTTGTGATGACAAAGATCATGGAGCATTTTGATGACAAGGGCGTGGTGCATTGTGATGAGAAGGGCAGGGAGCATTGTGATGACAGGGTCATGGAGCAGTTTGATGAAAAGTGTCATGGAATATTTTGATGACATGGGTTATAGAACATTGTGATACCAGGGGTCATGGAGCTTTGTGATGAAAAGGGTCATGGAGCATTTTTATTACAGGGGTTATGGGACATTGTTATGTCAGGTGTAATGGAGCATTGTGATGATAAGGGCATGTAGCATTGTGATGACAGGGGTCATGGAACATTGTGGTGACAGGGGTGAGGGTGTATTGTGATGACTAGTGATGGAACATGGTGATATCAGTGGTGAGAGAGCATTCTGAGGAGAAGTGCATGGAGCATTGTGATGACAAGGTTTATTGAGCATTTTGATGACAAGTATGTGGAGCATTGTGATGACAAGTGCATGGCACATTGTGATGACATGGGTTATGGAGCGTTGTGCTGACACGCGCAGTGAGCATTGTGATGACAAGGGTCATGGAGCACTGTGCTGACAAAGGCATGGAGCTTTGTGATGACAAGGGTCACAGACCATTGTGATAAAAATTTCATGTAGCATTGTGGTGACATGGGTTATGGAGCATTGTGCTGACCCGCACATCGAGCATTGTGATGACAATGGTCATGGAGCATTGTGCTGACAAAGGCAAGGAGCTTTGTGATGACTAGGATCACAGAGCATTGTGATTTAAAGTTCATGGCGCATTGGAGTGACAAAGTTCACAGAGCTTTGTGTGACGAGGTCATGGACCATTGTGATGAAAAATGTCATGAAGCATTGTGATGACTGAAGTCAGTGAGCACTATGATAAAAGTGATCTTGGAGCATTGTCATGAAAAGGGAATGGATCATTGTGATGAAATAGGCATGGATCCTTGTCATGACAGTGTTCAAGGAGCATACTTATGACAAGTGTCAGGGAGCACTGTGATGACAAGTGTATTGAGCATTTTGGTGACAAAGGTCATGGAGCATTGTGATGAGAAGACCTTGCATAATTGTGATGACGAGCGTCATGGGGTATTGTGACGACAAGTGTTATGGAACATTGTGGTCAGAAGGGTTTGGAGCATTGTGATGACAGAGGTCATGGAGCATTTTAATTTCATTGTGATGACAATAGCATGAATCATTATGGTGATGGGCATGGTGCATTGTGATGACAGGGTTCATGGAGCATTGAGATGAAAAGGGGCATGGAGAATTGTGATTACAGAGGTCTTGATGCATTGTGATGAGAAGGGCCATGGAGCCTAGTGGTGACAAGGCCGTGGAATATTTTGATGGCAGGGTTCATGGAGCATTGTTATGACTGTTGTAATGGAGCATTGTGATGACAAGGCATGGAGCAATGTGATGAGAGATTTCAATGAGCATTGTGATGACAATGGCATGGAGCATTGTGACGTCAAGTGTCATGGAGCTTTGTGATGACAAAGGTCATGGGGCATTTTGACGACAAGTGCATGGTGCATTGAGATGAGAAGGACAGGGAGCATGGTGATGACAGGGTCATGGAGCAATTTGATGAAAAGGGTCCTGGAATATTTTGATGACAGGGGTTATGGAACATTGTGATGTCAGGGGTCATGAAGCATTGTGATGAAATGGGTCATGGAGCATTTTGTGAGAGGGGTTATGGATCATTCTGATGTCAGGGGTCATGGAGCATTGTGATGATATGGGCATGTAGCAGTGTGATGACAGGTGTCATGGAACAGTGTGATGACAGGGGTGAGGGAGTATTGTGATGACTAGTGATGTAACATTGTGATATATGAGGTGAGAGAGCATTTTGATGAGAAGGGCATGGAGCATTGTGATGAAAAGTGTTATGGAGCTTACCAATGATAAGGATGTGGAGTATAGTGATGACAAGCGCATGGCGCATTGTGATGACATGGGTCATGTAGCATTGTGCTGACAAGCGCATGGAGCATTTTGATGACAAGTGTCATGGAGCATTGTGCTGACAAAGGCATGGAGCATTTTGATAACAAGGGACACAGAGCATTGTGATGAAATATTCATCGAGCATTGTGGTGAAAAAGATCACAGAGCCTTGTGTGACGAGGGCATTGACCATAGTGATGAGATAGGTCATGAAGCATTGTGATGACTGGAGTCACGGAGCATTGTGATGAAAGGGGTCATGGAGCATTTTGATGACAAGGGCATGGAGCAATGTGAAGACAGGGGCATGGAACATTGGTCTGACAAGTTTCATGAATTATTGTGATGACAGTGGGCATGGAGCATTGTGATGACTAGGGCATGGAGCATTGTGGTGACAAAGGCATGGAGCATTTTAATGACAAGGGACACAGAGCATTGTGATGAAATATTCATGGAGCATTGTGGTGAAAAAGATCACAGAGCCTTGTTTGAAGAGGGCATGGACCACTGTGATGACAAAGGTTATGAAGCATTGTGATGACTGGAGTCACGGAGCATTGTGATGACAGGGGTCATGGAGCATTGTGATGACAAGATTTATGGATTATTGTGATGAGAGTGGGCATGGCGCATTGTGATGACAAGGGCATGGAACATTGTGATGACAAGGTCATGGATTATGGTGAAGACAGGTGTCAGGGAGCATTGTGATGACATATGTCATTGTCCATTGTAATGACAATGGCATGGAGCATTGTGATTCCAAGTGTCATGGAGGATTGTGATGACAAAGGTAATGGAGCATTTTGATGACAAGGCCTTGGAACATTGCGATGACAAGGGTCCTGGAGCATTGTGATGACAAGGGCATGGAGCATTGTGATGACAAGGGCCATTGAGAATTGTGATGACAACGTCGTGAAGCATTGTGATGACAAGCGCATGGAGCTTGTTATGACAGTGGTCATAGAGCATTGCGATGACAAGTGCATGGAGAATTGTGATGACAAGATCATGTAACACTGTGATGAGAAGTGTCACGAAGCATTGTGATGACAAGGACGTGGAGAATTGTAATGACATGGGGCATGGAGCATTGTGATGAGCAGGGCATGGATAATTTTGATAGCAAGACCGTGGAGCATTGTGATGAAAAGACTATGGATAATTATGATGAAGAGCGTCATGGATCACTGTAATGACAAGGGGCATCGAGCATTGTGATGCCAAGTGTCATGGAGCATTGTGGTGAGAGTGGTCATGGAGCATTGTGATGACAAGTGTCATGGAGCATTGTGATGAGAAGCTCATGGAGCATTGGCCTGAAAATGTTCATGGAGTATTGTGATGACAGTGGTCAAGGATCATTGTGATGACAAGGGAATGGAGCTTTGTGATGACAAGGTCCTGGAGCAGTGTGATGAGAAGACCATGGAGCCTTGTGATTACAAGTCTAATGGAGCATTCTGATGAATAGGGGCATGGAACATTGTGATGACAGTGGTCTTGGAGCATTGTGATGACAAGGGCATGGAGCATTGTGATGAGAAGGCCATGGAGCATTCTGGTGACATGTGTCATGGATCTTTTTGATGACAAGGGCATGGAGCATTGTGATTACAGGGGTCTTGGAGCATTGTGATGACAAGGGTCATGGAGCCTTGGATGCCAAGGCGGTGGAACATTGTGATGGCAGGGGTCATGGAGCATAATTATGACAGGGGTAATGAAGCATTGTGATGACAAGGGCATGGAACATTGGTCTGAAAATTTCATGGATTATTGTGATGAGATTCGGCATGGAACATTGTGATGATTAGGGAATGGAACACTGTGATACATGTGTCATGGAGGATTGTAATGACAAGGGCATGGAGCATTGTGATGAGAAGTGTATCGTGCAATGTGATGACAAGCATCATGGAGCATTGTGGTAACAAGGGCATGGAGCAATGTGATGAGAGGTTTCATGTAGCATTGTGATGAAATGGCATGGAGTATTGTGATGCCAAGGGTCATGGAGCTTTGTGATGACAAAGGTCATGGAGCATTTTGATGACAAGGTAGTGGTGCATTGTGATGAGAAGGGCAGGGAGCATTGTGATGACAGGGTTATGGAGCAAATTGATGAAAAGTGTCATGGAACATTTTGATGACAGGGGTTATGGAACATTGTGATATCAGGGGTCATGCAGCATTTTGATGAAAAGGGTCATGAAGCATTCTGATGAAAAGGTGCATGGAGCATTGAATTACAGGGGTTTGGGGCAATGTGATTACAAGGGCATGGAGCATTGTGATGGGAAGCCAATGGAGCATTCTGATGACATGTGTCATGGAGCTTTGTGATGACAAGGACATGGAGCATTGTGATGTCAGGGGTCATGGAGCATTGTGAAGATAAGGGCATGTAGCACAGTGATGACAGTGGTCATGGAACATTGAGATGACAGGGGTGAGCGAGTATTGTGATGACTAGTGATGGAACATTGTGATATATGTGGTTTGAGAGCATTTTGATGAGAAGTGCATGGAGCATTGTGATGACAAGTTTTATGGAGCATAGCGATGAAAAGGATGTGGAGCATTGAGATGAAAAGAGCTTGGCACATTGTGATGACATGTGTCATGGAGCATTGTGCTGACAAGTGCATGGAGCATTTTGATGACAAGTGTCATGGAGCATTGTGCTGACAAAGGCATGGAACATTGTGATGACAAGGAAGACAGAGCATTGTGATGAAAATTTCATGGAGCATTGTGGTGACAAAGATCACAGAGCCTTGTGTGACGAGGGCATGGACCATAGTGATAAGATAGGTCATGAAGCATTGTGATGACTGGAATCACGGAGCATTGTGATGACAGGGTTCATGGAGCATTGTGCTGAAAAGCGCATGGAGCATTTTGATGACAAGTGTCAAGGAGCACTGTGCTGACAAAGGCATGGAGCATTGTGATGACAAGGGACACAGAGCATTGTGATGAAAAGTTCATGGATCATTGTGGTGACAAAGATCACCGAGCCTTGTGTGACGAGGGCATGGACCATTGTTCTGACAAGTTTCATGGATTATTGTGATGACAGTGAGCATGGATCATTGTGATGACAAGGGCATGGAGCATTGTGTTGACAAAGGTCACAGAGCCTTGTGTGACGAGGGCATGGACCATTGTGATGACAAAGGTCATGAAGCATTGTGATGACTGGAGTCACGGAGCATTGTGATGACAGGGGTGATGGAGCATTGTGATGACAAGGGCATGGAGCATTGTGATGACAGTGGCATGGAATATTTGTCTGACAAGTTTCCTGGATTATTGTGATGACAGTGGGCATGGCACATTGTGATGACAAGGGCATGGAACATTGTGATGACAAGGTCATGGAATATTGTGAAGACAGGTGTCAGGGAGCATTGTGATGACTTATGTCATTGTCCATTGTGATGACAATGGCATGGAGCATTGTGATACCAAGTGTCATGGAGGATTGTGATGACAAAGGTAATGGAACATTTTGATGACAGGGGTTATGGAACATTGTGATGTCAGGGGTCATGGAGCATTTTGATGAAAAGTGTCATGGAGCATTCTGATGAAAAGGTGCATGGAGCATTGTGATTACAGGGGTTTTGAAGCATTGTGATGACAGGGCAAGGAGCATTGTGATGAGAAGGCAATGGAGCATTCTGATGACATGTGCCATGGAGCTTTGTGATGACAAGGACATGAAGAATTGTGATTACAGCGGTCTTGGAGCACTGTGATGAAAAGGGAATGGATCATTATGATGAAAAATTCATGGAGCCTTGTCATGACAGGGTTCAAGGAGCATACTGATGACAACTGTCAGGGAGCTTTGTGATGATAAGTGTATTGAGCATTGTGATGACAAAGATCATGGAGCATTGTGATGAGAAGTCCATGTATAATTGTGTTGACCAGCCTCATGGGGCATTGTGATGACAAGTGTTATGGAACATTGTGATCAGAAGGGTTTGGTGCATTGTGATGACAGAGATCATTGAGTAGTTTGATTTCATTGTGATGACAATAGCATGAAATATTATGGTGATGGACACGGTGCATTGTGATGAAAGTGTTCATGGAGCATTGAGATAAAAAGGGGCATGGAACATTGTGATTACAGGGGTGTAGGAGCATTGTGATGACAAGTGCATGGAGCATTGTGATGATAAGGACATGGAGCATTCAGATGACATGCGTCATGGAGCTTTGTGAGGACAAGGGCATGGAGCATTGTGATTACAGGGGTCTTGGAGCACTGTGATGACAAGGGGCATGGAGGCTTGTGATGACAAGGCCGTGGAAACTTGTGATGGCAGGGGTCATGGATCATTGTTATGACAGGGTAAACGGAGCTTTGTGATGACAAAGGTTATGCGAAATTTTGATGAAAAGGGCGTGGTGCATTGTGATGACAGAGGTCATGAAGCATTTTGATGACAAGGTCGTTGTGCATTGTGTTGAGAAGGGCAGGGAGCATTGTGATGACAGGGTCTTGGAGCAAATTGATGAAAAGTGTCATGGAACATTTTGATAACAGGGGTTATGGAACATTGTGATGACAAGGGCATGGAGCATTGTGATGAGAAGGCCTCAGAGCATTCTGATGACATGTGTCATGAATCTTTGTGACGACAAGGGCATGGAAAATTTTGATTACAGGGGTCTTAGATCACTGTGATGACAAGGGACATGGAGCCTTGGATGACAAGGCCGTGGAACATTGTGATGGCAGGGTTCATGGAGCATTGTTATGACAGGTGTAATGGAGCATTGTGATGACAAGGGCATGGAACATTAGTCTTAAAATTTCATGGATTATTGTGATGAGATTCGGCATGGAGCATTGTGATGACTAGGGCACGGAACACTGTGATACATGTGTCATAGAGGATTGTAATGACAAGGTCATGGAGCATTATTATGAGAAGTGTATCGAGCATTGTGATGACAAGCGTCATGGAGCATTGTGGTGACAAGGGCATGGAGCAATGTGATGGGAGGTTTCATGGAGCATTGTGATGAAATGGCATGGAGCATTGTGATGCCAAGTGTCATGGAGTTTTGTGATCACAAAAGTCATGGAGCATTTTGATGACAAGGTCGTGGTGCATTGTGATGAGAAGGGCAGGGAGCATTGTGATGACAGGGGCATGCAGCAAACTGATGAAGTGTCATGGAACATTTTGATTACAGGGGTTATGGAATATTGTGATGTCAGGGGTAATGTAGCATTTTGATGAAAAGGGTCATGGAGCATTCTGATGAAAAGGTGCATGGAGCATTGTGATTACAGGGGTTTGGAAGTATTGTGATGACAAGGGCATGGAGCATTGTGATGAGAAGCAATGGAGCATTCTGATGACATGAGTCATGGAGCTTTGTGATGACAAGGACATGGTGCATTGTGATTACAGGGGTATTGGAGCATTGTGATGAAAAGGGAATGGATCATTGTGATGAAAAATGCATGGAGCCTTGTCATGACAGGGTTCAAGGAGCATACTGATGACAACTGTCAGGGAGCATTGTGATGATAAGTGTATTGAGCATTGTGATGACAAAGATCATGGAGCATTGTGATGAGAAGACCATGGATAATTGTGATGACCAGCCTCATGGGGCATTGTGATGACATGTGTTATGGAACACTGTGATCAGAAAGGTTTGGAGCATTTTGATGACAGAGGTCATTGAGCATTTTGATTTCATTTTGATGACAATAGCATGAAATATTATGCTGATGGGCACGGTGCATTGTGATGACAGTGGTCATGGAGCATTGTTATGACAGGTGTAATGGAGCATTGTGATGACAATGCCATGGGACATTGGTCTGAAAAGTTTCATGGATTAATGTGATGAGAGTGGGCCTGGCGCATTGAGATGAGAAGGGCCCAGAACACAGTGGTACAGGGTTCATGGAGGACTGTAATGACAAGGGCATGGAGCATTGTTATGAGAAGGGCATCGAGCATTGTGATGACAAGCGTCATGGAGATTTGTGATGACAAAGGTCATGGAGCATTTTGATGACATGGGTTATGGAGCATGGTGAGGTAAGGGGTCATGGTGAATTGTGACGTAAGAGGTCATGGAGCATTTCGATGACATGGGTTATGGAGAATTGTGATGTCAGGGGTCATGGAGCACTGTGATGATAATGGCATGTAGTATTGTGATGACAGCGTTCATGGCACATTGTGATGACAAGGGTGAGGGCGTATTGTGATGACTACTGATGGAACATTGTGATATCAGTGGTGACAGAGCATTTTGATGACAAGTGCATGGAGCATTGTGATGACAAGCTGGTGGAGCATTTTGCTGACAAGCGCATGGAGCATTGTGATGACAAGTGTCATTGAGTATTGTGCTGAGAAAAGCATGGAGCATTGTGATGAAAAGTTCATGGTGCATTGTGGTGACACAGGTCACAGAGCCTTGTGATGACGAGGGCATTGACCATTGTGATGACAAAGATCATGAAGCATTGTGATGAATGGTGTCATGGAGCATTGTGATGACAAGTGTCATGGAGCATTGTGATGTCAAGTGCATGGAGCATTCTGATGACAGGGGCATGGAGCATTGGTCTGACAAGTTTCATGGATTATTGTGATGACAGTGGGCATGGTGCATTGTGATGACAAGAGCATGGAACATTGTGATGACAACGTCATGGATTATAGTGAAGACAGGTGTCAGGGAGCATTGTGATGACATATGACATGTTCCATTGTGATGCCAATGACATGGAGCATTGTGATGACACGTGTCATGGACGATTGTGATGACAAAGGTAAAGGAGCATTGTGATGATCAGGGCATGGAGCAATGTGATGGCAAGACTGTGGAGCACTGTGATGAGAAGACAATGGATAATTGTGATTACGAGCATCATAGAGCATTATGATGACAAGAGCCATGGAGCATTCTGACATAAGATATCACTTATGAATGAAATGTAAACATGGCTACATATGAACTGAATTAGGAAAGAGAACAGTGTGTCACATTTAGAAAACATACTTATGCCTGCTTAAGGGGAAAGAGAAGTGGGGAGATGTACAAAACCAGAGTTTGATATTAGCACAGGTACCATTCCATAATCCAAATACAGAATAGACAAGACCTACTCCTTCCTCAGTGAAAGGGACTGAACACGCATATTCCCCACAGAGGAATATATCAGAGTAGTAAGAATCTTAAAACCTATGTATTGATATGTCTCCATAAGGGAATGAAGTGTGTCTTGACTGCCATAAACATGTCAGTGAGAATCAGCTCAAACCCACTATAAAAAGGAATTTTAAATACAAAACAAAAAAAACTGGGAAATTCTTTACAATTCCTTCAGGGGATCTGATGAAACCTGGAATGACCCTATCTACAATGACAGCTGGATGTGGCATAAGGGAGGACACTTGGGACTGAGAGGATTGGTGAGATTCGGTGAGGAAATGCATACCATTTAAAGCAATAACGTGTGGCACACATTCCAAGGGTCCCAACTCTCCAGGTTGAAGGGAATATTACTACAGCTATAACATGTACGGGAAACCTAGAGAATGGACACACTGTGAATATGAAAGGTTTCTAAAACTCAACTAATAGTCCCTCTCCTGGTGCTCCAGTTTGAATTTCCAACTGCTTTACTATCAATCTCCCAACTTGGAGAGACAGCCCCTTTAACATTCTGTATCGCAGAAGTTGCCAAATTGGCAGAGGATGAAAGGGAAGAGGGAGAACCAATGAGAGAGTAGCTGTTAGGCATTTGGACGGGAACATGTCACTCTAATTTCCCGGCAGGAAGAAGAATTAACCAAAGTCTCAGCCACGTGCCGGGAACCAGTATAGGTCCTGAACCAAAATTTTGGACTTGCGGTCAGCTCACAAAAAAAGAGTTGAAAAATGGAGCTCAGGGGCACAGCAATTCACAAACTTGCAGAGTAATAAAGGACAACAATCGTCCAAATATCTGTTGAGGGAAGGCAACAAGGCGGACTTGAAAGCGAGCCAGAATAGCAGGAAACGTATTTCAAGAGGTACATTGGAATCACCTTTAAAGCACAGGAAGAGGGGCACAACTTCGACAATGATGCACTTGGACAAAAAGGGCGTATGCGTTTTCTCCTGTATATATTCAGGCGAAAATGCATACGCCCTTTTTGGCCAAGCAAGCAAGTGGGCAATGCAATTCTGCACTACAAAGAAGTATCATTTCCCAGTGGTCAAAAGGGACATCTGCAAAATGTGTAAAAGCCAGAAAGGCAAGACAGGCAATGGAGAACAGGGAGCCTAGTTATGCTGATGGGCAGGATATAAATTGCCAACTGCCTCTCTGGAGGAGTGCATTGTGTTCCCTAAAAGAATTAAACAACAGAGCTACAGAGCCAAGGGCACTTCCAGTCTAGGGAATAATAACTTGGGAAAAATGAAAATCAATAAGACAGAGACACCTCAAAATTTAGGGCTGCACTGCTTACAAGAACCTCAACTTGGGTACACCTTAAATATCCCAGGAAAGACAAAAATGGTTCAAAAAATTGTGGTATTTACATACGATGTAATGTCCCTCAGCCATGACATCAATGTCATAAGGCTAGTAGCAGCAAAATGAGTGGATTCAGGTACGATGATTCCAAGTGAAATAAGTCACAGAGAAAAATAAATTTATCATAAGATATCACTTATGAAGGTCCTGTAAACATGGCTACACATGAACTGAGTTAGTCAAGAGAACAGAGCCTCACATTTAGAAAACACACTTGTGCCTGCTAAAGGGTGAAGGAGAGGTGGGGTGATGCATAAAACCAGAGTTTAATATTAGTACAGGTACCGTTCCAAAAACCAAATACGGAAGAGACAAGACCTACACTTTCCTCAGTGAAAGGGACTCAAAACGCCATGTTTCCCGCAGAGGAATATATCTGACTGGCAAGAATCTTAAAATCTATGTATTGATATGTCTCCGTAAAAGAATCAAGTGTGTCTAGACTGGCATAAACATGGCAGTGAGTATAAGTTCAAACCCACTATAAAAAGGAATTTCAAAAACAATACAAAAAAACAGCGAAATTCTTTACAATTCCTTCAGGGGCTCTGATGAAACCTGGAATGACCCTATGTACACCGACAGCTGGATGTGGCATAAGGCTGGACACTTGGGACTGAGAGGATTGGTGAGATTCGGTGAGCAAATGCAGATCCTTTAAAGCAATAACGCGGGGCCCACATTCCAAGGGTCGCTATTCTCCAGGTTGAAGGGAATATTCCTACAGCTATAACATGTACAGGAATCCTAGAGAATGGACACACTTTGAATATGAAAGATTTCTAAAACTCAACTAATTATCCCCCTCCTGGTGCGCCGGTTTGACTTTCCAACAGATTTACTACCAATCTCCCAACTTGGAAAGACAGCCCCTTTAACCTCCTGGTTCGCACAGGTTGCCAATTTGGCAGAGGATGAAAGGGAAGAGGGAGAACCAATGAGAGAGTAGCTGTTAGGCATTTGGACGGACACATGTCACTCTAATTTCCCGGAAGGAAGAAGAATTAACCAAAGTCTCAGCCACCCGCCGGGAACCAGTGTAGGTCTTGAACCAAAATTTGGACTTGCAGTCAGTTCACAAAAAACGAGTTGAAAAATGGAGCTTAGGGGCACAACAATGCACAAACTGTCAGAGAAATAAAGGACAACAATCGTCCAAAAATCTGTTGAGGGAAGGCAACGAGGCAGACTTCAAAGCGAGCCAGAATAGCAGGAAACAGATTTCAAGAGGTATATTGGAATCACCATTAAAGCACTGGAAGAGTGGCACAACTTCAACAATGATGCTCTTGGCCAGAAATGCCGTATGTGTTTTCTCCTGAATATATTCAGGAGAAAACGCATACGTCCATTTTGGCCAAGCAAGCAAGCGGTCAATGCAAATCTGAACTACAATGAAGTATCACTTCCCACTGGTCAAAAGGGACATCCGCAAAATGTGTAAAAACCAGAAAGGCAAGGCAGGCCCTGTATAACAGGGTGCCTAGTTATGCTGATGGGCAGGATGTAAATTGCCAACTGCCTCTCTGGAGGAGTGCATTGTGTTCCCTAAAACAAGGAAACAACAGAGCTACAGAGCCAAGTGCCCTTCCAGTCTAGGGAATATACCTTGGGAATACTGAAAATCAATAAGACAGAGCCACAGGAAAATTTAGTGCTGCACTGCTTACAAAACCTCAACTTGGGTACACTTTAAATATCCTAGGAAAGACAAAAAAGGTTCAAGAAATTGTGTTACTTATGTACGATGGAATATCCCTCAGCCATGAATTCAATGTTATAAGGCCAGTAGCAGCAAAATGAGTGGATTCAGGTACGATGATTCTAAGTGAAATAAGTCATAGAGAAAAAGAAACTTATCATAAGATATCACTTATGAAGGTCCTGTAAACATGGCTACACATGAACTGAGCTAGGAAAGAGAACAGAGTCTCACATTTAGAAAACAGTCTTGTGCCTGCTTAAGGGGGAAGGAGAGGTGGGGTGATGCATAAAATCAGAGTTTTATATTAGTACATGTACCGTTCCAGAAACCATATATGGAATAGACGAGACCTACACTTTCCTCAGTGAAATGGACTCAAAACCCCATATTTCTCACAGAGGAATATATCTGATTAGTAAGAATCTTAAAACCTATGTATTGATAAGTCTCCATAAGGGAATCAAGTGTGTCTAGATTGGCATAAACATGGCAGTTAGATTCAGCTGAAACCCACTATATAAACGAATTTCAAATACAAAACAAAAAAACAGGGAAATTCTTTACAATTCCTTCAGGAGTTCTGATGAAACCTGGAATGACACTATCTACAATGACAGCTGGATGTGGCATAAGGCTGGACACTTGGGACTGAGAGGATTGGTGAGATTGGGTCAGCAAATGCAGACCATTTAAAGCAATAATGCGTGGCACACATTCCAAGGGTCCCAACTCTCCAGGTTGTAGGGAATATTAATACAGTTATAACATGTACGGGAAACCTACAGAATGGACACAGTGAGAATACAAAAGGTTTCTAAAACTCAACTAACAGTCCCTCTCCTGGTGCTCTGGTTTGAATTTCCAACTGCTTTACGATCAATCACCCAACTTGGAGAGACAGCCCCTTTAACCTTCTCGATCGCAGAAGTTGCCACTTTGGCAGAGGATGAAAGGGAAGAGGGAGAACCAATGAGAGAGTAGCTGTTAGGCATTTGGACGGGCACATGTCACTCTAATTTCCCAGCAGGAAGAAGAATTAACCAAAGTGTCAGCCACCCTCCGGGAACCAGTATAGGTCCTGAACCAAAATTTTGGACTTGCGGTCAGCTCACAAAAAACGAGTTGAAAAATGGAGCTCAGGGCCACAACAATTCACAAACTGGCAGAGTAATTAAAGACAACAATCGTCCAAAAATCGGTTGAGGGAAGGCAAGGAGGCAGACTTGAAAGTGAGCTAGAATAGCAGGAAACAGATTTCAAGAGGTACATTGGAATCACATTTAAAGCACAGGAATAGGGGCACAACTTCGACAATGATGCACTTGTCCAAAAAGGGCGTATGCGTTTTCTCCTGAATATATTCAGGAGAAAACGCATACGCCCTTTTTGGACAAGCAAGCAGGCGGGCAATGCAAATCTTCACTACCAAGAAGTATCATTTCCCACCGGTCAAAAAGGGCATCCACAAAATGTGTAAAAACCAGAAAGGCAAGACAGGCAATGGAGAACAGGGAGTCTAGTTATGCTGATGGGCAGGGTATAAATTGCCAACTGCCTCTCTGGAGGAGTGCCTTATGTTCCCTAAAAGAATTAAACAACAGAGCTACAGGGCCAAGGGCACTTCCAGTCTATGGGATATAACATGGGAAAAATGAAAATCAATAAGATAGAGCCACCTCAAAATTTAGGGCTGCACTGCTTACAAGAACCTCAACTTGGGTACACCTTAAATATCCTAGGAAAGACAAAAATGGTTCAAGAAATTTTGGTACTTATGTACGATGGAATATACCTCAGCCATGAAATCAATGTTATAAGGCAAGTAGCAGCAAAATGAGGTACGATAATTCTAAGTGAAATAAGTCACAGAGAAAAAGAAACATCATAAGATATCACTTATGAAGGTCCTGTAAACATGGCTACACATGAAATGAGTTAGGAAAGAGAACAGAGTCTCACATTTAGAAAACACTCTTGTGCCTGCTTAAGGAGGAAGGAGAGGTGTGGTGATGCATAAAACCAGAGTTTGATATTAGTACAGGTACCGTTCCAGAAACCAAATACGGAATAGACAAGACCTAGACTTTCCTCAGTGAAAGGGACTCAAAACCCCATATTTCTCACAGAGGAATATATCTGACTAGTAACAATCTTAAAACCTATGTATTGATAAGTCTCCATAAGGGAATCAAGTGTGTCTAAATTGGCAAAAACATGGCAGTTAGAATCAGCTCAAAACGGTTAAAATAAGGAATTTCAAAAACAAAACAAAAAAACAGGGAAATTCTTTACAATTCCTTCAGGGGCTCTGATGAAACCTGGAATGACATTATCTACAATGACACCTGGATGTGGCATAAGGCTGGACACTTGGGACTGAAAGGAATGGTGAGATTCGGTGAGCAAATGCAGACCATTTAAAGAAATAATGCGTGGCACACGTTCCAAGCGTCCCAACTCTCCAGTTTGTAGGGAATATTACTACAGTTATAACATGTACGGGAAACCTAGAGAATGGACACAGTGTGAATACAAAAGGTTTGTAAAACAAAACTAATTGTCCCTCTCCTGGTGCACTGGTTTGAATTTCCAACTGCTTTACTATCAATCTCCCAACTTGGAGAGACAGCCCCTTTAACCTTCTCGATCTCAGAAGTTGCCAATTTGGCAGAGGATGAAAGGGAAGAGGGAGAACCAATGAGAGAGTAGCTGTTAGGCATTTGGACGGGCACATGTCACTCTAATTTCCCGGAAGGAAGAAGAATTAACCAAAGTCTCAGCCACGATCCGGGAACCAGAATAGGTCCTGCACCAAAATTTTGGACTTGCGGTCAGCTCACAAAAAACGAGTTGAAAAATGGAGCTTAGGGGCACAGCAATGCACAAACAGTCAGAGAAGTAAAGGGCAACAATCTTCCAAAAATCTGTTGAGGGAAGGCAGCAAGGCACACTTGAAAGCGAGCCAGAACAGCAGGAAACAGATTTCAAGAGGTACATTGGAATCGCCTTTAAAGCACAGGAAGAAGGGCACAACTTAAACAATGATGCATGTGGCCAGAAATGTCATATGTGTTTTCTCCTGAATATATTAAGGAGAAGACGCATACGTCCTTTTTGGCCAAGCAAGCAAGCGGGCAATGCAAATCTGAACTAGAATGAAGCATTACTTCCCATCGGTCAAAAGGGACATCCACAAAATGTGTAAAAACCAGAAAGGCAAGGCAGGCCCTGGAGAACAGGGAGCCTAGTTATGCTGATGGGCAGGATATAAATTGCCAACTGCCTCTCTGGAGGAGTGCATTGTTTTCCCTAAAACAAGGAAAAAACAGAGCTACAGAGCCAAGGGCACTTCCAGTCTATGGAATATACCTTGGGAATACTAAAAATCAATAAGACAGAGCCACAGGAAAATTTAGTGCTGCCCTGCTTACAAGAACCTCAACTTGGGTACACCTTAAATATCCTACGAAAGACAAAAATGGTTCAAAAAATTGTGGTACTTACGTAAGATGGAATACCCCTCACCCATGAAATCAATGTTATAAGGCCAGTAGCAGCAAAATGATTGGATTCAGGTATGATGATTCTAAGTAAAATAAGTCACAGAGAAAAACAATCTTATCATAAGATATCACTTATGAAGGTCCTGTAAACATGGCTACACATGAACTGAGTTACGAAAGAGAACAGAGTCTCACATTTAGAAAACACTCTTGTGCCTGCTTAAGGAGGAAGGAGAGGTGGGGTGATGCATAAAACCAGAGTTTGATATTAGTACAGGTACCGTTCCAGAAACCAAATACGGAATAGACAAGACCTACACTTTCCTCAGTGAAATAGACTCAAAGCCCCATATTTCTCGCAGAGGAATATATCTGACTAGTAAGAATCTTAAACCTATGAATTGATAAGTCTCCATAAGGGAATTAAGTGTGTCTAAATTGGCATAAACATGGCAGTTAGAATCAGCTCAAAACCGCTATAAAAAGGAATTTCAAAAACAAAATAAAAAAACAGGGAAATTCTTTACAATTCCTTCAGGGGCTCTGATGAAACCTGGAATGACCCTATCTACAACGACAGCTGGATGTGGCATAAGGCTGGACACTTGGGACTGAGAGGATTGGTGTGATTCGGTGAGAAAATGTAGACCCCTTAAAGCAATAATGCGTGGGACACATTCCAAGGGTACCAACTCTCCAAGATGAAGGGAATATTACTACAGCTATAACAGGTACGGGAGACCTAGAGAATGGACACACTGTGAATACGAAAGGTTTCTAAAACTCAACTAATAATCCCTCTCCTGGTGCTCTGGTTTGACTTTCCAACTGCTTTACTGTCAATCTCCCAACTTGGAGAGACAGCCCCTTTAAGCTCCTGGTTCTCACAGGTGGCCAATTTGGTAGAGAATGAAAGGGAAGAGGAAGAACCAATGAGAGAGTAGCTGTTAGGCATTTGGACGGCACATGCCATTCTAATTTCCCATCAGGAAGAAGAATTAACCAAAGTCTCAGACACCCGCCGGGAACCAGTATAGGTCCTGAACCAAAATTTTGGACTTGCGGTCAGCTCACAAAAAACGAGTTGAAAAATGGAGCTCAGGGGCAGAGCAATTCACAAACTGGAAGAGTAGTAAAGGACAAAAATCGTCCGAAAATCTGTTGAGGGAAGGCAACGAGGCGGACTTGAAAGCGAGCCAGAATAGCAGGAAACAGATTTCAAGAGGTACATTGGAATTGCATTTAAAGCACAGGAATAGGGGCACAACTTCGACAATGATGCACTTGGCCAAAAAGGGCTTATGTGTTTTCTCCTGAATATATTCAGGAGAAAACGCATACGCACTTTTTGGCCAAGCAAGCACGCGGGCAATGCAAATCTGCACTACAATGAAGTATCACTTCTCACCGGTCAAAAGGGACATCCGCAAAATGTGTAAAATCCAGAAAGGCAAGATAGGCCCTGTAGAACAGGGAGCCTAGATATGCTGACGGAAAGGATGTAAATTGCCAACAGCCTCTCTGGAGGAGTGCACTGTGTTCCCTAAAACAAGGAAACAACAGAGCTACAGAGCCAAGGGCACTACCAGTCTAGGGTGTATACCTTGGGAAAATTGAAAATCAATAAGACTGAGCCACCGCAAAATTTAGGGATGCACTGCGTACAAGAACCTCAACTTGGGTACACCTTAAATATCCCAGGAAAGACAAAAATGGTTCAAGAAATTGTGTTACTTACGTAAGATGTAATATCTGTCAGCAATGAAATCAATTTCATAAGGCCAGTAGCAGCAAAATGAGTGGATTCAGGTACGATGATTCTAAGTGAAATAAGTCACAGACAAAAAGAAATTTATCATAAGATATCACTTATGAAGGTCCTCTAAACATGGCTACACATGAACTGAGTTAGGAAAGAGAACAGAGCCTCACCTTTAGAAAACACTCTTGTGCCTGCTTAAGGGGGAAGGAGAGGTGGTGTGATGCATAAAACCAGAGTTTGATATTAGTACAGGTACCGTTCCAAAAACCAACTATGGAATAGAAAAGACCTACACTTTCCTCAGTGAAAGGGACTCAAAACCCCATATTTTCCACAGAAGTATATATCTGACTAGTAAGAAACTTAAAACCTATGTATTGATATGTCTCCGTAAGGGAATGAAGTGTGTCTTGACTGCCATAATTATGGCACTGAGAATCAGCTCAAACGCACTATAAAAAGGAATTTCAAAAACAAAACAAAAAAACAGGGAAATTCTTTACAATTCCTTCAGGGGCTCTGATGAAACCTGGAAAGACCCTCTCTACAATGACAGCTGGATGTGGCATAAGGCTGGACACTTGGGACTGAGAGGATTGGTGAGATTTGGTGAGCAAATGCAGACCCTTTAAAGCAATAATGTGTGGCACACATTCCAAGGTTCCCAACTCTCCAGGTTGAAGGGAATATTACTACAGCTATGACATGTACGGGAAATCTAGAGAATGGACACACTGTGAATATGAAAGGTTTCTAAAACTCAACTAATAGTCCGTCTCCTGGTGCTCCGGTTTGACTTTCCAACAGATTTACTACCAATCTCCCAACTTGGAAAGAGAACCCCTTTAACCTCCTTGTTCTCACAGGTTAGCAGTTTGGCAGATGATGGCAGGGAAGAGGGAGAACCAATGAGAGAGTAACTGTTACGCATTTGGACGGGTGCATGTCATTCTAATTTCCCGGCAGGAAAAAGAATTAACCAAAGTCTCAGACACCCGCCGGGAACCAGTATAGGTCCTGAACCAAAATTTTGGACTTGCGGTCAGCTCACAAAAAACGAGTTGAAAAATGGAGCTCAGGGGCACAGCAATGCACAAACTGGCAGAGTAGTAAAGGACAACAATCGTCCAAAAATCTGTTGAGGGAAGGCAACGAGGCGGACTTGAAAGCGAGCCAGAATAGCAGGAAACAGATTTCAAGTGGTACATTGGAATCACATTTAAAGCACAGGAATAGGGGCACAACTTCGACAATGATGCACTTGGCCAAAAAGGGCATATGCATTTTCTCCTGAATATATTCAGTAGAAAATGCATACGTGCTTTTTGGCCAAGCAAGCAAGCGGGCAAAGCAAATCTGCACTACAATGAAGTATCACTTCCCACCATTCAAAAGGGCCATCCGCAAAATGTGTAAAAACCAGAAAGGCAAGATAGGTCCTGGAGAACAGGGATCCTAGTTATTCTGAGGGACAGGATGTAAATTGCCAACTGCCTCTCTGGAGGAGTGAACTGTGTTCCCTAAAACAGGGAAACAACAGAGCTACAAAGCCAAGGGCACTTCCAGTCTAGGGAATATACCTTGGGAAAACTGAAAATCAATAAGATAGAGCCAACCCAAAATTTAGGGCTGCTTATGTAGATGGTTTACTTATGTAGAGTGGAATATTACTCATCCAGAAATCAATGAAATAAGGCCAGTTGTAACAACTCTGGAGGAGTTACATACGATCATTCTAAGTGACGTATGTCAGAAAGAAAAAGTCACATATCATAAGATGTCACTTAAAGGTGGAATCAAAAATGGCTACACATGAAATAAATTACAAAACAGAAACATAGTCAAATATGTAGAAAATAGACATAACGCTGCTAAATGGAAAGGTGAGGAAGGGTGAGGTATTATCCAGGAGGTTGAAATTAGCAAAGATACCATTCAAAGTACCAAATTGAATAACTGACAAGGCCTACACGGTCCCTCAAAGAACTGCACTCAGCCCACTCAAGTCACTGTAAAATAATACATATGAATGGTAAGCATCTGAAAAAGAATTTATTGTTGTCTCACAGTACATGAATCAAGTGGATGTACAGCAGCAAAAAACAGAGCTTTGAAAATCATCTGTAACCAATATAAAAATAAATTTATAAATATTTAGAAAAACAGTGAGACAGACAAAAATTCTTACAACTTTTGTTGAAGGGCTATGATGTAACATGGATTGAACACATGTAGACCCACAGCAGGATGATATGTAAGGCTGGAAGCTATGCACACTAAGAGATGTTAAAGAGGCTGGGTGAGGAAATGCAGAACTTTAAAAGAAATACTGCCTGTTTCCCATTCCATGGGTCCCAAATCTGCAGGTTCAAGGGAATCTTCTGACAGCGAAAACATGCCTGGGAGACCGAGATGAATGTACACCGTGTGATCAGGAAAGGGGTCTAAAATGCACCTCATTTTTGATCTCCTGGTGCTGGGGTTCGCCATTGAACCAAATTACTAACAATCTCCCCACTTGGAGAATCAGCACCTTTAACCTCCTGTTTCACACAGTTTGCAATTTGTGCAGAGGATAAACGGGAAGAGGGGGAACCAATGAGAGACTAGCTGTAGGAGTTTTGACAGGCACATGTCACTCTAATTTCCCATTAGGAAGAAAAATTAACCAAAGGCTCAGCCTGCCTCCCCATAACCAGAATAGGGCCGGAAGCAATACAATGGTTTGGCAGCCAGCTCACAAAAAATGCGAGTTGCAAAATGGTGCTCAGGAGCAGACAATTCAAAGACCTGCAAAGATAAAAATGATAACCAACGTCCAAAAATATATTCAGATAAGGCAACGAAGAGGATCTGAATGAGAGGCAGAATTGCAGGAAACAGATTTCAAAAGGGAGATTGGACTCACATTTAAAGCATATGGAAAGCAGCAGAATTTCTAAAATGATGTAGTTGGGTAAAAGGGTGTATGCGTTCTTTTCATGAATAACTTCAAGGAAAAAACACATACAGAGTTTTTGGCCAACCAAGCAAGCGGGAAATGCAAATCCACACAACAAAGAAGTCTCAATTTCCACTGCTCAGAAAGGCCATCCAAAAAATATGTACAAACCAGAAATGCAGGAGAGGCCATGGAGAACAGGGAGCTAGTCACGCTGATGGGTGGGGTATAAATATCCAAGAGCCAATCTGAAGAAGTGTATGCTGTTTCCTAAAACATCTAAAATACAAAGCTACCGAGCATAGGGCATTTCAACTCATGGGCATATAACTTGGGAAGACTAAATATCAACAAGACACAGGCACCCCAAAGTTTATGGCTGCTCTGCATACAAGAACCTCAACATCAGTACAACTTAAATATTCCAGGAAAGAGAAAATTGCGTAAAGAACTTGTGGTAATTTTGTACAACTGAATATCACTCAGACATGAAATCAATGTCATAAGGCCAGTAGCAGCATAATGAGTGGATTTAGGTACGATGATTCTAAGTGAAAAAAGTCACACAGGAAAAGAAACTTACCATAAGATATTACTTATGAAGGTCCTGTAAACATGGCTACACATGAACTGAGGAAAGAGAACAGAATCTCACATTGAGAAAACACTCTTATGCCTGCTTAAGGGGGAAGGAGAGTTGGGGTGATGCATAAAACCAGAGTTTGATATTAGCACAAGAACCATTCCATGAAGCAAATACAGAATAGACAAAACCTACACCTTCCTCAGTGAACGGGACTCAAAACCCCAATTCCAAGCACAGGAATATATCTGACTAGTAAGAAACTTAAAACCTATATATTGATATGTCTCCATAAGGGAATCAAGGGTGTCTAGACCGGCATAAACATGTCGGTGAAAATCAGCTCAACCCCATTATAAAAATGAATTTCAAAAACAAAACAAAAAAAACAGCGAAATTCTTACACAATTCCTTCAGGGGATCTGATGAAACCTGGAATGACCCCATCTGCAAAGACAGCTAGATGAGTCATAAGGCTGGACACTTCGGGCTGAGAGGACTGGTGAGATTGGGTGAGAAAATGAAGACCCTTTAAAGCAGTAATGCATGCCACCCATTCCATGGTTGCCAACTCTCCAGGTAGAAGGGAATATCACTACAGTTATAACATGTATGGGAAACCTAGAGAATGGACACCATGTGATGGCAAAAGATTTCTAAAAGGCTCCTAATTTTTCCCCTCCTTGTGCTCCAGTTTGGCATTCCAACTGCTTTACTATCAATCTCCCAACTTGGAGAGTCAGCCCCTATAACTCCTGCTTCGCACAGTTTGCCAATTGTGCAGTGGATGAAAGGGAAGAGGGAGAACCAATCAGAGAGTAGCTGTAGGCATTTGGACGGACAGATGTCACTCTAATTTCCCGTCTGGATGGAAGAATTATCCAAAGGGTCAGCCTGCACCCCCGGAACCAGTATAGGTCCTGTAGCAAAATTGTGGATTTGCGGTCAGCTCACAAAAACACGAGTTGAAAATTGGAGCTGAGGGGCACAGCAATTCACAAACCTGCAGAGTTATAAAGGACAACTCTCTTCCAAAAATCTGTTGAGGGAATGCAATGAAGTAGACTTGAAAATACGGCAGAATTGCACAAAACTTATTTCAAGTGGTAAATTGGAATCACCTTTAAAGCACAGGAAAAGCGTAACAACTTCGACAATGATGCACTTGGTCAAAAAGGGCGTATGCATTTTCTGCTGAATATATTCAGGAGAAAGTGAATACGCCCTTTTTGGCCAATCAAGCAAGCCCGCAATGCAAATCTACACTACAAAGAATTGTCACTTCCCACCAGTCAAAAGGGACATCCGAAAATCTGTAAAAACCAGAAAATAAAGACAGAGATAACAAGAGCATGTTGCAATGTGATCCCAAGGGGCATGGAGGACTGTGAAGACAAGGTCATGGAGCATTTTGCTGACAAAGGCATGGAGCATTGTGATGACAAGGGTCACGGAGCACTGTGATGACAAGTGTCACGGAGCATTGTGATTACAGGGGTCATGGAGCATTGGGATGACAAGGACATGGATCATTGTGATGACAAGGGTTATTGAGCATTTTGATGACAAGAGTCCCGGATCACTGTGTTGTCAGGGGTCATGGAGGGTTGTGATGAGAGTGGTCATGGAGCATTGTGATGACAAGGGTCATGTAGAAGTGAGAAGAGAAAGTCATGGAGCTTTGGCCTTAAAATGTTCATGGAGTATTGTGATGACTTGGGTCATGGAGCATTGAGATGAAAAGGGGTATGGAGCACTGTGATTACTCGGGACATGGAGCCTTGTGATGACAAAGCCCTGGAACATTGTGATGACAGTGGTGAGGGTGTATTGTGATGACTAGTGATGGAAAATTGTGGTATCAGTGGTGAGAGAGCATTTTGATGCGAAGTGCATGGAGCTTTGTGAGGACAATATTTATGGAGCATTGAGATGACAAGTTTGGGGAGCACTGTGATTACAAGGGCATGGAGCATTGTGAATGAGAAGGCCATGGAGCATTCTGATGACATGCGTCATAGAGCTTTGTGATGACAAGGGCATGGAGCATTTGTCTGAAAATTTTCATGGATTATTGTGATGAGAGTGGGCATGGAGCATTGTAATGACAAGGACACGGAACACTGTGATACATCGGTCATGGAGGATTGTAATGACAAGGTCATGGAGCATTGTGATGAGAAGGGCATCGAGCATTGTGATGACAAGGGCTTTTGAGAATTTTGATGACAAGTTCGTGAAGCACTGTGATGAAAAGCACATGGAGCTTGCTAGAACAGGGGTCATGGAGCATTGCGATGACAAGTGCATGGAGAATGTGATTACAAGAGCATGTAACATTGTGATTTGAAGTGTCATGGAGCATTGTGATGGCAAGACGGTGGAGCATTGTGATGAGAAGACCATGGATAATTGTGATGATGAGTGTCATGGAGAACTGTAATGACAAGGGGCCTGGAGCATTGTGATGTCAGGTGTCATGGAGCATTGTGATAACAGGGGTCATGGAGCATTGTGATGACAAGGGTCATGGAGCATTCTGATGACAAGCTTGTGGAGTATTGTGATGACAATGGCATGGAGCATTGTGATGAAAAGGGCATGGAGCATTGTGATGAAAAAGGCATACAGCCATTTCATGAAAGTGTTCGAGAAGCATTCTGACGACATGTGTCAGGGAACATTGTGAGGACAAGTGTATTGAGCATTGTGATGACAAAGGTCATGGAGCATTGTGATGACAAGGGCATGGAGTGTTGTGATGACAGGCATCATCGAGTGCTGTGACGACAAGTGTTATGGAACAATGTGATCACAAGGGTTTGGAGCACTGTGATGACAGAGGTCATGGATCATTTTGATATCAAGGAGCATGGAGCATTGTGATGACAGGGGTCATGGATCATTGTGATGAGAAGATCATGGAGCATTGAGCTGAAAATATTCATGGAGTATTCAGATGAATGGGGTCATGGAGAATTGTGATGACCATGCCCTGGAGCACTCTGATGAGAAGACCATTGAGCCTTGTGATGAGAAGTCTCATGGAGCATTCTGATGAAAAGGGGCATGGAGCATTGTGATTACAGTGGTCTTGGATCATTGTGATTACAAGGGCATGGAGCATCGTGAGAGATGTCCAAGGAGCATACTGATGACATGCGTCATGGAGCTTTGTGATGACCAGGGCAAGGAGCATTGTGATTAGAGGGGTATTCGAGCATTATGATGAAATGGGCATGGATCATTGTGATGAAAAAGGCATGGAGCCTTGTCATGACAGTGTTCAAGGAGCATACTGATGGCAAGAGTCAGGGAGCATTCTGATGACAAGTGTATTGAGCATTGTGATGACAAATGTTATGGAGCATTGTGATGAGAAGACCATGGATAATTGTAATGACGAGCGTCATGGGGCATTGTGATGACAAGTGTTAGGGAACATTGTGATCACAAGGGTTTGGAGCATTATGATGACAGTGGTCATGGAGCATTTTGATTTCATTGTGATGACAATAGCATGAAGCATTATGATGATGGGCATGGTGCTTTGTGATGACAGGGTTCATGGTGCATTGAGATGAAAAGGGACATGGAGCATTGTGATTACAGGTGTCTTGGAGCATTGTGATGACAAGGCCATGGAGCATTGTGAATGAGAAGGCCATGGAGCATTCTGATGACATGCGTCATGGAGCTTTGTGATGACAAGGGCATGGAGCATTTGTCTGAAAATTTTCATGGATTATTGTGATGAGAGTGGGCATGGAGCATTGTGATGACAAGGACTCGGAACACTGTGATACATTGTTCATGGAGTATTTTAATGACACGTCATGGAGCATTGTGATGAGAAGGGCATCGATCATTGTGATGACAAGTGTCATGGAGCTTTGTGATGACAAGGGCATAGAGCAACGTGATGAGAGGCTTCATGAAGCATTGTGATGACAATGGCATGGAGCATTGTGATGCCAAGGGTCATGGAGCTTTGTGATGACAAATGTCATGGAGCATTTTGATGACAAGTGAGTGGTGCATTGTGGTGATAACGGTATGTAGCATTGTGATGATAGGGGTCATGGAACATTTTGATGAGAGGGGTGAGGGAGTATTGTGATGACTAGTGATGGAACAGTTTGATATCAGTGGTGAGAGAGCATTATCATGAGAACTGCATGGAGCATTGCGATGACAATGTTTATGGAGCATTGTGATAACAACCGCATGGCGCATTTTGATCACATCGGTCATGGAGCATTGTGCCCACAAAGCTCATGGAGCATTGTGATGACAAGTGTCATGGAACATTGTGTTGACAAAGGCATGGAGCATTGTGATGCCAAGGGTCACAGAGCATTGTGATGAAAATTTCATGGAGCATTGTGGTGACAAAGGTCACAGAGACTTGTGATGATGAGGGCATGGACCATTCTGATGACAAAGTCTTGAAGCATTGTGATGACTGCAGTCACGGAGCATTGTAATGACAGGTGTCATGGAGCATTGTGATGACAAGTGCATGGAGCATTGTGATGACAGGGGCATGAAGCATCGGTCTGAAAAATTTCATGGATTATTGTGATGACAGTGGGCATTGCATATTGTGATGACAAGGGCATGGAGCACTGTGAAGAAAAGGTCATGGAGTATTGTGAAGTCAGGTTTCAGGGAGCATTGTGATGACCTATGTCATGGTGAATTGTGATGACAATGGCAAGGAGCTTTGTGATGACAAGTGTCATGGAGGATTGTGATGACAAATGTAATGGAGCATTGTGATGACAATGGTCATGGATCATTGTGATGAAAAGGGCATGGAGTATTATGATGACAAGGGAATTAAGCATTGTGATGACTAGGGTCATTGAAAATTTTGATGCCAACGTCGTGAAGCATTGTGATGACAAGCGCATGGAACTTGCTATGACAGGTGTCATGGAGCATTGTGATGACAAGTGCATGTATCATTGTGATGACAATAGCATGTAACTTTGTGATGAGAAGTGTCAAAGAGCATTGTGATGACAAGGACGTGGCGAATTGTGATGACAAGGGACATGGAGCACTGTGATGACCAGGGCATTGAGCATTGTGATCGCAAGACCGTGGAGCATTGTGATGAGAAGGTCATGGATTATTGTGATGACGAGCGTCATGGAGCACTGTAATGACAAGGGAAATGGAGCATTTTGATGACAAGTGCCATGGATCATTGTGATGACAGGGGTCATGGAGCATTCTGATGACAAGCTTGTGGTGTATTGTGATGACACTGGCATGGAGCATTGTGATGAAAAGAGCATGGAACATTGTTATGAAAAAAGCATGGAGCCTTTTCATGACAGCGTTCAAGGAGCATTCTGATGACAAGTGTCAGGGAGCATTGTGTTGACAAGTGTATTTAGCATTGTGATGACAAAGTTCATGCAGCATTGTAATGACAGGCATCATGGAGCGTTGTGATGACAAGTGTTATGGAACATTCTGATCACAAGGGTTTGGAGCATTGTGATGACAGATGTCATGTATCATTTTCATTTCAAGGACCATAGAGCATTGTGATGACAAGGGCATGAATCAATGTGAACCCAAGGTCCATCAATGATTTTGATGAAAAGGGGAATGGAGTATTGTGATGACATGTGCATGGAGCATTGTGATGAAAATGTCATGAAGCATTTTACTGACAAATGCATGGAACATTTTGATGACAAGAGTCATGGAGCACTGTGATGACAAGCGTCACAAAACGTTGTTATTACAG
The DNA here is from genome assembly GCF_949752795.1 of Hyperoodon ampullatus. Classification (NCBI taxonomy): domain Eukaryota; kingdom Metazoa; phylum Chordata; class Mammalia; order Artiodactyla; family Ziphiidae; genus Hyperoodon; species Hyperoodon ampullatus. The sequence goes on along the minus strand of NW_027640499.1, from coordinate 162,572 downwards.
GGGTCATGGAGCATTAGGATGACAAGGGCATGGATCATTGTGATGATAAGTGTCATGGAGCATTTTAATGACAAGAGTCCCGGATCATTGTGTTGTCAAAGGTCAAGGAGCGTTGTGATGACAGTGGTCATGGAGCATTGTGATGACAGTGGTCATGGAGCATTGTGATGACAAGGGCATGGAGCATTGTGAATGAGAAGGCCATGGAGCATTGTGATGGCATGCATCATGGAGCTTTATGATGACAAGGACATGGAGCATTGTGATTACAGGGTCTTAGAGCATTGTGATAAGGGTCATAGAGTCTTGTGAACACAAGACCATGGAACCTTGTGATGGCAGGGGTCATGGAGCATTGTTATGACAGGGGTAATGGAGCATTGTGATGACAAGGTCATGGAGCATTGGTCTGAAAAATTTCATGGATTATTGTAATGAGAGTGAGCATGGAGCATTGTGATGACAACGGCAAGTAACACTGTGATACATGGGTCATGGAGGACTGTAGTGACAAGGGCATGGAGCATTGTGATGAGAAGGGCATCGAGCATTGTGATGACAAGCGTCATGGAGCTTTGTGATGACAAGGGATTGGATCAATGTGATGAGAGTCTTCATGGAGCATTGTGATGACAATGGCATGGAGCATTGTGATGCCAAGGTTCATGGAGCTTTGTGATGACAAATGTCATGGAGCATTGTGATGACAAGGGAGTGGTACATTGTGATGATAAGGGCATGTAGCATTGTGATGACTGGGGTCATGGAACATTGTGATGACAAGTGTGAGAGAGTATTGTGATGACTAGTGATGGAATATTGTGATATCAGTGGTGAGAGATCATTTTCATGAGAAGTGCATGGAGCATTGTGATGACAAGTTTTATGTAACTTTGTGATGACAAGGATGTGGAGCATTGTGATGACAAGCACATGACGCCTTGTGATGACATGTGTCATGGAGCATTGTGCTGACAAGCTCATGGAGCATTGTGATGAGAAGGGCATGGAGCATTGTGCTGACAATGTCATGGAGCATTGTGATGCCAAGGGTCACAGAGCATAGTGATGAAATGTTCATGGACCATTGTGATGACAAAGGTCATGAAGCACTGTGATGACTGGAGTCACGGAGCATTGTGATGACAGGGGTCATGGAGCATTGTGATGACAAGGGCATTGAGCATTGTGATGACAGGGGCATGGAGCATTGGTCTGACAAGTTTCATGGATTATTGTGATGACATTCGGCCTGGCGCCTTGTGATGACAAGGGAATGGAGCTTTGTGATGACAAGGTCATGGAATATTGTGAAGACAGGTGTCAGGGAGCATTGTGATGACATATATCATGGTGCATTGTGATGACAATGGCTTGCAGCATTGTGATGACAATTGTCATGGAGGAATGTGATGGCAAAGGTAATGGAGCATTGTGAAGACAAGGGCTTGGATCATCGTGATGACAAGGGTCATGGAGCATTGTGATGAAAGGGGCATGGAGCATTGTGATGACAAGGGCACGGAGCATTGTGATGACAATGGCCATTGAGAATTTTGATGACAACGTCGTGAAGCATTGTGATGACAAGCATATGGAGCTTGCTATTACAGGGGTCATGGAGCATTGCGATGACAAGTGCATGGATAATTGTGATGACAAGAGCATGTAACATTGTGATGAGAAGTATCATGGAGCATTGTGATCACAGGGACGAGGAGAATTGTGATGACAAGGGACCTGGAGCATTGTGATGACCAGGGCATTGAGCATTGTGATGGCAAGACGGTGGAGCATTTTGATGAGAATGTCATGGGTAATTGTGATGACGACCATCATGGAGGACTGTAATGACAAGGGGAATGGAGCATTGTTATGACAGGTGTCATGGATCATTTTGATGACAGGAGTCATGGAGCCTTCTTATGAAAAGCTTTTGGAGTATTGTGATGACACTGGCATGGAGCATTGTGATGAAAATGGCATGGAGCCTTTTCATGACAGGGTTCAAGGAGCATTCTGAACACAAGTGTCAGGGAGCATTGTGATGACAAGTGTATTGAGCATTGTGATGACAAAGTTCATGCAGCATTGTGATGACAGGCATCATGGAGCGTTGTGATGACAAGTGTTATGGAACATTGTGATCACAAGGCTTTGGAGCATTGTGATGACAGAGGTCATGGATCATTTTCATTTCAAGGACCATGGAGCATTGTGATGACAAGGGCATGAAGGAATATGAACCCAAGGTTCACCGAGGATTTTGATGACAATGGGAATGGAGGATTGTGATGACAAGCACATGGAGCATTGTGATGACAAGGTCATGAAGCATTTTGCTGACAAATGCATGGAGCATTTTGATGACAAGAGTCATGGAGCACTGTGATGACAAGCGTCATGGAGCATTGTGATTACAGGGCTCATGGAGCATTGGGATGGCAAGGGCATGGATCATCGTGATGACAAGGGTCATGGAGAATTTTGATGACAAGAGTCCCAGATCATTGTGTTGTCAGGGGTCATGGAGCACTGTGATGACAGTGGACATGGAGCATTGTGATGACATGGTTCATGGAGGATTGTGATGAGAAGGTCATAGAGCATTGGGCTAAAAATGTTCATGGAGTATTGTGAAGGCAGGGGTCATGGAGCATTGTGATGACAAGGGAATGGAGCATTGTGATGGGAAGGTACTGAAGCATTGTGATGAGAAATCATTGGAGCCATGTATTGACGAGTCTCATGGAGCATTCTGATGAAAAAAGGCATGGAGAATTGTGATTACATGGGTCTTGGAACATTGTGATGAAAAGGGCATGGATCATTGTGATGAAAAAGTCATGGATCCTTGTCATGCCAGGGTTCAAGGAGCATAATGACGACAAGAGTCAGGGAGCATTGTGATGACAAGTGTATTGAGCATTGTGATGACAAAGGTCATGGAGCATTGTGATGAGAAAACCATGGATAATTGTGATGACGAGCTTCAAGGGGCATTGTGATGACAAGTTTTATGGAACATTGTGATCAAAAGGGTTTGGAACATTGTGATGACAGAGGTCATGGAGCATTTTGAATTCATTGTAATGAAAATAGCATGAAGCATTATGATGATGGGCATGGTTCATTTTGATGACATGGTTCATGGAGCGCGGAAATGAAAAGGGGCATGAAACATTGTGATTACAGGGGTCTTGGAGCATTGTGATGAAAAGATCATGGAGCATTCAGCTGAAAATATTCATGGAGTATTCTGATGAAAGTGGTAAAGGATCATTGTGATGACAAGGGTCATGGAGCATTCTGATGACAAGGGTCTTGGAACATTCTGAAGACAAGCTTGTGGAGTATTGTGATGACAATGGCATGGAGCATTGTGATGACAAGGGCATGGAGTATTGTGATGACAGGCATCATGGAGCGTTGTGATGACAAGTGTTATGGAGCAATGTGATCACAAGGGTTTGGAGCACTGTGATGACAGATGTCATGGATCATTTTGATATCAAGGGGCATGGAGCATTGTGATGACAGGGGTCATGGAGCATTGTGATGAGAAGATCAGGGAGCATTGAGCTGAAAATGTTCATGGAGTATTCTGATGAAAGGGGTCATGGAGCATTGTGATAACAAGGTCCTGGAGCATTGTGATGAGAAGACCATGGAGCCTTGTGAAGAGAAGTCTCATGGAGCATTCTGATGAAAAGGGGCATGGAGCATTGTGATTACAGGGGTCTTGGAGCATTGTGATTACAAGGGCATGGAGCATTGTGAGAGATGTCCAAGGAGCATTCTGATGACATGCATCATGGAGCTTTGTGATGACCAGGGCATGGAGCATTGTGATTACAGGGGTCTTGGAGCATTGTGATGAAAAGGGCATGGATCATTGTGATGAAAAAGGCATGGAGCCTTGTCATGACAGGGTTCAAGGAGCATACTGACGACAAGTGTCAGGGAGCATTGTGATGACAAGTGTATTGAGCATTGTGATGACAAAGGTCATGGAACATTGTGATGAGAAGTGTCATGGAGCATTGTGATGGCAAGACGGTGAAGCATTGTGATGAGAAGACCATGGATAATTGTGATGACGAGCGTCATGGAGAACTGTAATGACATGGGTCCTGGATCATTGTGATGACAAGTGTCATGGAGCATTGTGATGACAGGGGTAATTGAGCATTGTGATGAGAAGATCATGGAGCATTGAGCTGAAAATTTTCATGGAGAATTCTGATGAAAGGTGTCATAGAGCATTGTGATGACAAGGTCCTGGAGCACTCTGATGAGAAGACCTTGGAGCCTTGTGATGAGAAGTCTCATGGAGCATTCTGATGAAAACGGTCATGGAGCATTGTGATTACAGGGGTCTTGGAGCTTTGTGATGAAAAGGGCATGGATCATTGTCATGAAAAACGCATGGAGCCTTGTCATGACAGGGTTCAAGGAGCATACTGACGACAAGTGTCAGGGAGCATTGTTATGACAAGTGTATTGAGCATTGTGATGACAAAGATCATGGAACATTTTGATGAGAAGTGCATGGATAATTGTTATGACGAGCCTCATGTGGCATTGTGATGGCAAGTGTTATGGAGCATTGTGATCACAAGGGTTTGGAGCATTGTGATGACAGAGGTCATGGAGCATTTTGATTTCAGTGTGATGACAATAGCATGAAGCATTATGATGATGTGCATGGTTCATTGTGATGACAGGGTTTATGGAGCATTGAGATGAAAAGGGGTATGGAGCATTGTGATTACTCGGGTCATGGAGCCTTGTGATGACAAGGCCGTGTAACATTGTGATGACAGGGGTGAGGGAGTATTGTGATGACTAGTGATGGAAAATTGTGATATCAGTGGTGAGACAGCATTTTGATTTGAAGTGCATGGAGCTTTGTGATGACAATGTTTATGAAGCATTGTGATGACAAGTTTGGGGAGCAATGTGATGACAAGTGCATGACACACTGTGATGACATTGGTCATGGAGCATTGTTCTGACAAGCGCATGGACTATTGTGATGACAAAGGTCATGGAGCATTGTGCTGACAAAGGCATGGAGCGTTGTTATGACAAGGCTCAAAGAGCATTGGGATGAAAAAATCATGGAGAATTGTGGTGACAAAGTTCACAGAGCCTCGTGATGGCGAGGGCATGAACCATTGTGATGAAAAATGTCATGAAGCATTGTGATGACTGGAGTCACAGAGCATTGTGATGACAAGGGAATGGAGCACTGTGATGACAGCGGCATGGAACATTGGTCTGGCAAGTTTCATGGATTATTGTGATGACAGTCGGCATGGTGCATTGTGATGACAAGGGCATGAAGCATAGTGATGACAAAGTCAGGGAGTATTGTGAAGACAGGTGTCAGGGTTCATTGTGATGGCATATGTCATGTTCCATTGTGATGACAATGGCATGGAGAATTGTGATGCCAATTGTCATGGAGGATTGTGACGACAAAGGTAATGGAGCATTGTGATGATAAGGGCTTGGAGCATTGTGATGACAATGGTCATGGACCATTGTGATGAACAGGACATGGAGCATTGTGATGACAAGGGCTTTTGAGAATTTTGATGACAAGTTCGTGAAGCACTGTGATGAAAAGCACATGAGGCTTGCTATGAAAGGGGTCATGGATCATTGCTATGACAAGTGCATGGAGAATGTGATTACAAGAGCATGTAACACTGTGATTTCAAGGGACATGGAGCATTGTGATTGCAAGACGGTGGAATATTTTGATTAGAAGACCATGGATTATTGTGATGACTAGCGTCATGGAGAACTGTAATGACAAGGGGCATGTAGAATTGTGATGACAGGTGTCATGGAGCATTGTGATGACAGGGGTCATGGAGCATTGTGATAACAAGGGTCATGGAGCATTCTGATGACAAGCTTTTGGAGTATTGTGATGACAATGGCGTGGAGCATTGTGATGAAAAGTGCATGGAGCATTGCGATGAAAAAGGCATAGAGCCTTTCCATGACAGGGTTAGAGAAGCATTCTGATGACAAGTGTCAGGGAGCATTGAGATGACAAGTGTATTGAGCATTGTGATGACAAAGGTCATGGAGCATTGTGATCACAAGGGTTTGGAGCACTGTGATGACAGAGGTCATGGATGATTTTGATATCAAGGAGCATGGAGCATTGTGATGACAATGGCATGGAGCATTGTGATGAGAAGGCCATGGAGCATTCTGATGACATGCGTCATGGAGCTTTGTGATGACTAGGACATGGAGCATTGTGATTACAGGGGTCTTGCAGTATTGTGATGAAAAGGGAATGGATCATTGTGATGAAAAATGCATGGAGCCTTGTCATGACAGGCTTCAAGGAGCATACTGATGACAACTGTCAGGGAGCATTGTGATGATAAGTGTATTGAGCATTGTGATGACAAAGTTCATGGAGCATTGTGATGAGAAGACCATGGATAATTGTGATGACCAGTGTCATGGGACATTGTGATGACAAGTGTTATGGAACATTGTGATCAGAAGGGTTTGGTACATTGTGATGACAGAGGTCATGGAGCATTTTGATTTCATTGTGATGACAATAGCATGAAGCATTATGATGATGGGCATGGTGCATTGTGATGACAGGGTTCATGGATCATTGAGATGAAAAGGGACATGGAGCATTGTGATTACAGGTGTCTTGGAGCATTGTGATGACAAGGGCATGGTACATTCTGATGACATGAGTCATGGAGCTTTGTGATGACAGGGGTCATGGAGCATTGTGATGACAAGGGTCATGGAACATTCTGATGACAAGCTTGTGGAGTATTGTGATGACAATGGCATGGAGCATTGTGATGAAAAGGGCATGGATCACTGTGATGAAAAAGGCATAGAGCCTTTTCATGACAGGGTTCGAGAAGCATTCTGACGTCAAGACTCAGGGAGCATTGTGATGACAAGGTCTTTTGAGAATTTTGATGACAAGTTCGTGAAGCACTGTGATGAAAAGCCCATGGAGCTTGCTATGACAGGGGTCATGGAGCATTGCGATGACAAGTGCATGGAGAATGTGATTACAAGAGCATGTAACATTGTGATTTGAAGTGTCATGGAGCATTGTGATGGCAAGACGGTGGAGCATTGTGATGAGAAGACCATGGATAATTGTGATGAGGAGCATCATGGAGAACTGTAATGACAAAGGGCATGGAGCATTGTGATGACAGGTGTCATGGAGCATTGTGATGACAGGGTCATGGAGCATTGTGATGACAAGGGTCATGGAACATTCTGATGACAAGCTTGTGGAGTATTGTGATGACAATGGCATGGAACATTGTGATGAAAAGGGCATGGAGCATTGTGATGAAAAAAGGCATAGAGCCTTTTCATGACAGGGTTCGAGAAGCATTCTGACGTCAAGACTCAGGGAGCATTGTGATGACAAGTGTATTGAGCATTGTGATGACAAGGACATGGAACACTGTGATACATGGGTCATGGAGGATTGTAATGACAATGTCATGGAGCATTGTGATGAGCAGGGCATCGAGCATTGTGATGACAAGCGTCATGGAGCATTGTGATGACAAGGGCATGGAGCAATGTGATGAGAGGCTTCATGAAGCACTGTGATGACAATGGCATGGAGTATTGTGTTGCCGAGAGTCACGGAGCTTTGTGATGACAAAGGTCATGGAGCATTTTGATGACAAGTGAGTGGTGCATTATTATGATAACGGCATGAAGCATTGTGATGATAGGTGTCATGGAACATTGTGATGACAGGGGTGAGGGAGTATTGTGATGACTAGGGATGGATCATTGTGATATCAGTGGTGAGAGAACATTTTCATGAGACGTGCATGGAGCATTGTGATGACAATATTTATGGAGCATTGTGATGACAAGGATGTGAAGCATTGTGATGACAACCGCATGGTACATTGTGATCACATCGGTCATGGAGCATTGTGCTTCCAAGCTCATGGAGCATTGTGATGACAAGGGTCATGGAACATTGGCTGACAAAGGCATGGAGCATTGTGATGCCAAGGGTCACAGAGCATTGTGATGAAAAGTTCATGGAGCATTGTGGTGACAAAGGTCACAGAGACTTGTGATGATGAGGGCATGGACCATTGTGATGACAAAGTCTTGAAGCATTGTGATGACTCGAGTCACGGGACATTGTGATGACAGGTGTCATGGAGCATTGTGATGACAAGTGCATGGAGCATTGTGATGACAGGGGCATGGAGAATCGGTCTGAAAAATTTCATGGATTATTGTGATGACAGTGGGCATTGCACATTGTGATGACAAGGGCATGGAGCACTGTGAAATAAAGGTCATGGAGTATTGTGAAGTCAGGTGTCAGGGAGCATTGTGATGACCTATGTCATGGTGCATTGTGATGACAACCGCATGGAGCATTGTGATGACAAGTGTCATGGAAGATTGTGATGACAAAGGTAATGGAGCATTGTGATGATAATGGTCATGGAGCATTGTGATGAAAAGGGCATGGAGCATTGTGATGACAAGGGCTTCTGAGAATTTTGATGACAAGTTCGTGAAGCACTGTGATGAAAAGCACATGGAGCTTGCTAGGACAGGGGTCATGGAGCATTGCGATGACAAGTGCATGGAGAATGTGATTACAAGAGCATGTAACATTGTGATTTGAAGTGTCATGGAGCATTGTGAAGGCAAGACAGTGGAGCATTGTGATGAGAAGAAAATGAATAATTGTGATGATGAGCATCATGGAGAACTGTAATGACAAGGGGCCTGGAGCTTTGTGATAACAGGTGTCATGGAGCATTGTGATGACAGGGGTCATGGAGAATTGTGATTACAAGGGTCATGGAGCCTTCTGATGACAAGCTTGTGGAGTATTGTGATGAAAAGGGCATGGAGCATTGTGATGCAAAAGGCATAGAGCCTTTTCATGACAAGGTTCTAGAAGCATTCTGACGACAAGGGTCAGGGAACATTGTGATGACAAGTGTGTTGAACATTGTGATGACAAAGTTCATGGAGCATTGTGATGACAAGGGCAGGGAGTATTGTGATGACAGGCATCATGGAGCGTTGTGATGACAAGTGTTATGGGACAATGTGATCACAAGGGTTTGGAGCACTGTGATGGCAGAGGTCATGGATCATTTTGATACCAAGGAGCATGGAGCATTGTGATGACAGGGGTCATGGAGCATTGTGATGAGAAGATAATGGATCATTGAGGTGCAAATATTCATGGAGTATTCTGATGAAAGGGGTCATGGAGCATTGTGATGACAAGGTCCTGGAGCATTGTGATGACAAGGCCATGGAGCCTTGTCCTGAGAATTTTCATGGAGCATTCTGATGAAAAGGGGCATCGAGCATTGTGATTACAGGGGACTTGGAGCATTGTGATTACAAGGGCATGGAGCATTGTGAGAGATGTCAAAGGAGCATTCTGATGACATGCATCATTGAGCTTTGTGATGACCAGGGCATGGAGCATTGTGATGACAAAGTCTTGAAGCACTGTGATGACTGGAGTCATGCAGCATTGTGATGACAGGTGTCATGGAGAATTGTGATGACAAGTGCAAGGAGCATTGTGATGACAGTGGCATGGAGCATCGGTCTGAAATATTTCATGGATTATTGTGATGACAGTGGGCATTGCGCATTGTGATGACAAGGGCATGGAGCACTGTGAAGAAAAGGTCATGGAGTACTGTGAAGTCAGGTGTCAGGGAGCATTGTGATGACCTATGTCATGGTGCATTGTGATGACAATGGCATGGAGCATTGTGATGACAAGTGTCATGGAGGATTGTGATGACAAATGTAATGGAGCATTTTGATGACCAGCGCTTGGAGCATTGTGATGAGAAGTGTCATGGAGCATTGTGATGACAAGAGCATGGAGCATTGTGATGACTAGGGCCACTGAGAATTTTGATGCCAACGTCGTGAAACATTGTGATGACAAACACATGGAACTTGCTATGACAGGTGTCATGGAGCATTGTGATGACAAGTGCTTGTATAATTGTGATGACAATAGCATGTAACTTTGTGACGATAAGTGTCATGGAGCATTGTGATGACATGGACGTGGAGAAATGTGATGACAAGGGACATGGAGCACTGTGATGACCAGGGCATTGAGCATTGTGATCGCAAGACCATGGAGCATTGTGTTGAGAAGGTCATGGATAATTGTGATGACGAGCGTCATGGAGCACTGTAATGACAAGTGAAATGGAGCATGTTGATGACAGGTGTCTTGGATCAATGTGATGACAGGGGTCATGGAGTATTCTGATGACAAGCTTGTGGAGTATTGTGATGACACTGGCATGGAGCATTGTGATGAAAATGGCATGGAGCATTGTTATGAAAAAGGCATGGAGCCTTTTCATTACAGGTTTCAAGGAGCATTCTGACGACAAGTGTCAGGGAGCATTGTGTTGACAAGTGTATTTAGCATTGTGATGACAAAGTTCAGGCAGCATTGTAATGACAGGCATCATGGAGCGTTGTGATGACAAGTGTTATGGAACATTGTGATCACAAGGGTTTGTAGCATTGTGATGACAGAGGTCATGGATCATTTTGATTTCAAGGAGCATGGAGCATTGTAATGACAAGGGCATGAAGAAATGTGAACCCAAGGTTCACCGAGGATTTTGATGACAATGGGAATGGAGTATTGTGATGACAAGCACATGGAGCATTTTGATGACAACGTCATGATGCATTTTGCTGACAAAGGCATGGGGCATTTTGATGACAAATGTCATGGAGCACGGTGATGACAAGCGTCATGGAGCATTGTGATTATAGGGGACATGGAGCATTGGGATGGCAAGGGCATGGATCATCGTGATGAGAAGTGTCATGAAACATTTTGATGACAAGAGTCCTGGATCATTGTGTTGTCAGGGGTCATGGAGCATTGTGATGACAGTGGTAATGGAGCATTGTGATGACAGGGTTCATGGAGCATTGTTATGAGAAGGTCATAGAGCATTGGGCTTAAAATGTTCATGGAGTATTGTGAAGGCGGGGGTCATGAAGCATTGTGATGACAAGGGCATGGATCATTGTGATGAGAAGTGTCATGGAGATTTTTGATGACAAGATTCCCGGATCATTGTGTTGTGAGGGGTCATGGAGCACGGGGATGACAGTGGTCATGGAGCATTGTGATGACAGGGGTCATGGTGCATTGTGATGAGAAGGTCATGGATCATTGGGCTGAAATTGTTCATGGAGTATTGTGATGACAGGGGTCATGGAGCATTGTGATGACAAGGGAATGGAGCATTGTGATGACAAGGTCCTGGAGAATTATTTTGAGAAGACCATGGAGTCTTGTGATGACATGTCTCATGGAGCATTCTGATGAAAAGCAGCATGGAGCATTGTAATTACAGGGGTCTTGGAGCATTGAGATGACAAGGGCATGGAGCATGGTGATGAGAAGGCCATGGAGCATTCTGATGACATGTGTCATGGAGCTTTGTGAAGACAAGCACATGGAGCATTGTGATTACCGGGGTTTTGGAGCATTGTGATGAAAAGGGCATGGATCATTGTGATGAAAAATGCATGGAGCCTTGTCATGACAGGGTTCAAGGAGCACACTGAGGACAAATGTCAGGGAGCATTGAGATGACAAGTGTATTGAGCATTGTGATGACAAAGGTCATGGAGCATTGTGATGAGAAGACCATGGATAATTGTGTTGACGAGCGTAATGGGGCGTTGTGATGCCAAGTGTTATGGAACATTGTGATCACAAGGGTTTGGGGCATTTTGCTATCAGAGGTCATGGAGCATTTTGATTTCATTGTGATGACAATAGCATGAAGCATTATGATGATGGGCATGGTGCATTGTGATGACAGGGTTCATGCAGCATTGAGATGAAAAGTGGCATGGAACATTGTGATGACAAATGTCACGAAGCATTGTGATTACTGGAGTCACAGAGCACTGGGATGACAGGGGTCATAGATCATTGTGATGACAAGGGCATGGAGCATTGGGATGAAAGGGTCATGGAGCATTTGTCTGACATGTTTCATGGATTATTGTGATGACAGAGGGCATGGCATATTGTGATAACTAGTGCATGGAGCATTGTGATGACAAGGTCATTGATTATTGTGAAGAAAGGTGTCAGGGAGCATTGTGGTGACATATGTCACGGTGCATTGTGATGACAATGGCATTGAGCATTGTGATGCCAAGTCTCATGGAGAAATGTGATGACAAATGTAATGGCTCATTGTGATGACAAGGGCTTGGAGCACTGTGATGACAAGGTTAATGGAGCATTGTGATGACAAGGGAATGGATCATTGTGATGACAAGCATCATGGAGCCTTCTGATGACAAAAGTCCCAGATCATTGTGTTGTCAGGGTTCATGGAGCATTGTGATGACATGGGTCATGGAGCATTGTGATGACAGGGTTCATGGGGCAAGCTGATGAGAAGGTCATAGAGCATTGGGCTGAAAATGTTCATGGAGTATTGTGGTGACAGGGGTCATGGGGCATTTTGATGACAAGGGAATGGAGCATTTTGATGAAAATATCATGGAGCATGGTGATGAGAAGGCCATGGAGCATTCTGAAGACATTCGTCATGAAGCTGTGTGATGACAACGGCATGGAGCATTGTGATTACAGGCGTCTTGGAGCATTGTGAGAAAAGGGCATGGATCATTGTGATGAAAAATGCATGGAACCTTGTCATGTCAGGGTTCAAGGAGCATACTGACGACAAGTGTCAGGGAGCATTGTGATGACAAGTGTATTGAGCATTGTGATGACAAGTTTATTGAGCATTGTGATGACAAGGTCATGGAGTATTGTGAAGACAGGTGTCAGGGAGCATTGTGATGACATATGTCATGTTCCATTGCGATGACAATGGCATGGGGCAATGTGATGCCAAGTGTCATGGAAGATTCTGATGACAAATATAATGGGCATTGTGATGATTAGGGCTTGGAACATTATGATGACAAGGGACATTGAGAATTTTGATGAGGAGGTCGTGAAGCATTGTGATGACAATGTGTTGGAGCATTGTGATGTGAAGACCATGGAGCCTTGTGATGACAAGTCTCATGGAGCACTCTGATGACAAGGGGCATGGAACATTCGTATTAAAGTGGTCTTGGAGCATTGTGATGAAAAGGGTCATGGAGCCTTGTGATGACAAGGCCGTGGAACATTGTCATGACAGGGGTGAGGCAGTATTGTAATGACTAGTGATGGAACATTTTGATATCAGTGGTGAAAGAGCATTTTGATGAGAAGTGCATGGAGCTTTGTGATGACAATGTTTACGGAGCATTGTGATGATAAGGTTGTGGAACATTGTGATGACAAGCACATGGCACATTGTGATGACATGGGTCATGGAGCATTGTTCTGACAAGGGCATGTAGCATTGTGATGCCAAGGGTCATGGAGCACTCTGCTGACAAAGGCATGGAGCATTGTGATGACAAGGGTCACAGAGCATTGTGATGAAAAGTTCATGGAGCATTATGGTGACAAATTTCAAAGAGCACTGTGATGAGGAGGGCATGGACCATTGTGTTGACAAAGGTCATGAAGAAATGTGATGACTGGAGTCACGGAGCACTGTGATGACAAAGGCATGGAGCATTGTGATGATAGGGGCATGGATCATTGGTCTGACAAGTTTCATGGATTATTGTGATGATAGTGGGCATGGCACATTGTGATGGCAAGGGCATGGAGCATTGTTATGACCAGGTCATGAGTACTGTGAAGATAGGTGTCACTGAGCATTGTGATGACATATGTCATGGTGCATTGTGATGACAATGACATGGAGCATTGTGAAGCGAAGTGTCATGGAGGATTGTGATGACAACGGTAATGGAGCATTGTGATGACAAGGGCCATTGAGAATTGTGATGACAAGTTCGTGAAGCACTGTGATGAAAAGCACATGGAGCTTGCTATGACAGGGGTCATGGAGCATTGCGATGACAAGTGCATGGAGAATTGTGATTACAAGAGCATGTAACATTGTGATGAGAATTGTCATGGAGCATTGTGATGGCAAGACCGTGGAGCACTGTGATGAGAAGACCATGGATAATTGTGATGACGAAAGTCATGGAGCATTGTGATGACAAGGGCCATTGAGAATTTTGATGCCAACGTCGTGAAGCATTGTGATGACAAGCGCACGGAGCTTGCTATTACAGGGGACATGGAGCATTGCGATGAAAAGTGCATGGAGAATTGTGATGACAGGGGTCATGGAGCATTGTGATGGAAAAGGCATGGAGGTCTTCATGAAAGTGTTCAAGGAGCATTCTGACGACAAGTGTCAGTGAGCATTGTGATGACAAGTGTATTGTGCATTGTGATGACAAAGTTCATGGAGCACTGTGATGACACGGGCATGGAGTATTATGATGACAGGTATCATGGAGCGTTGCAATGACAAGTGTTGTGGAACAATGTGATCACAAGGGTTTGGAGCATTGTGATGATAGAGGTCAGGGATCATTTTGATTTCAAGGAGCAGTGAGCATTGTGATGAAAGGGGTCATGGAGCATTGTGATGAGAATATCATAGAGAATTGGGTTGAAAATATTCATGGAGTATTGTGATGACAGGGTTCTTGGAGCATTGTGATAACACGGGCATGGAGAATTGTGATGAGAAGGCCATAGTGCATTCTGATGACATGCGTCATGGAGGTTTGTGATGATAAGGGCAAGGAGCATTGTGATTACAGGGGTTTTGGAGCATTGTGATAAAAAGGGCATGGAGCCTTGTCATGACAGGGTTCAAGGAGCATACTGATGACAAGTGTCTGGGAGCATTGTGATGACAAGTGTATTGAGCATTGTTTTAACAAAGTTCATGGAGCATTGTGATGAGAAGACCATGGATAACTGTGATGAGGAGCGTCATGGGGCATTGTTATGACAAGTGTTAGGGAACATTGTGATCACAAGGCTTTGGGGCATTGTGATGACAGAGGTCATGGAGCATTTTGATTTCATTGTGATGACAAAAGCATGAAGCATTATGATGATGGGCATGATGCATTTTAATGACAGGGTTCATGGAGCATTGAGATGAAAAGGGGCAAGGAGGATTGTGATTACAGGTGTCTTGAAGCATTGTGATGACAAGCGAATGGAGCATTGTGAATGAGAAGGCCATGGAGTATTCTGATGGCATGCGCCATGGAGCTTTGTGATGACAAGTGCATGGAGCATTGTGATTACAGGGTCTTGGAGCATTGTGATCACAAGGGTCATGGAGTCTTGTGATGACAAGGCCGTGGAACCTTGTGATGGCAGGTGTCATGGAGCATTGTTATGACAGGGGTAATGGAGCATTGTGATGACAAGGACATCAGCATTGGTCTGAAGAATTTCATGGATTATTGTGATGAGAGTGGGCATGGAGCATTGTGATGACAAGGTCACGGAACACTGTGTTACATGGGTCATGGAGGATTGTAATGACAGGGGCATGGGGCCTTGTGATGAGAAGGGCATCGAGCATTGGTATCACAAGCGTCATGGAGCTTTGTGATGACAAGTGCATGGAGCAATTTGATGAGAGGGTTCATGGAGCATTGTGATGACAATGGCATGGAGCATTGTGATTCCAAAGGTTATGGAATTTTGTGATGAGAAATGTCATGGAGCAATTTGATGACAAGGGCATGGAGCATTGTGATTAGAAGGGCAGGGAGCATTGTGATGACAGGGTCATGGAGAAATTTGATGAAAAGGGTCATGGAGCATTTTGATTATAGGGGTTATAGAATATTGTGATGTCAGCGGTCATGGAGCTGTGTGATGAAAGGGGTCATGTAGCATTTTGATGACAGGGGTTATGGAACTTTGTGATGCCAGTGGTCATCGAACATTGTGATGATAAGTGCATGTAGCATTTTGATGACATGGTTCATGGAACATAGTGATGACAGGGGTGATGGAGTATTGGGATGACTAGTTAAGGAACATTGTGATATCAGTGGTGAGAGAGCATTTTGATGAGAAGCGCATGGAGCACTGTGATGACAAGTTTTATGGAGCATTGTGATGAAAAGTACATGGTGCATTGTGATGACATGGGTCATGCAGCCTTGTGCTGATAAGCACATGGAGCATTGTGATGACAAGGGTCATGGAGAATTGTGATGAAAAGTTCATGGAGCATTGTGGTGACACATGTCACAGAGACTTGTGATGACGACGGCATGAACCATTTTGATGAGAAAGGTCATGAAGCATTGTGATGACAGGAGTCACGGAAAATTTTGATGACGGGTCATGGAGCATTGTGATGACAAGGGCATGGATTATTGTGATGACAAGTGTCATGGAGCATTTTGATGACAGGTGTCCCGGATCATTGTGTTGTCTGGTGTTATGGAGTGTTTTGATGACAGTGGTCATGGAGCATTGTGATGACAGTGGTCATGGTGCATTGTGAGGACAGGGGTCATGGAGCATTGTGATCAGAAGTTCATGGAGCATTGTGCTGACAGTATTCATTGAGTATTGTGATGGCAGGTGTCATGGAGCTTTGTGATGACAAGTTCCTGGAGCATTGTGAGGAGAAGGGCTTGGAGCACTGTGGTGACAAGGGCCATTGAGAATTTTGATGACAAGGTCGTGAAGCATTGTTATGACAAGCACATGGAGCTTGCTATGGCAGGGGTCATGGGGCATTGCGATGACAAGTGCATGGAGCATTGTGATTACAGGGGTCTTGGAGCATTGTGATGACAATGACATGGACCATTGTGATGCCAAGGGTTATGGAGCGATGTGATGACAAATGTCATGGAGCATTTTGATGACAAGGGCATGGTGCATTGTGATGAGAAGGGCAGGGAGCATTGTGATGACAGGGTCATGGAGCAGTTTGATGAAAAGGGTCATAGAACATTTTGATTACATGGGTTATAGAATATTGTGATGTCTGGGATCATGGAGCATTGTGATGACAAGGGTCGCAGAGCATGGTGATGAAAAGTTCATGGAGCATTGTGGTGACAAATGTCAAAGAGACTTGTGATGACGAGGGCATGGACCATTGTGATGAGAAATGTCATGAAGCATTGTGATGACAGGAGACATGGTGCATTATGATGACGGGTCATGGAGCATTGTGATGACAAGGGCATGGAGCATTGTGATGACAGGGGCATGGAGAATTGGTCTTACAAGTTTCATGGATCATTGCGATGACAGTGGGAATGGCGCATTGTGATGACAAGGGCATGGATCATTGTGATGACAAGGTCATGCAGTATTTGAAGACAGGTGTCTGGGAGCATTTTGAAGACATAAGTCATGGCCCATTGTGATGACAATGCCATGGAGCGTTGTGATGCCAAGTGTCATGGAGGTTTGTGATGACTAAGGTAATGGAGCATTGTGATGATAAGGGCTTGGAGCCTTGTGATGACAAGGTTCATAGCACACTGTGCTGACAATGGCATGGAGCATTGTGATGACAATGGTCATGGAGCATTGTACTGAGAAAGGCTTTGAGCATTGTGATGACAATGGTCACAGACCATTATGATGAAAATTTCATAGAGCATTGTGGTGACAAATGTCACAGAGCCTTGTGAAAACGAGGGCATGGACCATTGTGATGACAAAGGTCATGAAGCATTGTGATGACTGGAGTCATGGAGCATTGTGATGACAGGGCTCATGGACCATTGTGATGGCAAGGGCATGGATCATTGTGATGACAAGTGTCATGGAGCATTTTGATGACAAGTGTCCCGGATCACTGTGTTGTCTGGTGTCATGGAGTGTTGTGCTGACAGGGGTCATGAAGCATTGTGATGACAGGGGTCATGGAGCATTGTGATCAAAATTTCATGGAGCATGGGACTGACAGTATTCATTGAGTATTGTGATGGCATGGGTCATGGAGCATTGTGATGACAATGGAATGGAGCATTGTGATGACAAGGTCCTGGAGCATTGTGAGGAGAAGACCATGGAGCCTTGTGATGACAAGTATCATGGAGCATTCTGATGAAAAGGGGCATGGAGTACTGTGATTGCAAGGGTCTTGGAGCATTGTGAAGAATAGGGCATGGATGATTGTGATGAAAGAGCATGGTGCCTTGTCATAAGAGGGTTCAAGGAGCATACTAACGACAAGTGTCAGGGAGCATTGTGATGACAAGTGTATTGAGCATTGTGATGACAAAGGTCATGGAGCATTGTGATGAGAAGACCATGGATAATTGTGATGATGAGCGTCATGGGGAGTTGTGATGACAAGTGTTATGGAACACTGTGAACACAATGGTTTGGAGCATTGTGATGACAGAGGTTATGGTGCATTCTGATTTCATTGTGATGACAATAGCATGAAGCATTATGATGATGGGCATGGTTCATTGTGATGACAGAGTTCATGCAGCATTTTGATGAAAAGGGCATGGAGCATTGTGATGAGAAGGCCATGGAGCTGTCTGATGACATGCGTCATGGTTCTTTGTGATGAAAAGAGCATGGAGCAGTGTGATTACAGGGGTCTTGGAGCATTGTGATGACAAGTGTCATGGAGCCTTGTGATGACCAGGCCGTGGAACATTGTCATGACAGGGTTGTGGGAGTATTGTAATGACTAGTGACGGAACATTTTGATATCTTCGGTGAAAGAGCATTTTAATGAGAAGTGCATGGAGCTTTGTGATGACAAGGTTTATGGTGCATTGGGATGACAAAGATGTGGAACATTGTGATGACAAGTGCATGGCATATTGTGATGACATGGGTCATGGAGCATTGTGCTGACAAGCTCATGGAGCATTGTGATGACAAGGGACATGGAGCACTCTGCTGACAAAGGCATGGAGCATTGTGATGACAAGGGTCACAGAGCATTGTGATGATAAGTTCATGGAGCATTATGGTGACAAAGTTCACAGAACCCTGTGATTACGAGGGCAAGGACCATTGTGATGACAAAGATCAAGAAGCAGTGTGATGACTGGAGTCACGGAACATTGTGATGACAAGGTCATGGAGCATTGTGATGACAGGGGCATGGAGCATTGTGATGACAAGGGCATGGAGCATTGTGATGACAGTGGCATGGAGCATTGGTCTGAGAAGTATCATGGATTATTGTGATGAAAGTGTGCATGTCGCATTGTGATGACAAGGGCATTGAACATTTTTATGACCAGGTCATGGATTATTGTGAAGACAGGTATCAGGGAGTATTGTGATGACATATGTCCTGGTGCATTGTGATGACAATGTCATGGAGCATTGTGAAGCCAAGTGTCATGGAGGATTGTGATGACAAAGGTAATGGAGCATTGTGATGACAAGGGCTTGGAGCATTGTGGTGACAAGGGCCATTGAGAATTCTGATGACAAGGTTGTGAAGCATAGTTATGACAAGCACACGGAGCTTGCTATGACATGGGTCATGGAGCATTGAGAGCACAAGTGCATGGAGCATTGTGATTAGAGGGGTCACGGAACATTGTGATGACAAGGGCATGGAGCATGGTGATGACAATGCCATGGAGCATTCTGATGACATGCGTCCTGTAGATTTGTGATGAAAAGCACATGGAGCATTGTGATTACAGGGGTCTTGGAGCATTGTGATGACAATGTTCATGGAGCCTTGTGATGACAACGCCGTGGAACATTGTGATGGCAGGGGTAATGGAGAATTGTTATGACAGGGGTAATGGAGCATTGTGATGACAAGGGCATGGAACATTGGTTTGAAATGTTTCATGTATTATTGTGATGAGTGTGGGCATGGAGCTTTGTGATGACAAGGGCAGGGAACACGCTGATACATGGGTCATGGAGGATTGTAATGACAAGGCATGGATCATTGTGATGAGAAAGGCATCGAGCATTGTGATGACAAGCGTCATGGAGATTTGGGATGACAATGCATGGAGTAATGTGATGAGATGTTTCATGGAGCATTGTGATGACAATGGAATGCAGCACTGTGATGCCAAGGGTCATGGAGCTTTGTGATGACAAATGTAAGGAGCATTTTGATGACAAGGGCGTGGTGCATTGTGATGAGTATTGCAGGGAGCATTCTGATGACAGGTTCATGGAACAATTTGATGGAAAGTGTCAGGGAATATTTTGATGACAGGGGTTATGGAACATTGTGATGTCAGTGGTCAAGGAGCATTGTGATGATAAGGGCATGTAGCATTTTGATGACAGGGGTCATGGAACATTGTGATGACAGTTTTGAGGGAGTATTGTGATGACTGGTGATGGAACATTGTGATATCAGTGGTGAGAGAGCATTTAGAAGAGAAGTGCATGGAGCATTGTGATGACAAGGTTTATGGAAAATTGTGATGACAAGGTTGTGGAGCATTGTGATGACAAGTGCATGGCACATTGTGATGACATGTGTCTTGGAGCATTGTGCTGACAAACGCATGGAGCATTATGATGACAAGGGTCATGGAGCATTGTGCTGACAGTGGCATGGAGCATTGTGATGACAAGTGTTACAGAGCATTGTGATGACGAGAGAATTAACCATTGTGATGAAAAAGTTCACAAAGCATTGTGATGGCTGGAGTCACGGATCATTATGATGTGAGGCGTCATGGAGCATTGTGATGACAGGGGCATGGAGCATTGGTCTGACAATTTTCATGAATTATTGCTATGAGAGTGGACAGGGCACATTGTGATGACAAGGGCATGGAACATAGTTATGACAAGGTCATGTAGTATTGTGAAGACAGGTGTCAGGGAGCACTGTGATGACATATGTCATGGTGCATTGTGATGACAATGGCATGGAGCATTGTCATTCCAAGTGTCATGGAGGATTGTGATTACAAATGTAATGGAGCCTTGTGATGCCAAGTGTCATGGAGGATTGTGATGACAAAGGTAATGGAGCATTGTGATGACAATTTCTTTTAGAATTGTGAAGAAACGGGTCATGGAGCATTGTGATGACAAGGGCCATTGAGAATTTTGATGCAAATGTCGTGAAGCATTTTGATGACAAGCGCATGGAGCTTGCTATGACAGGGGACATGGAGCATTGCTATGAAAAGTGCATGGAAAACTGTGATGACAAGACCACGTAACATTGTGATGAGAAGTGTCATGGAGTATTGTGATGACAAGGACGTGGAGAATTGTGATGACAAGGGACATGGAGCATTGTGATGACCAGGGCATGGAGCATAGTGGTGGCAAGACAGTGGAGCAGTGTGATGAGAAGGCCATGTATAATTGTGATGACGAGAGTCATGGAGCACTGTAATGACAAGGGACATGGAGCATTATGATGACAGGTGTCATGGAGCATTGTGATGACAGGACTCATGGAGCATTGTGATGACATGGGTCATGGAGCATTCTGATGACAAGCTTGTTGAGTTTTGTGATGACAATTGCCTGGAGCATAGTGATGAAAAGGGCATGGAGCATTGTGATGAAAAAGGCATGGAGCCTTTTCAAGACAGGTTTCAAGGAGCATTCTGAAGACAAATGTCAGGGAGCATTGTGATGACAAGGGCATGGAGCATGGTGATGAGAAGGCCATGGAGACTTCTGATGATATAGGTCATGGAGCTTTTTGATGACAAGGGCATGGAGTGTTGTGATTACAGGGGTCTTGGAGCATTGTGATGAAAAGTGCATGGATCATTGTGATGAATAAGGCATGGAGCCTTGTCATGACAGGGTTCAAGGAGCATACTGAGGACAAGTGTCAGGGAGCATTGAGCTGACAAGTGTATAGAGCATTGTGATGACAAAGGTCAAGGAGCATTGTGATGAGAAAACCATGGATAATTGTGATGAGGAGCGTCATGGGGAATTGTGATGACAAGTGTTATGGAACATTCTGATCACAACTGTTTGGAGCATTGAGATGACAGAAGTCATGGAGCATTTTGATGAGAAGGCCATGGAGCATTCTGATGACATGCGTCATGGAGCTTTGTGATGACAAGTGCATGGAGCATTGCGATTACAGGGTCCTTTGAGAATTGTGATGACAAGGGTCATGGAGCCTTGTGATGATTTGGCCGTGGAACCTTGTGATGGCAGGGGTCATGGAGCATTGTTATGACACGGGAAATGGAGCCTTTTGATGACAAGTGCATGGAGCATTGATGTGACAAGTTATATGGATTATTGTGATGAGAGTGGGCATGCAGCATTGTGATGACAAGGGCACGGAACACGGTGATACATGGACCATGGAACATTGTAATGACAAGGGCCTGCAGCATTGTGATAAGATTGGCATCAAGCAGTGTGATGACAAGCGTCATGGAGCTTTTTGATGACAAGGGCATGGAGCAATGTGATGAGAGGGTTCATGGAGCATTGTGATGACAATGGCATGGAGCATTGTGATGCCAAGGGTCATGGAGCACTGGGATAACAAGCGTCACGGAACATTCTGATTACAGGGGTCGTGGAGAATTGGGATGACAAGCACATGGATCATTGTCATGACAAGTGTCATGGAGCATTTTGATGACAAGTGTCCCAGATCATTGTGCTGTCAGTGGTCAGGGAGCGCTGTGTTGACAGTGGTCATGGAGCTTTGTGATGACAGGGGAAATGGAGCATTGTGATGAGAAGGCCATGGAGCATTCTGATGACATGCATCATGGAGCTTTGTGATGACAAGGGCATGGAGCATTGTGATTACAGGGGTCATGGAACATTGTGATGACAGGGGTGAGGGAGTATAGTGATGACTAGTGATGGAACATTGTGATATCAGTTGTGAGAGAGCATTTTGATGAGAAGTGCCTGGTGCATTGTGATGACAAGTTTTATGGAGCACTCTGATGACAAGGTTGTGGAGCATTGTGATGAGAAGCGCATGATACATTGTGATGACATGGGTCATGGAGCATTGTGCTGAGAAGCGCATGGCGCTTTGTGATGACAAAGGTCATGGAGCATTGTGATGAAAAGTTCATGGAGCATTGTGGTGACAAAGGTCACAGAGACTTCTGATGACCAGGGCATGGACCACTGTGATGTCAAAGGTCATGAAGCATTGTGATGACTGGAGTCACGGAGCTTTGTGATGACAGGGTTCATGGTGTATTGTGATGACAACGGCATGGAGCACTGTGATCATAGGGGCATGGAGAATTGGTCTGACAACTTTCATGGATTATTGTGATGAGTGTAGGCATGGTGCATTGTGAAGATAAGGGCATGGAGCATTGTGATGACAAGGGCATGGAGCATTGTGATAACAGTGGCATGGAACATTGGTCTTACAAGTTTCATGGATTATTTTGATGACAGTGGGCAAGGCACATTGTGATGACAAGGGCATGGAGAATTGTGATGACAAAGTCAAGTGTATTGTGAAGACAGGTGTCAGGGAGCGTTCTATTGACATATGACATGGTCCATTGTGATGACAATGGCATGGAGCATTGTGATGCCAAATGTCATGGAGGATTGTGATGACAAAGGTAATGGAGCATTTTCATGACAAGCGCTTGGAGCATTGTGATGACAAGGGTCATGGAGCATTTTGATGAGAAGAGCATGGAGCATTGTGATGACAAGGGCCATTGATAATTATGATGACAAGGTCGTGAAGCGTTGTGATAAAAAACATATGGAGCTTGCTATGACAGGGTTCATGGAACATTGCGATTACAATTGCATGGAGAATTGTGATGACAAGATCATGTAACATTGTGATGAAAAGTGTCATGGATCCTTGTGATGGCAATACCATGGAACACTGTGATGAGAAGACCATGTATAATTGTGATGACAAGGGTCATGGAGCACTGTAATGACAAGGGGCAAGGAGCATTTTGATGACAGGTGTCATGGAGCATTGTGATAGCAGGGGTCATGGAGTATTGTGATGACAGCTGTTATGGAGCATTCTGATGACAAGCTTGTGGAGTATTGTGTTGACAATGGCATGGAGCATTGTGATGCAAAGGGCATGGAGCATTGTGATGAAAAAGGCATGGAGCATTTTCATGACAGGGTTCAAGGAGCATTCTGACGACAAGTGTCAGGGAGCATTGTGATGACAAGTGTATTGAGCATTGTGATGAAAAAAGGTCATGGAGCATTGTGATGACAAGTGCAAGGAGTATTGTTATTACAGGCATCCTGGAGTGTTGTGAAGACAAGTGTTATGGAACAATGTGATCACAATGATTTGGAACATTGTGATGACAGAGGTCATGGATCATTTTGATTTCAAGGAGCATGGAGAATTGTAATGATAGGGGTAATGGAGTATTGTGATGAGAAGTTCATTGAGCATTGGGCTGAAAATGTTCTTGGAGTATTGTTATGAAATTGGTCATGGAGCATTGTGATGACAAGGGAATGGAGCATTGTGATGACAAGGTCCTGGAGCATTGTGATGAGAAGACAATGGAGCCTTGTGTTGACAAGTCTCATGGAGCATTCTGATGAAAAGGGGCATGGATCATTATGATGACAGTGGTCTTGGGGCATTGAGATGACAAGGTCATGGAGCATAGTGATGAGAAGGCCATGGAGCATTCTGATGACATGCATAATGGAGCTTTGTGATGACAAGAGCAAGGAGCATTGAGATTAGAGTGTTCTTGGAGCATTTTGATGAAAAGGGCATGGATCATTGTGATGAAAAATGCATGGAGCCTTGTCATGAAAGGGTTCAAGGAGCATTCTGACGACAAGTGTCATGGAGCATTGTGATGACAAGTGTATTGAGCATTGTGATGACAAAGATCATGGAGCATTGTGATGAGAAGACCATGGATAATTGTGATGACCAGAGTCATGGTGCATTGTGATGACAAGTGTTATGGAACATTGTGATCACAAGGGTTTGGAGCATTGTGATGACAGAGGTCATGGAGCATTTTAATTTCATTGTGATGACAATAGTATGAAGCATTTTGATGATGGGCATGGTGCATTGTTATGACAGGGTTCATGGAGCATTGAGATGAAAAGGGGCAGTGAGCATTGTCATTACAGGAGTCTTGGTGAATTGTGATGACAAGGGTATGGAGCATCATGAATGAGAAGGCCATGGAGCATTCTGATTACATGTGTCATGGATCTTTGTGATGACATGGGTATGGAGATTTGTGATTACATTGTCTTGGAGCATTGTGATGAAAAGTGTCATGGAGTCTTGTGATGACAAGGTCGTGGAACCTTTTGTGGGCTGGTGTCATGGAGCAGTGTTATGACAGTGGTAATGGTGCATTGTGATGACAAGGGCATGGAGAATTGGTCTGAAAAGTTTCATGGATTATTGTGATGACAAGGGCACGGATCACTTTGATACATGGGTCATGGTTGATTGTAATGACAAGGGCAGGTAGCATTGTGATGAGAAGGGCATCAAGCATTGGGATCACAAGCGTCATGGAGCTTTGTGATGACAAGGGCATGGAGCAATGTGATGAGAGGCTTCATGGAGCATTGTGATGACAATGGCATGGAGCATTGTGATGCTAAGTGTCATGGAGCTTTGTGATGACAAAGGTCAAGGAGCATTTTGATGACAAGGTCGAGGTGCGTTGTGATGAGAAGGGCAGGGAGCATTGTGATAACAGGGTCATAGAGCAGTTTGATGAAAAAGGTCATGGAACATTTTGATGAGAGTGGTTATGGAAAATTGTGGTGTCAGGGGTCATGGGGCATTGTGATGATAAGGGTATAGGAGTATTTTGATGACAGGGTTTATGGAACATTGTGATGTCATGGGTCATGGAGCATTTAATGATAAGTGCATGTAGCATTGTGATGATAGGGGTCATGGAACATTGTGATGACAGGGGTGAGGGAGTATTGTGAAGACTAGTGATGGAACACTGTGATATCAGTGGTGAGAGAGCATTTTGATGAGAAGTGCATGGAGCATTGTGATGACACGGTTTATGGAGCATTGTGATGACAAGGATGTGGAGCATTGTGATGACATGGGTCAAAAAGCATTGTGCTGAAAACCGCATGGAGCATTGTGATGACAAGTGTCATGGATCATTGTGCTGACAAAGGCATGTTGCATTTTGATGACCAGGGTCACAGAGCATTGTGATGAATATTTCAGGGAGCACTGTGGTGACAAAGGTAACAGAGCCTTGTTTGACAAGGGCATGGACCATTGTGATGACAAAGGTCATGAAGCATTTTGATGACTGGAGTCACGGAGCATTGGGATGACAGGGGTCATGGAGCATTGTGATGACAGGATTCATGGGGCATTGTGATGAGAAGGTCATGGAGCATTGGGCTGAAAATGTTCATCGAGTATTGTGAGGACAGGGCTCATGTGGCATTTTGATGACAAGGGAATGGAGCATTGTGATGAAAAGGGCATGGAGCATGGTGATGAGAAGGCCATGGAGAATTCTGAACTCATGTGTCATGAAGTTTTGGGATGACAAGGGCATGGAGCATTGTGATTGCAGTGGTCTTGGAGCATTGTGAGGAAAAGGGCATGGATCATTGTGATGAAAAAGGCATGGAGCCTTGTCATGACAGGGTTCAAGGAGCATACTAACGACAAGTGTCATAGAGCATTGTGATGACAAGTGTATTGAGCATTGTGATGACAAAGGTCATGGAGTATTGTGAATAGAAGACCATGGATAATTGTGATGATGAGCGTTATGGGGCTCTGTGATGACAAGTGTTATGGAACATTGTGATCACAACGGTTTGGAGCATTGTGATGACAGAGGTCCTGGAGCGTTTTGATTTCATTTTGATGACAATTGCATGAAGCATTATGATGATGGGCATGGTGCATTGTGATGACACGGTTCATGGAGCATTGAGATGAAAAGGGGAATGGAGCATTGTGATTACAGGTGTCTTGGAGCATTGTGATGATGAGGGCATGGAGCATCATAAATGAGAAGGCCATGGAGCATTCTGATGACATGCGTCATGGAGCTTTGTGATGACAAGTGTATGGAGAATTGTGATTACAGTGTCTTGGAACATTGTGATGACAAGTGTCATGGAGTCTTGTGATGACAAGGCCGTGGAACATTGTGATGGCAGGGGTCATGGAGCATTGTTATGACAGGGGTAATGGAGCATTGTGATGACAAGGGCATGGAGCACTGGTCTGAAATATTTTATGGATTATTATGATGAGAGTGGGCATGGAGCATTGTGATGACAAGGGAACAGAACACTTTGATACATGGGTCATGGAGGATGGTAATGACAAGGGCACAGAACACTTTGATACATGGGTCATGGAGGATTGTAATGACAAGGGCATGGAACATTGTGATGAGAAAGGCATCGAGCATTGGGATCACAAGCGTCATGGAGCTTTGTGATGACAAGGGCATGGAGCAATGTGATGAGAGTCTTCATGGAGCATTGTGATGACTATGGCATGGAGCATTGTGATGCCAAGGGTCATGGAGCTTTGTGATGACAAAGGTCATGGAGCCTTTTGATGACGAGGTCGTGGTGCATTGTGATGAGAAGTGCAGCGATCATTGTGATAATAGGTTCATGGAGCAATTTGATGAAAAAGGTCATGGAGCATTTTGATGAGAGTGGTTATGGAAAATTGTGATGACAGGGGTCATGGAGCATTGAGATGAAATGGTTAATGTAGCATTTTGATGACAGGGGTTATGGAACATTGTGATGGCACGGGTCATGGAGCATTTTGATGATAAGTGCATGTAGCACTGTGATGATAGGGGTCATGGAACATTGTGATGACAGCGGTGAGGGAATATTGTGAAGACTAGTGATGGAATATAGTGATACCAGTGGTGAGAGGGCATTTTGATGATAAGTGCATGGAACATTGTGATGACAAGGTTTATGGAGCATTGTGATGATTATGATGTGGAGCATTGTGATGACAAGCGCATGGTACATTGTGATGCCATGGGTCAAGGAGCATTGTGATGACAAGCGCATGGAGCATTGTGATGACAAGTGTCATGGATCATTGTGCTGACAAATGCATGGTGCATTGTGATGACAAGGGTCACAGAGCATTGTGATGAAATGTTCATGGAGCACTGTGGTGACAAATGACACAGAGCCTTGTGTGACAAGGCATGGACCATTCTAATGACAAAAGTCATGAAGCATTGTGATGACTGGAGTCACGGAGCATTGTGATGACAGGGGTCATGGAGCATTGTGATGACAGGATTCATGGGGCATTGTGATGAGAAGGTCATGGAGCATTGGGCTGAAAATATTCAAGGAGTATTGTGATGACAGGGGTCATGGGGCAATTTGATGACAAGGGAAAGGAGCATTGTGATGAAAATGGCATGGAGCATGGTGATGAGAAGGCCATGGAGCATTCTGAAGACATATGTCATGAAGCTTTGTGATGACAAGGGCATGGAGCATTGTGATTACAGGGGTCTTGGAGGATTGTCAGGAAGAGGGCATGGATCACTGTGATTAAAAAGGCATGGAGCCTTCTCATGACAGGTTTCAAGGAGCATACTGACGACAAGTGTCAGCGAGCATTGTGATGACAAGTGTATTGAGCATTGTGATGACAAAGGTCATGGAGCATTGTGATGACAAGGGTCATGGAGCATTGTGATTAGATGGTCATGGATCATTGGGCTGAAAATGTTCATGGAGTATTGTGATGACAGCTGTCATGGAGCATTGTGATGACAAGGGAATGGAGCATTGTGATGACAAGGTCCTGGCGCATTGTGATGAGAAAACCATGGAGCCTTGTGATGACATTCTCATGGAGCATTCTAATGAAAATGGGCATGGAGCATTGTGATTACAGGGGTCGTGGAGCATTCTGATGACAAGGGAATGGTGCATTGTGGAGAAGGCCATGGAACATTCTGGAGACATGCATCATGGAGCTTTGTGATGACAAGGGCATGGAGCATTGTGATTTCATGTGTATGGGGCCTTGTGATGACCACGGTCATGGAGCCTTGTGATGACAAGGCTGTGGAACATTATGATGACTGGGATCATGGAGAATTGTTATGACAGCGGTAATGGAGCATTGTGATGACAAGGCCATGGGGCATTGGTCTGAAAATTTTCATGGATTATTGTGATGAGAGTGGGCCTGGAGCATTGTGATGACAAGGGCCTGGAACACTGTGGGACAGGGTTCATGGAGGACTGTAATGACAAGGCCATGGAGCACTGTTATGAGAACTGCATCGAGCATTGTGATGACAAGCATCATGGAGATTTGCGATGACAAGGGCATGGAGCAATGTGATGAGAAGGTTCCTGAGGCATTGTGATGACAATGACATGGAGCATTGTGATGCCAAGAGTCATTGAGATTTGTGATGACAAAAGTTATGGAGCATTATGATGACATGTGCTATGGAGCATTGTGAGGTCAGGGGTCATGGAGCTCTGTGATGATAAGGGCATGTAGTATTGTCATGACAGTGGTCATGGAACATTGGGATGAGAAACGTGAGGGAGTATTGTGATGACTAGTTATGGAACATTGTGATATCAGTGGTGACAGAGCATTTTGATGAGAAGTGCTTGGAGCATTGTGATGAAAAGCTGGTGGAGCATTGTGTTGACAAGCGCATGGAGCATTGTGATGACAAGTGTCTTTGCGTATTGTGCTGAGAAAGGCATGGAGGATTGTGATGACAAGGGTCATGGACCATTGTGATGAAAATTACATGGAGCATTGTGGTGACAGAGGTCACAGAGTCTTGTGATGATGAGGGCATTGACCATTGTGATGACAAAGATCATGAAGCATTGTGATGAATGGAGTCATGGAGCATTGTGATGACAACGGTCATGGAGCATTGGGATGACAAGGGCATAGAGCATTGTGATGACAGGGGCATGGAGCATTTTGATGGTAAAACCATGAAGCATTGTGATGAGAAGACCTAGGGTAACTGTGTTGAGGAGCATCATGGAGCACGGTACTGACAAAGGGCATGAAGCATTGTGATGACAGGTGTCAGGGAACATTGTGATGACAGAGGTCATGGAGCATTGTGATGAAAAGGGCTTGGAGCATTGTGATGACAAGTGTCATGGAGCATTGTGATGACAATGGCATGGAGCATTGTGATGACAACGTCATGGATTATTGTTAAGACAGGTGTCAGGGAGCATTGTGATGACATATGTCATGTTCCATTGTGATGCCAATGACATGGAGCATTGTGATGCCAAGTGTCAAGGAGGATTGTGATGACAAAGGTAAAGGAATTGTGATGACAAGGGCATGGATCATTGAGATGACAAGGGCCATTGAGAATTTTAATGACAAGGTCTTGAAACATTGTGATGACAAGCGCATGGAGCTTGCTATGACAGGGGTCCTGGAGCATTGTGATGATAAGTGCATGCAGAATTGTGATGACAAGAGCATGTAACACTGTGAGGAGAAGTGTCAAGGAGCACTGTGATGACAAGGATGAGGAGAATTGTGATGACAAGGGTCATGGAGCATTGAGATGACCTGGGCACGGAGCATTGTGATGGTAAAACCCTGAAGCATTGTGGTGAGAAGACCTTGGGTAATTGTGATGACGAGCATCATGGAGCACTGTACTGACAAGGGGCATGGAGCATTGTGATGACAGGTGTCAGGGAACATTGTGATTACAGATGTATGGAGCATTGTGATGACAAGGGCATGGAGCATTGTGATGACAAGGGCCTGGAGCAATGTGATGACAAGTGTCATGGAGCATTATGATGATACTGGCATGCAGCACTGTCATGACAAGGGACAGTGAGAATTTTTATAACAATGTAATGAAGCATTGTGATGACAAGCATATGGAGCTTGCTATGATATGGGTCAGGGAGCATTGCGATGACAAGTGCATGGAAAATTGTGATGACAAGAGCATGTAACATTGTGATGAGAAGCGTCATCGAGCATTGTGATGACAAAGAGGTGGAGAATTGTGATGACAATGGACATGGAGCACTGTGATGACCAGGGTATGGAGTAATGTGATGGCAAGACGGTGGAGCATTGTGATGAGAAGGCCATGGATAATTGTGATGATGAGCATCATGGAGCATTATGATGACAAGAGCCGTGGAGCATTCTGACATAAAATATCACTTATGAAGGAAATGTAAACATGGCTACACATGAACTGAATTAGGAAAGAGAACAGAGTCTCACATTTAGAAAATATACTTATGCCTGCTTAAGGGGAAAGAGAGGTAGGGAGATGCACAAAACCAGAGTTTGATATTAGCACAGGTACCGTTGCATAATCCAAATACAGAATAGACAAGAGCTACTCCTACCTCAGTGAACGGGACTCAACAGCCCTATTCCCGCAGAGGAATATATCTGACTAGTAAGAATCTTAAAACCTATGTATTGATATGTCTCCATCAGGGAATCAAGTGTGTCTAAAATGGCAGAATCATGGCAGTGAGAATCAGCTCAAACCCAGCATAAAAAGGAATTTCAAAAAAAACAAAAAAACAGGGAAATTCTTTGCAATTCCTTCAGGGGCTCTGATGAAACCTGGAATGACTGTATCTACAAAGACAGCTGGATGTGGCATAAGGCAGGACACTTGGGACTGAGAGGATTGGTGAGATTTGGTGAGCAAATGCAGACCACTGAAAGCAAAATTTCGTGGCACACATTCCAAGGGTCCCAACTCTCCAGGTTGAAGGGAATACTACTACAGCTATACCATGTATGGGAAAACTAGAGAATGGACACACTGTGAATACAAAAGGTTTTTAAAACTCAAATAATTGTCCCTCTCCTGGTGCACTGGTTTGAATTTCCAACTGCTTTACTATCAATCTCCCAACTTTGAGAGACAGCCCCTTTAAACTCCTTGTTCTCACATGTTGCCAATTGGCAGAGGATGAAAGGTAAGATGGAGAACCAATGAGAGAGAAGCTGTTAGGCATTTGGACGGGCACATGTCACTCTAATTTCCTGGCAGGAAGAAGAATTAATCAAAGTCTCAGCCACTCGCCGGGAACCAATATAGGTCCTGAAACAAAATTTTGGACTTTCGGTCAGCTCACAAAAAATGAATTGATAAATGGAGTTCAGGGGCACAGCAATTCACAAACGGGCAGAGTAATAAAGGAAAACTATCGTCCAAAAATCTGTTGAGGGAAGGCAACGAGGTGGACTTGAAAGCGAGCCAGAATAGCAGGAAACGGATTTCAAGAGGTACATTGGAATTGCCTTAAAGCACAGGAAGAGGGGCACAACTTCGACAATGATGCACTTGGCCAAGAAGTGTGTATGCGTATACTCCTGAATATATTCAGGAGAAAACGCATACGCCCTTTTTGGCCAAGCAAGCATGCGGTCAATGCAAATCTGCACTACAAAGAACTATCACTTCCCACTGGTCAAAAGGGACATCCGCAAAATGTGTAAACACCAGAAAGGCAAGAAAGGCCCTGCAGAACTGGGAGCCTAGTTATGCTGATTGGCAGGATGTAAATTGCCAACTGCCTCTCTGGAGGAGTGCACTGTGTTCCCTACAACAAGTAAACAACAGAGCTACAGAGACAAGGGAACTTCCAGTCTAGGGAATATACCTTGGAAAACTGAAAATCAATAAGACAGAGCCACCCCACCATTTAGAGCTGCACTGCTTACAAGAACCTCAACTTGGGTACACCTTAAATATCCCAGGAAAGACAAAAATGGTTCAAAAATTGTGGTACTTACGTACGATGGAATATCCCTCAGCCATGAAATCAATGTGATGAAGCCAGTAGCAGCAAAAAGAGTGGATTCAGGTACGATGATTCTAAGTGAAATAAGTCACAGAAAAATAGAAACATATCATAAGGTATCACTCATGAAGGTCCTGTAAACATGTCTACATATGAACTGAGTTAGGAAAGATAACAGAGTCTCACATTTAGAAAACAGTCTTATGCCTGCTTAAGGGGGAAGGAGAGGTGTGGTGATGCATAAAAGCAGAGATTGATATTAGTACAGGTACCGTTCCAAAAACCAACTACGGAATACACAAGACCTACTCTTTCCTCAGTGAAAGGGACTCAAAACCCCATATTTCCTGCAGAGGAATATATCTGACTAGTAAGAATCTTAAAACCTATGTATTGATATGTCTCCATAAGGGAACCAGGTGTGTCTAGACTGGCATAAACATGGCAGTGACAATCAGCTCAAACCCACTATAAAAAGAATTTCAAAAACAAAACAAAAAAAACAGGGAAGTTCTTTACAATTCCTTCAGGGTCTCTGATGAAACCTGGAATGACCCTATTTACAAGGACAGCTGGATGTGGCATAAGGGTGGACACTTGGGACTGAGAGGATCGGTGAGATTTGGTGAGCAAATGCAGACCATTTAAAGTAATAATGAGTGGCACACATTCCAAGGGTCCCAACTCTCCAGGTTGAAGGGAATATTACTACAGCTGTAACTTGTACGGGACACCTAGAGAATGGACACACTGTGAATATGAAAGGTTTCTAAAATTCA
Organism: Hyperoodon ampullatus; assembly: GCF_949752795.1. Classification (NCBI taxonomy): domain Eukaryota; kingdom Metazoa; phylum Chordata; class Mammalia; order Artiodactyla; family Ziphiidae; genus Hyperoodon; species Hyperoodon ampullatus. Next base: position 129,023 of record NW_027640499.1, on the reverse strand, counting down.
ACTAATATTCCCTCTCCTGGTGCTCCGGTCTGATTTTCCAACTGCTTTACTATCAATCTCCCAACTTGGAGAGACAGCCCCTTTAACCTCCTGGTTAGCACATGTTGCCAATTTGGCAGAGGATGAAAGGGAAGAGGGAGAACCAATGAGAGAGTAGCTGTTAGGCATTTGGACGGGCACATGTCACTCTAATTTCCCGGCAGGAAGAGGATTTAACCAAAGTCTCAGCCACCCGCCGGGAACCAGTATGGGTCCTGAACCCAAATTTTGGACTTGCGGTCTGCTCACAAATAACGAGATGAATAATGGAGCTCAGGGGCACAGGAATTCACAAACTGGCAGAGTAATAAAGGACAACTATCGTCCAAAAATCTATTGAGGGAAGGCAACTAGTCGGACTTGAAAGCGAGCCAGAATATCAGGAAACAGATTTCAAGAGGTACATTGGAATCGCCTTTAAAGCACAGGAAGAGGGGCACAATTTCGACAATGATGCACGTGGCCAAAAACGGCGTTTGCATTTTCTCCTTAATATATTCAGGAGAAAATGCATACGTCCTTTTTGGCAAAGCAAGCAAGCGGGCAATGCAAATCTGCACTACAAAGATGTATCACTTCCCACCAGTCAAAAGGGAGATCTGCAAAATGTGTAAAAACCAGAAAGGCAAGACAGGCCATGGAGAACAGGGAGCCTAGTTATGCTGATGGGCAGGATGTAAATTGCCAACTCCTCTCTGTAGGAGTGCATTGTGTTCCCTAAAACAAGTAAACAACAGAGCTACAGAGCCAAGAGCACATCCAGTCTAGGGAATATACCTTGGGAAAACTGATAATCAATAAGACAGATCCACCCCAAAATTTAGGGCTGCACTGCTTACAAGAACCTCAACTTGGGTACACCTGAAATATCCCAGGAAAGACAAATATGTTTCAAGAAATTGTGGTATTTACTTACGATATAATATCCTTCAGCCATGAAATCAATGTCATAGAGCCAGTAGCAGCCAAATGAGTGGATTAAGGTACGATGATTCTAAGTGAAATAAGTCACAGAGAAAAAGAAACTTATCATAAGATATCACTTATGAAGGTCCTGTAAACATGGCTACACATGAACTGAGTTAGGAAAGGGAACAGAGTCTGACATTTAGAAAACACTCTTATGCCTGCTTAAGGGGGAAGGAGAGGTGGGGTGATGCATAAATCCAGAGTCCTAAATTAGCACAGATACCGTTCCATAAACCAAGTATGTAATAGACAGCACCTACTCCCGGCACAATGAACTGGACTCAACAACCCCTATTCATTGCAGAGGAATATATCTGATTATAATAATTCTAAAACATATGTATTCTCATGTCTCCATAAAGGAATCATGCATGTGTATAACGTCATGAACACAGCAGTGAAATCAGCTAAACACACTTATAAAAATAAATTTCAAAAGCAAAATGCAAAAACAGCAAAACAGAGAGAAAGTCTTAAAAATTACGTTCATGGAATGTGATGCAACCTGGATTGACCACCTTTACACCCACAGCTGGAGGAGACATAAGTCTGGACACTTGGGGCTGACAAGATTGCTGAGGTTGTGTGAGCAAAAGAACACCACTTAGAGCAATACTGTGTGCTACCCATTCTAGTGGTCCCAACTCTCCAGGTTTAAGGGAATCTTCCTACAGTTAAAACATGAATGGGAAACCCGTTGGATGGTACACTGTGTAATCGGGAAAGTTTTCTAAAATGTACCTCATTTTTCCTTTCCTCGTGCTCGGCTTAGCCATTCCATCTGCAATACTGAAAATCTCCCCACTTGGAGTGTCAGCGCCTTTACTCTCCTGTTATGCACAGTTTGCAAATTGTGCAGAGGATGAACATTAAGAGGGGAAACAAATGAGAGATTAGCTGTAGGTGTTTGGATGGGCACATGTCACTCTAGTTTCCCATCAGGAAGAAGAATTAAACAAAGGCTCAGCCTGCAACCCTGGAACCATACTAGGGCCTAAAGCCATCCTGCGGTATTGCAGCCAGCTCACAAATAAGCGAGTTGAAAAATGGAAATCAGGGGCACAACAATTCACAATCTTGCAGAGTTATAAAGGACAACTATCATCCAGAAACATATTGAGGTAAGGCAGTGAAGAGGATTTGAAAGCAAGGCAGAATTGAAGGAAACAGATTTCAAGAGGTAGATTGGAGTCATTTTTAAAGCACATGAAAAGCGACAGAACTTCGACAATGTTTCCCTTGGCCGAAAAGGGAGTATGTGTATTTTCTTGAATATATTCGGGAAAAAAATGCATACGCCCTTTTTGGCCAAGCAAGCCATCAGGCATTGCAAATCCACACTACATAGAAGTGTCACTTACCACCAGTCAAAAGGGCCATCCGCAAATAGTGTAAAAACCACAAATGCAGGACAGGCCATGGAGAAAAGGGAGCCTGGTTATGCCGATGGACAGGATGTAAATTGCCAACAGCCTCTCTGGAGAACTGTATGTTGTTTTCTAAAACAGAGCTACAGAGCATAGAACACTTCCACTCATGGGCGTGTATTTTGGGAAAACTAAAAATCCACAACACACAGCCAGCCCAAAATTTAGGGCTGCTCTGTTTACAAGAACCTCGACTTCGGTACACTTTAAATATCCCAGGAAAGGAAAAAAAAATGGATAAAGATGTTGTGGTACTTGCATACAATGGAATGTCACTCAGACATAAAATCAATGTCATAAGGCCAATAGCAGCATAATGAGTGGCTTTAGGTACGATGATGCTAAGTGAAATGAGCCACAAAGAAAAAGATACTTATTGTAATATATCACTTATAGAGGTAATGTAAACATGGCTACACATGAAATGAATTTCGAAAGAGAACAGAGTTACACATTTAGAAAACACACATATGCCTCCTTAAGGGGAAAGGTGACGTGGGGTGATGTGTAAAAGCAGAGTTTGAAATTAGCACAGATACCATACCATATACCAAATATGTAATAGACAAGACCTACTCCTTTCTCAATGTACTGGACACAAAACACCCTATTCACTGAAGAAGAATATATCTGACTGGTAATAATCTTGAAACCTATGTATTTATATGTCTCCATAATGGAATCAAGTATATGTAGATTGGCATAAAAACAGATCAATGGAACAGGACAGAAAGCCCAGAGATAAACCTACATACCTATGGCTATCTCATCTATGACAAAGGAGCTAAGGATATACAATGGAGAAAAGACAGACTCTTCCGTAATTGGTGCTGGGAAAACTGGACCCCTACACATAAAAGAATGAAATTAGGACACTCCATAACATCTTACACAAAAATAATCTCTAACTTGATTAGAGATCTAAATATAAGACCAGACACTATAAAACACTTAGAGGAAACCATATGCAGAACACTCTATGACATAAATCACAGCAAGATCCTTTTTGACCCACCTCCTAGAGAAATGGAAATAAAAACAAAAATCAACAAATGAGACCTAATGAAACTTAAAAGCTTTTACACAGTACAGGAAAACATAAACAAGATGGAAAAACAACACTCAGAATGGGAGAAAATATTTCAAAATGAAGCAATTGACAAAGGATTAATCTCCAAACTTTACAAGCACCTCATGTAGCTCAATATCACAAAAACAAACAACCCAATCCAAAAACGGGCAGAAGACCTAAATAGACATTTCTCCAAAGGAGATATACAGATTGATAAGAAACACATGAAAGGAAGCTGAACATTACTAACCATTAGAGAAATGCAAATCAAAACTACCGTGAGGTATCACCTCACAGCAGTCAGAGTGGCAATCATCAAAAAATTCTACAAAACAATAAATGTTGGAGAGGCCTTTATTGGAGAAAAGGGAACACACTTGCACTGTGGGTGGGAATGTAAACTGATATGGCCACTAGGGAGAACAGTACGGAGGTTCCTTTAAATAACTAACAATAGAAGTACCATACGACACAACAATCCAAATACTGGGCATTTTCCTTGCAAAAACCATAATTCAAAAAGAGTTATGTACAAAAATGTTCATTGCAGCTCTATTTACAATAGCCAGGACATTGAAGAAACCTAAGTGTCCATCGACAGATGAATGGATAAAGAAGATATGGCATATATATACAATGGAATATTACTCAGCCATAAAAGGAAGCAAAACTGAGTTATTTGTACTGAGGTGGATCGATTTAGAATCTGTCCTACACAGTGAAGTAAGTCAGAAAGGGAAAAACAAATACTGTATGTTAACAGAGATATAAGGAATCTAACGAAGAAAAAAAAAAGTTTTGAAGAAACTAGTGGCAGGACAGGATTAAGGACACAGACATAGAGAAAGGATTTGAGGACAACAGAAGGGGGATTGGTAAGATGGGAAGAAGTGAGAGAGTGGCATGGACATAAATACATTACCAAATGTAATACCGATAGCTACTGGGAAGCAGCCACATAGAACAGGGAGATCAGCTCCGTGATTAGTGACCACCTAAAGGGGTGGGATATGGAGTGTGGGAGGGAGGTGATCTGGTGACATTTGTATATGTATAGCTGATTCACTTTGTTAGACAGCAGAAACTAACACTCCATTGTAATGCAATTATACTCCAATAAAGGTGGAAAAGGAAAAAAAAAAAAAAGCCCAGGGATAAACCTACACACCTATGCTCAACTAATCTATGACAAAGGAGGCAAGACTTTACAATGGAGAAAAGAGAGTCTCTTCAATCAGTGGTGCTGGGAAATATGGACAGCTACATGTAAAAGAATGAAATTAGAACACTCCCCAACACCATACATAAAAATATATTCAAAATGGATTAGAGACCTTAATGTAAGACTGGACAGTATAAAACTCTGAGAGGAAAACTTACGAAGAATACTCTGACGTAAATCACAGCAAGATCTTTTTTGATCCACCTCCTATAGTAATGAAATAAAAAAAAAAGAAACGAAACAGATGGGACCTAGTGAAATGTAAAAGCTTTTGCAAAGCAAAGGAAACTACAAACAAGACGAAAAGACCACCCTCAGAATGGCAGAAAATATTTGCAAACAAATCAAAGGACAAATGATTAATCTCCAATATATATAAACAGCTCATGCATCTCAATATTAATAAAACAAACAACCCAATACAAAAATGGAAGATCTAAATAGACATTTCTTCCAAGAAGACATAGAGATGGCCAAGACACACATGAAAATCTGCTCAACATCACTAATTATTAGAGAATTGGAAATCGAAACTACAATGAGGTATCACGTCACACCTGTTAGAATGGGCATCATCAGAAAATCTACAAACAACAAATGGTGGAGAGGGTGTGGAGAAAAGGAACCTTCTTCCACTATTGTTGGGAATGTAAATCGATACAGTCTCTATGGAGAACAGTATGGAGGTTCCTTAAAATCTAAAAATAGAATTACCATATATTCCAGCAATCCCACTACTGGACATATACCCAGAGAAAACCATAAATCAAAAAGACACATTCACCATAATGTTCATTGCAGCACTATTTACAATAGCCAGGTATTGAAAGCAACCTAAGTGCCCTCAGACAGATGAATGGATAAATATGTGGTACATACATACAATGGAATATTACTCAGCCATACATAGGAATGAAATTAGGTCATTTGTAGAGACCTTGATGGATCTAGAGACTGTCATACAGAGTGAAGTAAGTCAGAAAGAGAAAAACAAATATTGTATATTAATGCATATATGTGGAACCTAGAAAAATGGTTCAGATGAACCAGTTTGCAGGGCAGAGATAGAGACACAGATGTAGAGAACAAACATATGGACACCAAGGGGGGAACGTCATGTGAGGGTGGTGGTGGGATGAATTGGGAGACTGGGATTCACATGTGCACACTTATATGTATAAAATTGATATCCAATAAGAACCTGCAGTATAAAAGAAATAAATAAATTAAAAAAAATTAAAATAAATAAATAACCTTTAATAAAATAAAACAGAAAAAAAGTTTTTCCCTTCATATAGACATCGTTATATTAATGCATTATTTCTATGTTTATATCTCTAAATTAAAAAAAGAGGAATAAATAAAATCTACCTTGAACCAAAGAGAAAAAGGGAAAAAAAAAAAAAAAAAAAAAAAAAAAAACAGAAACCACCAGTTATAAACAGGAAAATCGTATCAGGGCACTTGCTCCAGTGGTAGAAAATTCTTGAGTTGGTCAGAGGTGGGAAATAATCTCCCATGCAGTCAGCAGTGGTCCCCCCCACAAGGAGCATCCTCATTGCAAAGCTGGGGGACTGTGTCGAGGCGTCTGTAAGTAAATGTGAGCTGAGCCCCAGTCCTGCTGCAGCTGAACTCTTCCCACCATTTCCAGGTAAAACACTTGAATATGTACAAGAACTTGCAAGCCTAGAGGAAGGGCTGTGGAGCCACACCAGCGACTGCATGCAGGATGACTTGGTGCCTGTAGGCAGCCAGGATGGTCCTGGCCCCAGATGCTCTCCTGGAAACTTTCCATTTCCCTGCCTGAGATACCCCTCCTGCCATGGCCCCCACTGCTTTTTTACTTCCTCACCTCTGCCTGGGGAGAAATTCCAGCGGCAGGTATGGGTTACACTTCCTCTTCTTTAGCAGGTGGCAGCCTGGCAACTCCTGCAGGAAGTCCAGCAGAGCCCCACTCACACTGGGCCACCCACAAAGCCACGGCCCGTCACTCCCTCCCACGACTCCAGCCCCGACACTGCTGACGGGGCAGAGAATATGGCGTCAGGCACAGCTACAGGAGCTCTTGCTGACTGGAGAGGTCTTTATATTGACCTCAACCCAGGCACACCTGGGGAGGGCTGGCAGGCAGTGTCAGGCTGCCCAAATCAGCCAATCCTCACCCCTCAGGGGCTAACAGTTGCAGAAAATGAACCTTGCTAAACGGGCCAGTCCCAAGGAACACGTGTGGGCTCTTGAGAGTCAGGATAGACAAGGCGCTGCAGCTGCGGCTTGTTTTCTTATCATTTTATCTGGTCCATGAGTGGAAAACAACTTCAAGAAGACCCTATCCTAATGAGAGGAACCCAGGAGTCAGGGAGAGGAGTGATGATGTGTGGAGACAGAGTCCTGGTGCCCTGGCTGCAGTGGAAGTGTCTGGAAGAGTAGTCAGAGAGAGGCCACACAGAGTGATACCCAGGGACACAGAACTGTCAGAGTTGTTGTTTGTTAGTTCAAGTCCTGCTCTGAGGTGTTCTGTGTCAGCTGTGAGCGACAGGTGACCAGGGGGTTCTCTTCAAGTTGGGCTATGTGCATGGTTCCTCTGGGTCCATCCCTGCTGGGGTACCTGCCCAGGGGAGCTCCATATCCTGGGAAGGGCCTGACTATGAGAGCCCCATGGGCTGCTGTGTACCTGCACAGATGAGCTCCATATCCTGGGATTGCCCTGACCACGAGAGCCCCATGGGCTGCTGGAGACCTGGTAAAGTATATTAGGACAGTCAGTGAAGCCACCGAGGATATACATCCAGAAACTCCTATTTCCTACACCCTGCTGGTCATTCTACCATCCACCAGACCATGGCATTCTGTATTAGACTTCAATGATGCCTGCTTCTGTATTCCACTCATCTCAGAGTCACAAGAATTTTTGGCTTGTGAGTGGCAGGACACAACATGCAACAAAAGCAATAATGCTGGGCCATCCTGCACCAATGGTTCAAAAATCCCCACACCATCATTGGGGAAATGTCCTCTAAAGACCTAAAAGTTCTACCTCTGTAAAAGGGAACCCTCCTTCAATATGCAGATGACATTCTGATTGTCAGGTCTACTAAAGACGACTCTGAACTACCTAGCCAAGAAAGGATAGAAGGTGTCCAAGAAAAAGGCTCAAATATCCCAGGCTAAGGTGACATGCCTGGGCTTCATTCTCACAGATATTAGGAGAAACGCATCCCAGGATAGGGAAAAAGCCATTTGCAGCCTTACCTTTTCTAAAACAAGAAGACAGCTTAGGGGTTCCTGGGGAGGCCAAGGTTTTCTGCATCTGGATCCCTAACTACAGTCTACTGGCTGGGCCTCTACATGAAACACTGACACGAAAAGATGATGATCCTTTAGGATAGAATCCAGAAACAGCCTTTCAGGAATGGAAAGAGCAGTCAATTCAGGCCCTTGCCCAGGAACTCCCAAATTTAGCTAAACCCTTTGACCTTTACTTACCCGGTCAAGGTTAATCACCCTTGGAGCCTTAGTGAAAAAACTGGGACCACTTGAAATGGAGCAACACAAGAATGCCCTTCAGGTATGATAAACTATGGTCACCAATGGCTTTGCCCACCGTCCCATCAGGCCAGGATACTGGGGTATCTAAAAAGCTGGAAATCAGCAGCCCGCAAGGTCAGCTCACTCCTACGGGAAAAGGACCCCATGTGGTGATCCTAACCACCCATCATGTCCTGAAGTTTCAGGGGTTGCTCTGTGGACACACTGACCTCAAGTGAGGAGGCCCTCCAACTCCAACCTCCAGAGAGACAAACGGGGGCAATGGGCCCCCAAGAAGACACGTGTGACCATCACTTGACCTGGAGTTTCTCTCAGAAAACAAGTCTGTACCCTGAAAGAGCAGACTACTGCTTGGAGGACTTACTGCACCCAGAGGGGAGCTAATAAGCTTGCGGGGGAATCGTATATTCACGATTTCACCATAGAAAACCCTACAGACACCGTGGTGATGGTGGCCAATATGACCGGCTGGACTGCTGGCTACTTCAAAAGGCTGTTGACTCATGGACGTCATGGTCCTGAATCACCACCGACCCTGGACTGTCTGGGAGTTGAGCGGGCAGGGCTCTGACACATGGTGCTGTTTGTACATTAATTCAGGGACCTAATTAAAGAAAGCACAGACTACTGGTCAGAGCATCTAGGCTGGCAAAACCCGTCAGCCTAAGGTCGCCGAACAAATGTGGGGTGGTGTGAGACCTGCCACAGCAGCATCTCTGTGCATCTCTTTCCTGGACCCTTAAAGGTCATTCGAATCTATAACACTTCCAATGCTGGTGCTCAGGTGGACGAGCAGTGAGGCAGGAGGCCTTGGGACAATCAACCTCACCTGGAGGCTGCTGGGGAGAAGTTTTGCCCCTTCCCCCGTGTATGAGGGCTCCCACCTCAGCATGAAGCAGTTACAAAAGAGGGGTCTGCACCCTCAGAACCACAAGAATGAGGAACGGGACAAAAGCAGAGGCGGTGTTCATCTCCGGCAACGTTCACTAAAAATTCCTGGGAGATAAAAAGAGAATCTGGGCAATAAAATAAAGTCTAACCTGTTTTTCCTTTGTGCTTTGTCTAATTTCACATGCTCCTAGGGTTCCGCATGCAGAGGTCCCACACCCGGCACTTCAGACCCGATTCCCTAGTGCAGAATGGCTGGCTCGACACCTCAGCTAGCGGGGTCCCATGCAGACTCTGCGACATAGAGCCTGAGCTCCATCCCCTCCCTCCTGCTGACGCTGCCGGGATCCCTACACAGCAGCCCAGCCCACAGCCCGCGGGGGAGTGCACGCTCTCACCTCTCCATTCTGTTTTCAAAATATAAAGTTTCCTTTGCTTCTGAACCAAACTCAGTCTTGATCTGTTGGCTCCAATGACACTGGGCACGGGGACTCCTGTTGGGGTCCACTCTGGAGGATCAGTAACAGAAATTGAGAACATTGTAACTTCAATGAACAGATGTGTGAGCCAAACTGCAGTTAACATAGAGCAGTGTATATGGCTCGGGTAAAATAAGATGTTTCTAAGACTTATATTTAATATTTCCATCACTTTATTATAAGCAAGTTCAATGAAAACGTCTGTCGTATTTGTCAGGTCAACATTAGAGAAATGAAGTGATTTATTCCCAAGGATGTACATTGAATACTCTTGGCTGAAGCTTCAATCTTGTTTTGAATGCTTTTCCATTGAAAATGATACCTCTCTTTCAGATTCCCCATTTCTGAGAAGTATAAAATCTTATAATTTATTATTACCAAAGGGGAAAGGTAGGAGAAGGCATAAATTAACAGTTTGGGATTAACACATACACACTGCTATGTATAAAACAGATCATCAACAAGGAACTACTGTGTAGCACAGGGAACTACACTGAATATTTTGCAATAACCTATAAGGGGAAATAATCTGAAAATGAATAGATATTTTTATTGACATCATCTATCAATGACAGATAAAATGTAACCTAAGCAAGGCCGATGGTGAGCACTTCTGATCCCGAAGATTTCAATCATCTAAAGTTTGGACTCTGCCTATTTTCCAAGCCCCATAATGGACATATGTGTAGCCGTAGCTTAAACATTCCCCAGTTTGGTGTTCGGGGAATCACTAATTTGGAAAAAACCCTGGTGTTCACCTTACATGCACGGAACTATTCCTACGGCTCAAACATGCATGTCACACCTAGTGGATGGTACACCGTTTGATCCGAAAGAGTTTGGAAAAGGCACCTCATCTCCTCATCGCCTGGTGCTCGGGTTCACCCCTCCAGGATCTTTCCTAACAATTTCCGCACTTGGGGATATCAGCACCGTCAACATCCTGTTGCACACTGTTTGGAATTTGTCCAGAGGATGAAGCGGAAGGATGAGAAAAAATTAGAGAGAAGTCTTAGGTGTTCAGACAGGCACATGCCACTCTAATTTCCAATCCGGAAGACAAATTCATCAAAGGCTAGAATTGCCCATGGAAACAGAATAGGACTAGAGGAAATCCCACTGTTTTGTGTCCAGTTTCCAAAAACACAAGTTGAAAAATGGAACTCAGGGGCACTAAAATTCATGAAACTGCAGAGTTGAAAATATCTATCGTCAAAAAATGTCTTGAGGTAAGTCAAAGGAAAGGACTTGTAAGCAAGGGAGAGTGGCAGGAAACAGATTTGAAGAGGTGGAAAGGTCTCCCCATTAAAGCAAAAGAAAAGGGGCTGAACATCGCCAATGATGCAGTTGGACAAAAAGGGCGTATGCATTTTTTCTGAATATAATCAAGTAAAGGCCATACACACTTTTTATCCAACCAAACAGGTGGGCACTGGAAATCAATACTACAAAATATATCACTTCACATCAGTCAGAAGGGCCATCCACATAAAGTGTAAACACCAGAAATGCAGGACAGGGTGAGGAGAAAATGGAGCCCTGTGAGGCTGATAGTGGAAATGTAATTTGCCAACAGCCACTCTGGAGAAGTGTATTGCGTTTGCTAAAACATCTAAAAAATGAGCTACAGAGCATAGGGCACTTGCACTCATGGGCGTATACCTTGGCAAAAACAAAAATCAACAGAAAACAGGCACCCCAACGTTTACCACTTCTCTGTTAAAAAGGGCCTCAACTTGGATATAACCTAAATGTCCCTGGGAGGATAAAATTGATAAAAGAGTTGGGGTATTTATGTAGAGTGAAATATTACTCATCCCGAAATCAATGAAATAAGGCCAGTTGTAACAACTCTGGAGGAGTTACATACGATCATTCTAAGTGGCGTATGTCAGAAAGAAAAAGACACATATCATAAGATGTCACTTAAAGGTGGAATCAAAAATGGCTACACATGAAATAAATTACAAAACAGAAACATAGTCAAATATGTAGAAAATAGACATAAGGCTGCTAAATGGGAAAGGTGGGGAAGGGTGAGGTATTATCCAGGAGGTTGAAATTAGCAAAGACACCATTCCAAGTACCAAATTGAATAACAGACAAGGCCTACACGGTACATCAAAGAACTGCACTCAGCCCACTCAAGTCACTGGAAAATAATACATATGACTGGTAAGAATCTGATAAAGAATTTATTGATGTCTCACACTATATGAATCAAGAGGATGTACAGCAGCAAAAAACAGAGCTTTGAAAATCAGCTGTAACCAATATAAAAATAAATTTATAAATATTTATAAAAACAGTGAGACAGACAAAAATTCTTACAACTTTTGTTGAAGGGCTACGATGTAACATGGATTGAATGCCTGTAGACCCACAGCAGGATGATATATAAGGCGGGAAGCTATGCACGCTAAGAGATGTTAGAGAGGCTGGGTGAGAAAATGCAGATCTTTTAAACTAATACTGCCTGATTCCCATTCCATGGGTCCCAAAACTGCAGGTTCAAGTGAATCTTCCGACAGCGAAAACATGCCTGGGAAACCGAGACGAATGTACACCGTGTGATCAGGAAAGGTGTCGAAAATGCACCTCATTTTTGATCTCCTGGTGCTGGGGTTCACCATTCCAGCCAAATTACTAACAATCTCCCCACTTGGAGAATCAGAACCTTTAACTTCCTGTTTCACACAGTTTGCAATTTGTTCAGAGGATAAACGGGAAGAGGGGGAACCAATGAGAGACTAGCTGTAGGAGTTTTGACAGGCGCATGTCACTCTAATTTCCCATTACAAAGAAGAATTAACCAGAGGCTCAGCCTGCCTCCCCAGAACCAGAATAGGGCCGGAAGCAATACAATGGTTTGGCGGCCAGCTCACAAAAAAATGCGAGTTGCAAATGGAGCTCAGGAGCAGATAATTCAAAGACCTGCAAAGATAAAAATGATAACCAACGTCCAAAAATATATTCAGGAAAGGCAACGAAGAGGATGTGAATGAGAGGCAGAATTGCAGGAAACAGATTTCAAAACGTAGATTGGACTCACATTTAAAGCATATGAAAAGCAGGAGAATTTCTAAAATTTTGCAGTTGGGCAAAATGGTGTATGCATTTTTTTAGTGAATATCTTCAGGAAAAAAACACATACAGAGTTTTTGGCCAAGCAAGCAAGCGGGAAATGCAAGTCCGCACAACAAAGACTTCTCAATTTCCACTGCTCAGAAAGGCCATCCAAAAAATGTGTACAAACCAGAAATGCAGGTGAGGCCATGGAGAACAGGGAGCTACTCACGCTGATGGGTGGGGTATAAATATCCAAGAGCCACTCTGAAGAAGTGTATGCTGTTTCCTAAAATATTTAAATACAAAGCTACCGAGCATAGGGCACTTCCACTCATGGGCATATAACTTGGAAAGACTAAATATCAACAAGACACAGGCACCCCAAAGTTTAAGGCTGCTCTGCAAACAAGAACCTCAACTTCAGTACACCTTAAATATTCCAGGAAAGAGAAAATTGCGTAAAGAACTTGTGGTAATTTTGTTTAAAAGAATATCACTCAGACATAAAATCAATGTCATAAGGCCAGTAGCAGCATAATGAGTGGATTTAGGTACGATGATTCTAAGTGAAATAAGTCACACAGAAAAAGAAACTTATCATAAGATATCACTTAGGAAGGTCCTGTAAACATTGCTACACATGAACTGAGTTAGGAAAGAGAACAGAGTCTCACATTGAGAAAACACTCTTATGCCTGCTTAAGGGGGAAGGAGAGGTGGGCTGATGCATAAAGCCAGAGTTTGATATTAGCACAGGTACCATTCCATAAACCAAATACAGAATAGACAAAACCTACACCTTCCTCAGTGAACGGGACTCAACACACCTATTCCCCGCAGAGGAATATATCTGAATATTAAGAACCTTAAAACCTAAATATTGATATATCTCCATAAGGGAATCAAGTGTGTCTAGACCGGCATAAACACGTCGGTGAAAATCAGTTCAAACCCATTATAAAAATGAATTTCAAAAACAAATCAAAACAAAAAAAAACTGCGAAATTCTTACACAATGCATTCAGGGGTTCTGATGAAACCTGGAATGACGCTATCTGCAAAGACAGCTAGATGAGACGTACGGCTGGACACTTGGGAATGAGAAGACTGGTGAGATTGGGTGACAAAATGCAGACCCTTTAAAGCAGTATTGCATGCCACCCGTTCCATGGGTCCCAACTCTCCAGGTAGAAGGGAATATCACTACAGTTATAACATGTATGGGAAACCTAGAGAATGGACACCCTGTGATGGCGTAAGATTTCTAAAAGGCTCCTAATTTTTCCTCTCCTTGTGCTCTAGTTTGGCAATCCAACTGCTTTACTATCAATCTCCCACCTTGGAGAGTCAGCCCCTATAACCTGCTGCTTTGCACAGTTTGCAAATTTTGCAGAGGATGAAAGGGAAGAGGGAGAACGAATCAGAGAGTAGCTGTAGGCATTTGGACGGGCATATGTCAGTCTAATTTCCCGTCTGGAAGAAGAATTTACCAAAGCGTCAGCCTGCACCCCGGGAACCAGTATAGGTCCTGAAGCAAAATTGTGGATTTGTGGTCAGCTCACAAAAACGTGAGTTGAAAATTGGAGTTCGGGGCAGATCAATTCACAAACCTTCAGAGTTATAAAGGACAACTCACTTCCAAAAATCTGTTGAGGGAAGGCAACAAAGTGGACTTGAAAATGAGGCAGAATTGCACAAAACATATTTCAAGAGGTAAATTGGAATCACCTTTAAAGCACCTGAAAAGCGTAACAACTTCGACAATGATTCACTTGGCCAAAAAGAGCGTATGCATTTTCTGCTGAATATATTCAGGAGAAAACTCATACACTCTTTTTGGCCAATCAAGTAAGTGCACAATGCAAATTCGCACTACAAAGAATTGTCATTTCCCACCGGTCAAAAGGGACATCCGAAAATCTGTAAAAACCAGAAAAGAAAGACAGAGATGACAAGGGCATGAAGCAATGTGATCCCAAGGGTCATGGAGGATTGTAATGACAAGGTCATGTATCATTTTGTTGAAAAAGGCATGGAGCATTGTGATGACAAGTGTAACGGAGCACTGTGATGACAAGTTTCATGGAGCATTGCGATTACAGGGGTCATGGAGCATTGGGATGACAAGGGTATGGATCATTGTGATGACAAGGATTATGGAGAATTTTTATGACAAGAGTCCCGGATCATTGTGTTGTCAGGGGTCATGGAGCATTGTGATGACAGTGGTCATTGAGCATTCTGAGGACAAGGGTTCTGGAGAAGTGAGATGAGAAAGTCATGGAGCTTTGGGCTGAAAATGTTCATGGAGTATTGTGATGACAGGTGTCATGGTGCATTGTGATGAGAAGATCATGGAGCATTGAGCTGAAAATATTCACGGAGGATTCTGATGAAAGAGGTCATGGAGCATTGTGATGACAAGGTCCTGGAGCACTCTGATGAGAAGACCATGGAGCCTTGTGATGAGAAGTCTCATGGAGCATTATCATGAAAAGGGGCATGGAGCATTGAGATTACAGGGGTCTTGGAGCATTGTGATTACAAGGGCATGGAGCATTGTGAGAGATGTCCAAGGAGCATTCTGATGACATGCGTCATGGACCTTTGTGATGACCAGGGCAAGGATCATTGTGATTACAGGGTTCTTGGAGCATTGTGAGGAAAAGTGCATGGAGCATTTTTATGAAAAAGGCATGGATCCTTCTCATGACAGGGTTCAAGGAGCATACTGATGGCAAGAGTCAGGGAGCATTGTGATGTCAAGTGTATTGAGCATTGTGATGACAAATGTTATGGAGCATTGTGATGAGAAGACCATGGATAATTGTGATGACGAGCGTCATGGGGCGTTGTGATGACATGTGTTATGGAACATTGTGATCAAAAGGGCTTGGAGCATTGTGATGACAGAGGTCATGGAGCATTGTGATGAGAAGATCATGGAACATTGAGCTGAAAATGTTCATGGAGTATTCTGATGAAAGGGGTCATGGAGCATTGTGATGACAAGGTCCTGGAGCACTCTGATGAGAAGACCATGGAGCCTTGTGATTAGCAGTCTCATGGAGCATTATGATGAAAAGGGGCATGGAGCATTGTGATTTCAGGGGTTTTGGAACATTGTGATTACAAGGGCATGGAGCATTGTGAGAGATGTCCAAGGAGCATTCTGATGACATGCGTCATGGAGCTTTGTGATGACCAGGGTATGGAGCATTGGGATTACAGGGGTCTTGGAGCATTGTGATGAAAAGGGCATGGATCATTGTGATGAAAAAGGCATGGAGCCTTTTCATGACAGTGTTCAAGGAGAATACTGACGACAAGGGTCAGGGAGCATTGTGATGACAAGTGTATTGAGCATTGTGATGACAAAGGTCATGGAACATTGTGATGAGAAGACCATGGATAATTGTGATGACGAGCCTCATCGGGGGTTGTGATGACAAGTGTTATGGAGCATTGTGATCACAAGGGTTTGGAGCATTTTGATGACAGAAGTCATGGAGCATTTTGATTTCATTGTGATGAAAATAGCATGAAGCATTATGATGAAGGGCATGGTTCGTTGTGATGACAGGGTTCATGGAGCATTGAGATGAAAAGGGGTATGGAGCGTGGTGATTACTCGGGTCATGGAGCCTTGTGATGACAAGGCCGTGGAACATTGTGATGACAGGGGTGGGGGTGTATTGTGATGACTAGGGATGGAAAATTGTGATATCAGTGGTGAGAGAGCATTTTGATGCGAAGTGCATGGAGCTTTTTCATGACAATGTTTATGGAGTATTGTGATGACAAGTTTGGGAGCATTGTGATGACAAGTGCATGGCGCACTGTGATGACATGGGTCATGGAGCATTGTGTTGACAAGCGCATGGAGCATTTTGATGACAAGGGTCATGGAGCATTGTGCTGACAAAGGCATGGAGCATTGTGATGAAAAGGCTCAGAGAGCATTGGGATGAAAAGTTCATGGAGCACTTTGGTGACAAAGTTCACAAAGCCTTGTGATGACGAGGGCATAGACCATTGTGATGACAAAGGTCATGAAGCATTGTGATGACTGGAGTCACAGAACATTGTGATGACAAGGGAATGGAGCATTGTGATGATAGGGGCATGGAGCATTGGTCTGACAATTTTCATGGATTATTGTGATGACAGTCGGCATGGCGCATTGTGATGACAAGGTCATGGAGCATTGTGATGACAAGGTCATGGAATAATGTGGAAGACAGGTGTCAGGGTGCATTGTGATGGAATATGTCATGTTCCATTGTGATGACAATGGCATGGAGGATTGTGATGCCAATTGTCATGGGGGATTGTGAAGACAAAGGAAATGGAGCAATGTGATGACAAGGGCTTGGAGAATTGTGATGACAATGGTCATGGAGCATTGTGATGAAAAGAGCATGGAGCATTGTGATGACAAGGGCTTTTGAGAATTTTAATGACAAGTTCGTTAAGCACTATGATGAAAAGCAGATGGAGCTTGCTATGACAGGGGTCATGGAGCATTGCGATGACAAGTGCATCGAGAATGTGATTACAAGAACATGTAACCTTGTGATTTGAAGTGTCATGGAGCATTGTGATTGCAAGACGGTGGAGCATTGTGATAAGAAGACCATGGATAATTGTGATGACGAGCGTCATGGAGAACTGTAATGACAAGGGGCATGGAGCATTGTGATGACAGGGGTCATTGAGCATTGTGATGACAGGGGTCATTGAGCATTCTGATGACAAGCTTGTGGACTATTGTGATGACAATGGCATGGAGCATTGTGATGAGATGGCCATGGAGCCTTGTGAAGAGAAGTCTCATGAGCATTCTAATGAAAAGGGGCATGGAGCATTGTGATTACAGGGGTCTTGGTGCATTGTGATTACAAGGGGATGGAGCATTGTTAGAGATGTCCAAGGAACATTCTGATGACATGCCTCAAGAAGCTTTGTGATGATGAGGGCAAGGAGCATAATGATTACATGGGTCTTAGAGCATTGTGATGAAAACGGCATGGATCATTGTGATGAAAACGGCATGGAGCCTTGTCATGACAGTGTTCAAGGAGCATACTGATGGCAAGAGTCAGGGAGCATTGTGATGACAAGTGTATTGAGCATTGTGATGACAAATGTTATGGAGCATTGTGATGAGAAGACCATGGATAATTGTGATGAGGAGCGTCATGGGGCGTTGTGATGACAAGTGTTATGGAACATTGTGATCACAAGGGTTTGGAGCATTGTGATGACAGAGGTCATGGAACATTTTGATTTCATTGTGATGACAATAGCATGAAGCATTATGATGATGGGCATGGTGCATTGTGATGACAGGGTTCATGGGGCATTGAGATGAGAAAGGGCATGGAGCATTGTTATTACAGATGTCTTGGAGCATTGTGATCACAAGGGCATGGAGCATTGTGAATGGGAAGGCCATGGAGCATTCTGCAGACATGTGTCATGGAGCTTTGTGATGACAAGGGCATGGAGAATTTGTCTGAAAATTTTCATGGATTATTGTGATGAGAGTGGGCATGGAGCATTGTGATGAAAAGGACACGGAACACTGTGATACATGGGTCATGGAGGATTGTAATGACAAGGTCATGGAGCATTGTGATGAGAAGTGCATCGAGCATTGTGATGACAAGCGTCATGGAGCTTTGTGATGACAAGGGCATGGAGCATTGTGATGAGAAGACCATGGATAATTGTGATGACGAGCATCATGGAGCACTGTAATGACAAGGGGCATGGAGCATTGTGATGACAGGGGTCATGGAACATTGTGATGACAAGGGTCATGGAGGATACTGATGACAAGCTTGTGATGTATTGTGATGACAATGGCATCGAGCATTGTGATTAAAGGGGCATGGAGCCTTTTCATGACACGGTTCAAGGAGCATTCTGATGAGAATTGACAGGGAGCATTGTGATGACAAGTTTATTGAGCATTGTGATGACAAATTTCATGGAGCATTATCATGAGAAGTCCATGGATAATTGTGATGACAGGCATCAAAGTGTGTTGTAATAACAAGTGTTATCGAAGATTGTGATCACAAGTGTTTGGATCATTGTGATGACAGTGGTCATGGATCATTTTGATTTCAAGGAGGATGGAGCATTTTGATGACAAGGGCATGAAGCAATGTTATCCCAAGGTTCATGGAGAATTTTGATGACAATGGTAATGGAGAATTAGGATGACAAGCGAATGGAGCATTGTGATGACAAGGTAATGTAGCATTTTGCTGACAAAGGCATGGAGCATTGTGATGACAAGGGTCACGGAGCAATGTGATGACAAGCGTCACAGAGCATTGTGATTACAGGGGCCATGGAACACTGGAATGACAAGGGCATGGATCATTGTGATGACAATTATCATCGAGCATTTTGATGCCAGTGGTCATGGAGCATTGTGATGACATGGGTCATGAAACAGTGTCTTGAGAAGGTCATGGAACATTGGGCTGAATATGTTCATGGAGTATTGTGATGACAGGTGTCATAGAACATTGTGATTACAAGGGAATGTAGAATTGTGATGACAAGGATCTGGAGCATTGTGATGAGAAGACCATGGACCCTTGTGATGAAAAGTCTCATGGAGCATTCTGATGAAAAGGAGCATAGAGCATTGTGATTACAGGGTTCTTGGAGCATTGTGATGAAAAGGGCATGGAACATTGTGATGACAGGGGCATGGAGCATTGGTCTGACAAGTTTCATGGATTATTGTGATGACAGTGGGCATGGAGCATTGAGATGCCAAGGTCATGCAGCATGGTGATGGCAAGACCGTGGAGCATTGTGATGAGAAGTCCATGGATAATTCTGAAGACGAATGTCATGGAGCACTGTAATGACAAGGGGCATGGAGCATTGTGATGACAGGTGTTATGGAGAATTGTGATGACAGAAGTCATGGAGTATTGTGATGACAAGTGTCATGGATCATTCTGATGACAAGCTTGTGGAGTATTGTGACGACAATGGCATGGAGCATTGTGATGAAAAGGGCATGGAGCATTGTGATGAAAAAGGCATGGAGCCTTTTCATGACATGGTTCAAGGAGCATTCTGAAGACAAGGTTTAGGGAGCATTGTGATGACAAGTGTATTGAGAATTGTGATGACAAAGATCATGGAGCATTGTGATGACAAGTGCATGGTGTATTGTGATGACAGGCATCATGGAGCGTTGTGATGACAAGTGTTATGGAACATTGTGATCACAAAGGTTTGGAGCATTGTGATGCGAGGGGTCATGGACCATTTTGATTTAAAGGAGCATGGAGCATTGTGATGACAATGGTCATGGAGCTTTGTGATGACAAAGGTCATGGAGCATTTTGATGACAAGGTGGTGGTGCATTGTGATGAGAAGGGCATGGAGTATTGTGATGACAAAGTCATGGAGCATTGTGATGACAAGTGTCATGGAGCACTGTGATGAAGAGCGTCACGGAGCATTGTGATTACGGGGTCATGGAGCATTGGGATGACAAGTGCATGGATCATTGTGATGACAAGTGTCATGGAACATTTTGATGACAAGAGTCCCGGATCATTGTGTTATCAGGGATCATGGAGGGTTGTGATGACATTGGTCATGGAGCATTGTGATGACAGGGTTCAAGGAGCACTGTGTTGAGAATGTCATGGAACATTGGGCTGAAAATGTTCATGCAGTATTGTGATGACAGGAGTCATGGAGCATTGTGATGACAAGAGAAAGGAGCATTGTGATGACAAGGTCCTGGAGCACTGTGATGAGAAAACCATGGAGCCTTGTGATGACATTCTCATGGAGCATTCTAATGAAAATGGGCATGGAGCATTTTGATTACAGGGGTCTTGGAGCATTCTGATGACAAGGGAATGGTGCATTGTGATGAGAAGTCCATGGAGCACTCTGAAGACATGCATCATGGAGCTTTGTGGTGACAAGGGCATGGAGCATTGTGATTTCATATGTATGGGGACTTGTGATGACAAGGCTGTGGAACATTGTGATGACTGGGATCATGGAGCATTGTTATGACAGGGGTAATGGAGCATTGTGATGACAAGGCCATGGGGCATTGGTCTGAAAAGTTTCATGGATTATTGTGATGAGAGTGGGCCTGGAGCATTGTGATGACAAGGGCCTGGAACACTGTGGTACAGGGTTCATGGAGGACTGTAATGACAAGGGCATGGAGCTTTGTTATGAGAAAGGCATCGAGCATTGTGATGACAAGCGTCATGGAGATTTGTGATGACAAGGGCATGGAGCAATGTGATGAGAAGGTTCCTGGAGCATTGTGATGACAGTTACATGGAGCATTGTGATGCCAAGGGTCATTGAGCTTTGTGATGACAAAAGTTATGGAGCATTTTGATGACATGTGTTATGGAGCATTGTGAGGTCAGGGGTCATGGAGCACTGTGATGATAAGTGCATGTAGTACTGTGATGACAGGGGTCATGGAACATGGAGATGAGAAGGGTGAGGGAGTATTGTGATGACTAGTTATGGAACATTGTGATATCAGTGGTGACAGAGCATTTTGATGAGGAGTGCTTGGAGCATTGTGATGAAAAGCTGGTGGAGAATTGTGTTGACAAGCGCATGGAGCATTGTGATGACAAGTGTCTTTTTGTATTGTGCTGAGAAAGGCATGGAGCATTGTGATGACAAGGGTCATGGAGCACTGTGATGAAAATTTCATGGAGCATTGTGGTGACAGAGGTCACAGAGCCTTGTGATGACGAGGGCAATGACCATTGTGATGACAAAGATCATGAAGCATTGTGATGAATGGAGTCACGGAGCATTGTGATGACAGCGGCCATGGAGCATTGGGATGTCAAGGGCATGGAGCATTGTGATGACAGGTGCCTGGAGCATTTTGATGGTAAAACCCTGACGCATTGTGATGAGAAGACCTTGGGTAATTGTGATGCTGAGCATCAAGGAGCACGGTACTGACAAGGGGCATGGAGCATTGTGATGACAGGTGTCAGGGAACACTGTGATGACAGAGGACATGGAGCATTGTGATGACAAGGGCATGGAGCATTGTGATGACAAGGGCTTGGATCATTGTGATGACAAGTGTCATGGAGCATTGTGATGACAATGGCATGGAGCATTTGATGACAACGTCATAGATTATTGTTAAGACAGGTGTCAGGGAGCATTTTGATGACATATGTCATATTCCATTGTGATGCCAATGACATGGAGCATTGTGATGCCAAGTGTCATGGAGGATTGTGATGACAAATGTAAAGAAGCATTGTGATGACAAGGGCCAGGATCATTGTGATGACAAGGGCCATTGAGAATTTTACTGACCAGGTCTTGAAACATTGTGATGAAAAGCGCATGGAGCTTGCTATGACAGGTGTCCTGGAGGGTTGTGATGACAAGTGCATGCAGAATTGTGATGACAAGAGCATATAACATGGTGAGGAGAATTGTCAAGGAACATTGTGATGACAAGGACGTGGAGAATTGTGATGACAAGGGACATGGAGCTTTGAGATGACCAGGGCATGGAGCATTGTGATGGTAAAACGCTGAAGCATTGTGATGGGAAGACCTTGGGTAATTGTGATGACGAGCATCATGGAGCACTGTACTGACAAGGGGCATGGAGCATTGTGATGACAGGTGTCAGGGATCATTGTGATGACAGAGGTCATGGATCATTGTGATGACAAGGGCATGGAGCATTGTGATGAAAAGGGCTTGGAGTATTGTGATGACAAGTGTCATGGACCATTGTGATGACATTGGCATGCAGCATTGTCATAACAAGGGATATTGAGAATTTTTATAACAATGTCATGAAGCATTGTGATGACAAGCATATGGAGCTTGCTATGACATGGGTCAGGGAGAATTGCGATGGCAAGTGCATGGAGAATTGTGATGACAAGAGCATGTAACATTGTGATGAGAAGTATCATCGAGCATTGTGGTGACAAAGAGGTGGAGAATTGTGATGACAAGTGACATGGAGCATTGTGATGACCAGGGCATGGAGCAATGTGATGGCAAGACAGTGGAACATTGTGATGAGAAGGCCATGGATAATTGTGATGACGAGCATCATGGAACATTATGATGACAAGAGCCGTGGAGCATTCTAACATAAGATATCACTTATGAAGGAAATGTAAACATGGCTACACATGAACTGAATTAGGAAAGAGAACAGAGTCTCACATTTAGAAAACATTCTTATGCCTGCTTAAGGGGAAAGGAGAGGTGGGGAGATGCACAAAACCAGAGTTTGATATTAGCACAGGTACCATTGCATAATCCAAATACAGAATAGACAAGACCTACTCCTTCCTCAGTGAACGGGACTCAACAGGCCTTTTCCCACAGAGGCATATATCTGACTAGTAAGAATCTTAATACCTACGTACTGATATGTCTCCGTAAGGGAATCAAGTGTGTCTAGACCGGCATAAACACGTCAGTGAAAATCAGCTCAACCTCATTATATAAATGAATTTCAAAAACAAAACAATAAAATAGCGAAATTCTAACACAATTCCTTCAGGTGTTCTGATGAAACCTGGAATGACCCCATCTAAAATGACAGCTGGATGAGACATAAGGCTGGACACTTGGGACTGAGAGGATTGGTGAGATTGGATGAGAAAATGCAGACCGTTTAAAGCAATAATGCATACCACCAATTCCATGGGTCCCAACTCAACAGGTAAAAGGGAATATCACTACAGTTATAACATGTATGGGAAACGTAGAGAATGGACACACTGTTAATACGAAAGGATTATAAAACTCAACTAATAGTCCCTATGCTGGTGTTCCAGTTTGAGTTTCCAACTGCTTTACTATCAATGGCCCAACTTGGAGAGATA
This sequence comes from Hyperoodon ampullatus, assembly GCF_949752795.1. Taxonomy (NCBI): domain Eukaryota; kingdom Metazoa; phylum Chordata; class Mammalia; order Artiodactyla; family Ziphiidae; genus Hyperoodon; species Hyperoodon ampullatus. The sequence goes on along the minus strand of NW_027640499.1, from coordinate 105,395 downwards.
GACCCTTAAACCTCCTGGTTCGCACAGGTTGCCAATTTGTCAGAGGATGAAAGGGAAGAGGGAGAACCAATGAGAGAGTAGCTGTTAGGCATTTGGAGGGGCACATGTCACTCTAATTTCCCGTCAGGAAGAAAAATTAACCAAAGTCTCAGCCACCCGCCAGGAACCAGTATAGGTCCTCAACCAAAATTGTGGATTTGCTGTCAGCTCACAAATAATGAGTTGAAAAATGGAGCTCAGGGGCACAGCAATTCACAAACTGGCAGAGTACTAAAGGGCAACTATCGTCCAAAAATCTGTTGAGGGAAGGCAACGAGGCGGACTTGAAAGCGAGCTGGAATAGCAGGAAACAGATTTCAAGAGGTACATTGGAATCGCCTTCAAAGCACAGGAAGAGGGGCACAACTTCGACAATCATGCACTTGGCCAAAAAGGGCGTATGCGTTTTCTCCTGAATATATTCAGGAGAAAACGCATACGCCCTTTTTGGCCAAGCAAGCAAACAGGCAATGCAAATCGGCACTACAAGGAAGTATCACTTCCAACCGGTCAAAAGGGACATCCGCAAAATGTGTAAAAACCAGAAAGGCAAGACAGGCCCTGGAGAAGTGGGAGCCTTGTTATGCTGATGGGCGGTATGTAAATTGCCAAGTCCCTCTCAGGAGGAGTGCATTGTGTTCCCTAAAACAGGTAAACAGCAGAGCTACAGAGCCAAGGGCACTTCCAGTCTAGGGAATATACCATGGGAAAACTGAAAATCCATAAGACAGAGCCACCCCAATATTTATGGCTGCACTGCTTACAAGAACCTCAACTTGGGTACACCTTAAATATCCCAGGAAAGACAAAATTGGTTCAAGAAATTGTGTTATTTCATAGGATAGAATATCCCTCAGACATGAAATCAATGTCATAAGGCCAGTAGAAGCAAATTGAGTGGATTCAGGTACGATGAATCTAAGTGAAATAAGTCACAGAGGAAAAGAAACTTATCATAAGATATCACTTATGAAGGTCCTGTAAACATGGCTACACATGAACTGAGATAGGAAAGAGAACAGAGTCTCACATTTAGAAAACACTCTTATGCCTGCTTAAGGGGGAATAAGTGGTGGGGTGATGCATAAAACCAGAGTTTGATATTAGTACAGGTACCATTCCAAAAACCAACTACGGATTATACAAGTCCTACAACTTCCTCAGTGAATGGGACTCAAAACCCCATATATCCCGCAGAGGAATATATCTGACTAGAAAGAATCTTAAAACCTATGTATTGATACGTCTCCGTAAGGGAATCAAGTGGGTCTAGACTGGCATAAACATGGCACTGAGAATCAGCTCAAACCCACTATAAATCGGAATTTCAAAAACAAAACAAATAAACAGGGAAATTATTTACAATTCCAACAGGGTCTCTGATGAAACTTGCAATGGCCCTCTGTACAAGGACAGCTGGAAGTGGCATAAGCCTGGACACTTGGGACTGAGAGGTTTGGTGAGATTCAGTGAGCAAATGCAGACCATTTAAAGCAATAATGCGTGGCACACATTCCAAGGGTCCCAACTCTACAGGTTGAAGGGAATATTACTACAGCTATAACATGTACGGGAAACCTAGAGAATGGACACACTGTGAATACGAAAGGTTTCTAAAACTCAAGTAATAGTCCCTCGCCTGGTGCTCCGGTTTGAGTTTCCAACTGCTTTACTATCAATCACCCAACTTGGAGTGACAGCCCCTTTAACATCCTCGTTCGAAGATGTTGCCAATTTGGCAGAGGATGAAAGGGAAGAGGGAGAACCAATGACAGAGTAGCTGTTAGGCATTTGGACGGTCATATGTCACTCTAATTTCCCGGGAGAAAGAAGAATTTACCAAAGTCTCAGCCACCGGCCGGGAACCAGTACAGATCCTGAAGCAAAATTTTGCACTTGCGGTCAGCTCACAAAAAACGAGTTGAAAAATTGAACTCAGGGGCACAACAATTCACAAACTAGCAGAGTAATAAAGGGCAATTATCGTCCAAAAATCTGTTGAGGGAAGGCAACGAGGCAGATTTGAAAGCAAGCCAGAATAGCAGGAAACAGATTTCAAGAGGTACATTGGAATCGCCTTTAAAACACAGGAAGAGGGGCACAATTTCGACAATGATGCACTAGCCCAAAAAGGGTGTATGTGGTTCCTCCAGAATATATTCAGGAGGAAACACATACGCCCTTTTTGGCCAAGAAAGCAAGCAGGCAATGCAATTTTGTAGTACAAAGAAGTATCACTTCCCAGCGGGCAAAAGGGACATCCGCAAAATATGTAAAAACCAGGAAGGCAAGACAGGCCCTGGAGAACAGGGAGCCTAGTTATGCTGATTGGCAGGATGTAAATTGCCAACTGCCTCCATGGAGGAGTGCATTGTGTTCCCTAAAACAATTAAACAACAGAGCTACAGAGCCAAGGGCACTTCCTGTCTAGGTAATATACCTTGTGAAAAGTGAAAATCAGTAAGACAGATGCACGCCAAAATTTAGGGCTGCACTGCTTACAAGAACCTCAACTTGGGTACACCTTAAATATCCCAGGAAATACAAAATTTGTTCAAGAAATTGTGGTACTTACGTACGATGTAATATCCCTCAGCCATGAAATCAATGTCATAAGGCCAGTAGCAGCAAAATGAGTTTATTCCGGTACGATGATTCTAAGTGAAATAAGTCACAGAGAAAAAGAAACTTATCATAAGATATCACTAATGAAGGTCCTGTAAACATGGCTACACATGAACTGAGTTAGGAAAGAGAACAGAGTCTCACATTTAGAAAACACTCTTATGCCTGCTTAAGGGGAAAGGAGAGGAGGGGTGATGCATAAAACCAGAGTTTGATATTCGTACAGCTATCGTTCCAAAAACCAAATATGGAATAGACAAGACCTAAACCTTCCTCAGTGAAACGGACTCAAAACCCCATATTTCCTGCAGAGGAATATATCTGACTTGTAAGAATCTTAAAACCTATGTATTGATATGTCTCCATAAGGGAATCAAGTGGGTCTAGACTGGCATAAACATGGCAGTGAGAATCAGCTAAAAGCCCCTATAAAAAGGAATTTCAAAAACAAAACAAAAAAACAGGGAAATTCTTTACAATTCCTACAGGGGCTCTGATGAAACCTGGAATGGCCCTATGTACAAGGACAGCTGGATGTGGCATAAGCCTGAACAATTGAGACTGAGAAGTTTGGTGAGATTCAGTGAGCAAATTCAGACCATTTAAAGCAATAATGCGTGGCACACATTCCAAGTGTCCCAACTCTCCAGGTTGAAGGGAATATTACTACAGCTATAACATGTACGGGAAACCTAGAGAATGGACACACTGTGAATACGAAAGGTTTCTAAAACTCAACTAATAGTCCCCCTCCTGGTGCTCCAGTTTGAATTTGCTACTGCTTTACTATCAATCTCCCAACTTGGAGAGACAGCCCCTTTAACCTCCTGGTTCGCAGAAGTTGCCAATTTGGCAGAGGATGAAATGGAAGAGGGAGAAGCAATGAGAGAGTAGCTGTTAGACATTTTGACGGGCACATGTCACTCTAATTTCCTGGCAGAAAGAAGAATTAACCAAAGTCTCAGCCACACGCCGAAAACCAGTATAGATACTGAAGCAAAATTTTGGACTTTCGGTCAGCTCACAAAAAACGAGTTGAAAAATGGAGCTCAGGGGCACAGCAATTCACAAACAGGCAGAGTAATAAAGGGCAACTATCGTCCTAAAATCTGTTGAGGGAAGGCCACGAGGCAGACTTGAAAGCGAGCCAGAATAGCAGGAAACACATTTCAAGAGGTACATTGGAATCGCCTTCAAAGGACAGGAAGAGGGGCACAACTTCGACAATGATGCACTTGGCCAAAAAGGTTGTATGCGTTTTCTCCTGAATATATTCAGGATAAAATGCGTACACCCTTTTTGTCCAAGCAGGCAAGCGGACAATGCAAATTTGCATTACAAAGAAGTATCACTTCCCAGCGGTCAAAAGGGACATCCGCAAAATGTGTAAAACCCAGAAAGGCAAGACAGGCCCTGGAGAACAGGGAGCCTAGTTATGCTGATGGGCGAGATGTAAATTGCCAACTGCCTCTCTGGAGGAGGGCATTGTGTTTCCTAAAACAAGTAAAAAACAGAGCTACAGAGCCAAGGGCACTTCCAGTCTAGGGAATATACCTAGGAAAAACTGAAAATCAATAAGACAGAGCCACCCCAAAATTTAGGGCTGCACTGCTTACAAGAATCTCAACTAAGGGTACCCCTTAAATATCCGAGGAAAGACAAAAATGGGTCAAGAAATTGTGTTACTTTCGTAGGATGGAATATCCCTCATCCATGAAATCAATGTCATAAGGCCAGTCGCAGCAAAATGAGTGGATTCAGGTCCGATGATTCTAAGTGAAATAAGTCACAGAGAAACAGCAACTTATCATTATATATCACTTATGAAGGTCCTGTAAACATGGCTACACATGAACTGAGTTAGGAAAGAGAACAGAGTCTTACATTTAGAAAACACTCTTATGCCTGCTTAAGGGGAAAGGAGAGGAGGGGTGATGCATAAAACCAGAGTTTGATATTAGTACAGGTACTATTCCAAAAACCAAATATGGAATAGACAAGACCTACACCTTCTCAGTGAAAGGGACTCAATACCCCATATTTCCCACAGAGGAATATATCTGACTAGTAAGAATCTTAAAACCTATATATTGATATGTCTCCATAAGGGAATCAAGTGGGTCTAGACTGGCATAAACACGGCAGTGAGGATCAGCTCAAACCCACTATAAAAACGAATTTCAAAAACAAAACAAAAAAAAAAAACAGGGAAATTCTTTACAATTCCTTCAGGGGCTCTGATGAAACCTTGAATGACCCTTTCTACAATGACAGCTGGATGTGGCATAAGGCTGGACACTTGGGACTGAGAGGATTGGTGAGATTCGGTGAGCAAATGCAGACCATTTAAAGCAATAATACGTGGCACACATTCCAAGGGTCCCAACTCTCCAGGTTGAAGGGAATATTACTACTGCTATAACATGTACAGGAAACCTAGAGAATGGACACACTGTATATAGAAAAGCTTTCTAAAACTCAACTAATAGTCCCTCTCCTGGTGCTTCTGTTTGACTTTCCAACTGCTTTACTATCTATCTCCCAACTTGGAGAGACATCCCCTTTAACCTCCTGGTTCGCATAGTTTGCCAATTAGGCAGAGAATGAAAGGGAAGAGGGAGAACCAATGAGAGAGTAGCTGTTAGGCATTTGGACGGGCACATGTCACTCTAATTTGCTGGCAGGAAGAAGAATTAAACAAAGTCTCAGCCACCAACCGGGAACAATTATATGTCCCAAACCAATATTTTGGACTCGCAGTCAGCTCACAAAAAAACAGGTTGAAAAATGGAGCTCAGGGGCACAGCAATTCACAAATTGGCAGAGTAAAAAGAACAAATATCGTCCAAAAATCTGTTGAGGGAAGGCAACGAGGCGGACTTGATAGCGAGCCAGAAGAGCAGGAAACAGATTTCAAGAGGTACATTGGAATTTCATTTAAAGCACAGGAAGAGGGGCACAACTTGGACAATGATGCACTTGGCCAAAACGGGCGTATGCGTTTTCCCCTGAATATATTTAGTAGAAAATGAATATGCCCTTTTTGGCCAAGCAAGCAAGCGGGCAATGCAAATCTGCACTACAAAGAAGTATCACTTCGCACCAGTCAAAAGGGACATCTGCAAAATGTGTAAAAACCAGAAAGGAAAGACAGGCCCTGGAGAATAGGGAGCCTAGTAATGCTGATGGGCATGATGTAAATTGCCAACTGCCTCTCTGGAGGACTGCATTGTGTTACCTAAAACATGTAAACAGCAGAGCTACAGAGCCAAGGGCACTTCCAGTCTAGGGAATATACCTTGGGAAAACTGAAAATCAATAATACAGATCCACCCCAAAATTCAGGGCTGCACTGCTTACAAGAACCTCAACTTGGGTGCACCTTAAATATCCCAGGAAAGACAAAAATGTTTCAAGAAATTGTGGTACTTAAGTACGATGGAATATCCCTCAGCCATGAAATCAATGTCATAAGGCCAGTAGCAGCAAAATGAGTCTATTCAGGTACGATGATTCTAAGTGAAATAAGTCACAGAGAAAAATAAACTTATCATAAGATATCACTTATGAAGGTCCTGTAAACATGGCTACACATGAACTGAGTTAGGAAAGAGAATAGTGTCTTACATTTAGAAAACACTCATATCCCTGATTAAGGGGGAAGGATAGGAGGGGTAATGCATAAAACCAGAATTTGATATTAGTACAGGTACCTTTCCAGAAACCAACTACGGATTATACAAGACATACACCTTCTTCAGGGAAAGGGACTCCAAACCCCATATTTCCCGCAGAGGAATATATCTGATTTGTAATAATCTTAAAACCTATGTATTGATATGTCTCCATAAGGGAATCAAAAGTGTCTAGACTGGCAGAAACATGGCAGGGCGAATCAGCTCAAACCCAGTATAAAAAGGAATTTCATAAACAAAACAAAAAACGGGGAAATTTTTTACAATTCCTTCAGGGGATCTGATGAAACATGGAATAACCATATCTACAACAACAGCTGGATTTGGCATAAGGCTGGACACTTGCGACTGAGAGGATTGGTGAGATTCGGTGAGCAAATGCAGACCATTTAAAGCAATAATGTGTGTCACACATTCCAAGGTTCCCAACTCTCCAGGTGGAAGGGAATATTACTACAGCAATAACATGTACGGCAAACCTACAGAACGGACACAATGTGAATATGAAAGCTTTCTAAAACTCAATTTATAATCCGTCACCTGCTGCTCCGGTTTGACTTTCGAACTGCTTTACTATCAATCTCCCTACTTAGAGAGGCAGCCCATTTGACCTCCTGGTTCTCACAGGTTGCCAATTTGGCAGAGGCTGAAAGGGCAGAGATAGAACCAATAAAAAGTAGCTGTTAGGCATTTGGACGGGCACATGTCACTCTAATTTCCTGGCAGGAAGAAGAATTAACCAAAGTCTCAGCCAACCGCCGGGAACCAGTATAGGTCCCGAACCAAAATTTTGGACTTGTTGTCAGCTCACAAAAAATGAGTTGAAAAATGGAGCTCAGGGGCACAGCAATTCACAACCTGGCAGAGTACTAAAGGGCAAATATCGTCCAAAAATCTGTGGGGGAAGGCAACGAGGTTGACCTGAATGCGAGCCGGAATAGCAGGAAACAGATTTCAAGAGGTACATTGGAATCACCTTCAAAGCACAGGAAGAGGGGCACAACTTCGACCATGATGCACTTGGCCGAAAAGGGCGTATGCGTTTTCTCCCGAAGGAGAAAACGCATACGCCCTTTTTGGCCAAGCAAGCAATCCAGCAATACAAATCTGCACTACAAAGAAGTATCACTTCCCACCGGTCAAAAGGGACATCCGCAAAATGTGTAAAAACCAGAAAGGCAAGACAGGCCCAAGAGAACAGGGAACCTTGTTATGCTGAAGGGCGGGATGTAAATTGCCAACTGCCTCTTTGGAGGAGTGCATTGTGTTCCCTAAAACAGGTAAAAACCAGAGCTACAAAGCCAAGGGCACATCCTGTCTAGGGAATATACCTTGGGAAAACTGAAAATCAATAAGATAGAGTCACCCCAAAATTTAGGGCTGCACTGCTTACAAGAACCTCAACTTGGGTACACCTTAAATATCCCAGCAAAGACAAAAATGGTTCAAGAAATTGTGTTAATAAAGTACGATGGAATATCCCTCAGACATGAAATCAATGTCATAAGGCCAGTAGCTGTAAAATGAGTGGATTCAGGTTCGATGATTCTAAGTGAAATAAGTCACAGAGAAAAAGAAACATATCATAAGATATCCCTTATGAAGGTCCTGTAAACATGGCTACACATGAACTGAGTTAGGAAAGAGAACAGAGTCTCACATTTAGAAAACACTCTTATGCCTGCCTAAGGGGGAAGGAGAGGTGGGGTGATGCATAAAACCAGAGTTTGATATTAGTACAGGTACCGTTCCAAATACCAACTACGGATAAAACAAGTCCTACACCTTCGTCAGTGAAAGGGACTCAAAACCCCATATTTCCCGCAGAGGAATATATCTGACTAGTAAGAATCTTAAAACCTATGTATTGCTATGTCTCCGTAAGGGAATCAAGTGTGTCTAGACTGGCATAAACATGGCAGTGAGAATCAGCTCAAACCCACTATAAAAAGGAATTTCAAAAAACAAACAACAAAATAGGGGAATTCTTTAAAATTCCTTCAGGGGTTCTGATGAAACCTGCAATGACCCTATCTACAACGACAGCTGTATGTGGCATAAAGCTGTACACATGGGACTGAGAGGATTGGTGAGATTGGGTCAGCAAAAGCAGACCATTTAAAGCAATAATGCGTGGCACACATTCCAAGGATCCCAACTCTCCAGGTTGAAGGGAATATTACTACAGCTATAACATGTACGGGAAAGCAAGAGAATGGACACACTGTGAATACGAATGGTTTCTAAAACTAAACTAATAGTCCGTCCCCTGGTGCTTCGGTTTGAATTTCCAAGTGCTTTACTATCAAATTCCCAACTTGGAGAGACAGCCCCTTTAACCTCCTGGTTCTCACAGGTTTCAAATTAGGCAGAGGATGAAAGGAAAGATGGAGAACCAATGAGAGAGTAGCTCTTAGGCATCTGGACGGGCACATGTCACTCTAATTTCCCGGCAGAAAGAAGAATTAACCAAAGTCTCAGCGACACGCCGGTAAGCAGTATAGATCCTGAAGCAAAATTTTGGACTTGCGGTCAGCTCACAAAAAACGAGTTGAAAAATGGAGCTCAGGGGCACAGCAATTCACAAATTGGCAGAGTATTAAGGGGCAACTATCCTCCAAAAATCTGTTGAGGGAAGGCAACGAGGTGAACTTGAAAAGGAGCCAGAATAGCAGGAAACAAATTTCAAGAGGTACATTGGAATCGCCTTTAAAGCACAGGAAGGGGGGCACAACTTCGAAAATGATGCACTTGGCCAAAAAGAGTTTATGCGTTTTCTCCTGAATATATTCAAGAGAAAAAGCATACGCCCTTTTTGGCCAAGCAAGCAAGCCAGCAATGCAAATCTCCAATAAAAAGAAGTATCACTTCCCACCTGTCAAAAGGGACATCCGCAAAATGTGTAAAAACCGGAAAGGCAAGACAGGCCCAAGATAACAGGGAGCCTTGGTATGCTGATGGGTAGGATGTAAATTGCCAACTGCCTCTCTGGAGGAGTGCATTGTGTTCCCTAAAACAAGTAAAAAAAAAATAGCTAAGGAGCCAAGGGCACTTCCATTCTAGGGAATATACCTTGGGAAAACTGAAAATCAATAAGACATAGCCACCACAAAATTTAGCGCTGCACTGCTTACAAGAACCTCAACTTGGGTACAACTTAAATATCTGAGGAAAGACAAAATTGGTTCAAGAAATTGTGTTACTATAGTACGTTGGAATATCCCTCAGACATGAAATCAATGTCATAAGGCCAGTAGCAGCAAAATGAGTGGATTCAGGTACGATGATTCTAAGTGAAATAAGTCACAGAGAAAAAGTAACTTATCATAACATATCACTTATGGAGGTCCTGTAAACATGGTTACACATGAACTGAGGTAGGAAAGACAACAGAGTCTCACATATAGGAAACATTCTTATGCCTGCCTAAGGGGGATGGAGAGGTGGGGTGATGCATAAAACCAGAGTTTGACATTAGTACAGGTACCGTTCCAAAAACCAACTACGGATTATACAAGTCCTACACCTTCGTCAGTGAAAGGGACTCAAAACCACATATTTCCCGCAGAGGAATATATCTAACTAGTAATAATCTTAAAGCCTGTATATTGATATGTCTCCATAAGGGAAACAAGTGTGTCTAGACTCGCATTAACATGGCAGTGAAAATCAGCTCAAACCCACTATAAAAAGGAATTTCAAAAACAACCAAAAAAAAAAAAAAACTGGGAAATTCTTTACAATTCCTTCAGGGGCTCTGATGAAACCTAGAATGACCCTATCTACAACGACAGCTGGATATGGCATAAGGCTGGACACTTGGGTCTGAGAGGATTGGTGAGTTTCGGTAAGCAAATGCAGACCTTTTAAAGCAATAATGCGTGGCACACATTTCAAGGTTCCCAACTCTCCAGGTTGAAGGGAATATTACTACAGCTATAACATGTACGGGAAACCTGGAGAATGGACACACTGTGAATACAAAATGTTTCTAGAAATCAACTAATAGTCCCTCTCCTGGTTCTCCAGCTAGAATTTCCTACTGCTTTACTATCAATCTCCCAACTTGGAGAGACAGCCCCTTTAACCTCCTGGTTTGCACACTTTTCCAATTTGGAAGATCATGAAAGGGAAGAGGGAGAACCAGTGAGAGAGTAGCTGTTAGGCATTTTGACGGGCACATGTCACTCTAATTTCCCAGCAGGAAGAAGAATTAACCAAAGCCTCAGCCACCCGCCGGGAACCAGTATAGGTCCTGAACCAAAATTTTGGAGTTGCGGTCAGCTCACAAAAAACAAGTTGAAAAATGGAGCTCAGGGGCACAGCAATTCACAAACTGGCAGAGTAATAAAGGACAACTATAGTCCAAAAACCTGTTGAGGGAAGGCAACCAGGCAGACTTGAAAGCGAGCCAGTATAGCAGGAAACAGATTTCAAGAGGTACATTGGAATCGCCTTTAAAGCACAGGAAGAGGGGCACAACATCGACAATGATTCACTTGGCCAAAAAGGGCGTATGCGTTTTCTCCTGAATATATTTAGGGGAAAACGCATAAGCCCTTTTTGGCCAAGCAAGCAAGCGGGCAATGCAAATCTGCACTACAAAGAAGTTTCACTTCCCACCGGTCAAAAGGGACATCCGCAAAATGTGTAAAAACCAGAAAGGCAAGACAGGCCCTGGAGAACAGGGAGCCTAGTTATGCTGATGGGCAGGATGTAAGTTGCCACCTGCCTCTCTGGAGGAGTGCATTGTGTTCCCTCAAACAAGTAAACAACAGAGCTACAGAGCCAAGGGCACTTCCAGTCTAGGGAATATACCTTGGGAAAAATGAAAATCAATAAGACAGAGCCACCCCAAAATTTAGGGCTGCACTGCTTTCAAGAACATCAACTTTGGTACACCTTAAATATACGAGGAAAGACAAAAGTGGTTCAAGTAATACTGTTACTTACGTACGATGGAATATCCCTCAGCCATGAAATCAATGTCATAAGGCCAGTAGCAGCAAAATGAGTGGATTCAGGTCCGATGATTCTAAGTGAAATAAGTCACAGAGAAAAAGAAACTTATCATAAGATATCACTTATGAAGGTCCTGTAAACATGGCTACACATGAACTGAGTTAGGAAAGAAAACAGAGTCTCACATTTAGAAAAAACTCTTATGCCTGCTTAAGGGGGAAAGAGAGGTGGGGTGATGCATAAAACCAGAGTTCCGTATTAGTACAGGTACCGTTCCAAAAATCAACTACGGAATAGTCAAGACCTACACCTTCCTCAGTGAAAGGGACTCCAAACACCATATTTCACGCAGAGGAATATATCTGATTAGTAAGAATCTTAAAAACCTATGTATTGATATGTCTCCGTAAGGGAATCAAGTGTCTGTAGACTGGCATAAACATGGCAGTGAGAATCAGCTCAAACCCACTATAAAAAGGAATTTCAAAAACAAAACAAAAAACAGGAAAATTCTTTACAATTCCTTCAGGGGCTCTGGTGAAACCTGGAATGACCCTATCTACAACGACAGCTGGATGTGGCATAAGGCTGGACACTTGGGACTGAGAGGATTGGTGAGATTCTGTGAGCAAATGCAGACTTTTTAAAGCAATAATGCGTGGCACACATTCCAAGGGTCCCAACTCTCCAGGTTGAAGTGAATATTATTACAGCTATAACATGTATGGGAAACATAGAGAATGGACACACTGTGAATACGAAAGGTTTCTAAAACTCAACTAATAGTCCCCTTCCTGGTGCTCCGGTTTTACTTTCCAACTGATTTACTATCAATCTCCCAGCTTGGAGAGACAGCCCCTTTAACCTCCTTGTTCGCACAAGTTGACAGTTTGGCAGAGGATTAAAGAGAAGAGGGAGAACCAATGCGAGAGTAACTGTTAGGCATTTGGACGGGCACATGCCACTCTAATTTCTCGGCAGGAAGAAGAATTAACCAAAGTCTCAGCCACCCACCGGAAACCAGTATTGGTCCTGATACAAAATTTCGGACTTGGGGTCAGCTCACAAAAAACAAGTTGAAAATGGAGCTCAGGGGCAAAGCAATTCACAAAATGGCAGAGTAATAAAGGACAACTATCGTCCAAAAATCTGTTGAGGTAAGGCAATGAGGCGGACTTGAAAGCGAGCCAGAATAGCAAGAAACAGATTTCAAGAGGTACACTGGAATCACCTTTAAAGCACAGGAAGAGTGGCACAACTTCGACAATGATGCACTTGGCCTAAAAGGGCATATGTGTTTTCTCCTGAATATATTCAGGAGAAAAGGCATACGCCCTTTTTGGCCAAGGAAGCAAGCGGGCAAAGCAATTCAGCACTACAAAGAAGTATCACTTCCCAAGGGTCAAAAGGAACATCCGCAAAATATGTAAAAACCAGAAAGGCAAGACAGTCCATGGAGAACAGGGAGCCTAGTTATGCTGATGGGCAGGATGTAAATTGCCAACTGCCTCGCTGGAGGAGTGCATTGTGTTCCCTAAAACAAGTAAACAACAGAGCTACAGAGCCAAAGGCACTTCAGTCTAGGGAATATACCTTGGGAAAACTGAAAATCAATAAGACAGAGCTACACCAAAATTTATGGCTGCACTGTTTACAGGAACCTCACCTTGAGTACACCTTAAATATCCCAGGAAAGACAAAAATGGTTCAAGAAATTGTGTTACTTTCGTACGATGGAATAGCCCTCAGCCATGAAATCAATGTCATAAGGCCAGTAGGGGCAAAATGAGTGGATTCAGGTACGATGATTCTAAGTGAAATAAGTCACAGAGAAAAAGAATCTTATCATAAGATATCACTTATGAAGGTACTGTTAACATGGCTACACATGAACTGAGTTAGGAAAGAGAGCAGAGTCTCACATTGAGAAAAAACTCTTATGCCTGCTCAAGGTAGAAAGAGAGGTGTGGTGATGCATAAAATCAGAGTTTGATATTAGTAAAGGTACTGTTCCAAAAACCAACTACGGAATACTCAGGACCTACACCTTCCTCAGTGAAAGGGACTCAAAACCCCATATTTCCCGCAGAGGAATATATCTGATTAGTAAGAATCTTAAAACCTATGTATTGATATATCTCTGTAAGGGAATCAATGTCTCTAGACTGGCATAAACATGGCAGTGAGAATCAGCTCCAACCCACTATAAAAAGGAATTTCAAAAACAAAACACAAAAACAGGGAAATTCTTTACAATTCCTTCAGGGACTCTGATGAAACCTGGAATGACCCTATCTACAATGACAGCTGGATGTGGCATAAGGCTGGACACTTGAGACTGAGAGTATTGGTGACATTCGGTGAGCAAATGCAGACCATTTAAAGCAATAATGCGTGGCTCACATTCCAAGGGTCCCAACTCTCCAGGATGAAGGGAATATTACTACAGCTATAACATGTATGGGAAACCTAGAGAATGGACACACTCTGAATACAAAAAGGTTCTAAAACTCAACTAACAGTCCCTCTCCTGGTGCTCCTGTTTGACTTTCCAACTGCTTTACTCTCAATCTCCCAACTTGGAGAGACATACCCTTTAACCTCCTGGTTCGCACAGCTTGCCAATTTGGCAGAGGATGAAAGGGAAGAGGGAGAACCAATGAGAGAGTAGCTGTTAGGCATTTGGACGGGCACATGTCTCTCTAATTTCCCGGCAGGAAGAAGAATTAACCAAAGTCTCAGCCACCCGCCGGGAACCAGTATAGGTCCTGAACCAAAATTTTGGACTTGCGGTCAGCTCACAAAAAAACGAGTTGATAAATCGAGCTCAGGGGCACTATAATTCAAAAACTGGCAGAGTAATAAAGGACAACTATCGTCCAAAAATCTGTTGAGGGAAGGCACCGAGGTGGAATTGAAAGCGAGACAGAATAGCAGGAAACAGATTTCAAGAGGTACATTGGAATCTCCTTTAAAGCACAGGAAGAGGGGCACAACTAAGACCATGATGCACTTGGCCAAAATGGGCGTATGCGTTTTCTCCTGAATATATTCAGGAGAAAATGCATACGCCCTTTCTGCCCAAGCAAGCGGGCAATGCAAATCTGCACTACAAAGAAGTATCACTTCTCACCAGTCAAAAGGGACATCCGCAAAATGTGTAAAAACTAGAAAGGCAAGACAGGCACTGGAGAACAGGTAGCCTAGTTATGCTGATTGGCTGGTTGTAAATTGCCAACTTCCTCTCTGGAGGAGTGCATTGTGTTCCCTAAAACAAGTAAACAACAGAGCTACAGAGCCAAGGGCACTTCCTGTCTAGGGAATATACCTTAGGAAAACTGCATATCAATAAGACAGAGCCACCTCAAAATTTAGAGCTGCACTGCTTACAAGAACCTCAACTTGGGTACACCTTAAATATCCCAGGAAAGACAAAAATGGTTCAAGAAATTGTGTTACTTATGTACGATGGAATATCCCTCAGCCATGAAATCAATGTCATAAGGCCAGTAGCAGCAAAATGAGTGGATTCACGTACGATGATTCTAAGTGAAATAAGTCACACAGAAAAAGAAACTTATCATAAGATATCACTTATGAAGGTCCTGGAAACGTGGCTACACATGAACTCAGTTAGGAAAGAGAACAGAATAATGAAACTTATCATAAGCTATCATTCATAGCGGGAATGTACCCATGGCTACACATGAACTGAATTACAAACACAACAGAGCCACACCTTTAGAAAACATACTTCTGCCTGATTAAGGGGAAAGGCAAGGTGGGGTGATACATAAATTTACAGTCCAAAATTAGCACAGATACCGTTCCATAAATCAAGTATGTAATAGACAGCACCTACTCCCGGCACAATGAACTGGACTCAACAACCCCTATTCATTGCAGAGGAATATATCTGACTAGTAAAAATTTTAAAAGATATGTATTCTCATGTCTCCATAAAGGAATCATGTGTGTGTATAATGGCATGAACACAGCACTGAAATTCAGCCAAACCCCCTTATAAAAATAAATTTCAAAAGCAAAATGCAAAACCAGCGAAACAGAGAGAATGTCTTAAAAATTACGTTCAGGGCCTGTAATGCAACCTGGATTGACCACCTTTACACCCACAGCTGGATGAGACATAAGACTGGACACTTGGGTCTGACAAGATTGCTGAGGTTGTGTGAGCAAAAGAACACCACTTAGAGCAATACTGTGTGCTACCCATTCTAGTGGCCCCAACTCTCCATGTTTAAGGGAATCTTCCTACAGTTAAAACATGCATGGGAAACCCAGTGGATGGTACACTGTGTAATCGGGAAAGTTTTCTAAAAGGTACCTCATTTTCCTTTCCTCGTGCTCGGCTTCGCCATTCCATCTGCATTACTAAAAATCTCCCCACTTGGAGTGTCATTGCCTTTACCCTCCTGTTGTGCACAGTTTGCAAATTGTGCAGAGGATGAACAGGAAGAGGGGAAACAAATGAGACATTACCTGTAGGTGTTTGGATGGGCACATATCTCTCTATTTTCCAATTAGGAAAAAGAATTAAAAACAGGCTCAGCCTGCAACCGTGGAACCAGACTAGGGCGTAAAGCCATCCTGCGGTATTGCAGCCAGCTCACAAATAAGCGAGTTGAAAAATGGAAATCAGGAGCACAGCAATTCACAAACTTGCAGAGTTATAAAGGACAACTATCATCCAGAAATATATTGAGGTAAGGCAGTGAAGAGGATTTGAAAGCAAGGCAGAATTGAAGGAAACAGATTTCAAGAGGTAGATTGGAGTCGTCTTTAAAGCACATGAAAAGCGACAGAACTTCGACAATGTTGCCCTTGGCTGAAAAGGGAGTATGTGTATTTTCTTGAATATATTCGGGAAAAAAATGCATACGCCCTTTTTGGCCAAGCAAGCCATCAGGCATTGCAAATCCACCCTACATAGAAGTGTCACTTACCTCCGGTCAAAAGGGCCATCCGCAAATAGTGTAAAAACCACAAATACAGGACAGGCCATGGAGAAAAGGGAGCCTGGTTATGCCAATGGACAGGATGTAAATTGCCAACAGCCTCTCTGGAGAACTGTATGTTGTTTTCTAAAACAGAGCTACAGAGCATAGCATACTTCCACTCATGGGCGTGTATTCTGGGAAAACTAAAAATCCACAACACACAGCCAGCCCAAAATTTAGGGCTGCTCTGTTTACAAGAACCTCGACTTCGGTACACTTTAAATATCCCAGGAAAGGGAAAAAAAATGGATAAATATGTTGTGGTACTTATATACAATGGAATGTCACTCAGACATAAAATCAAGGTCATAAGGCCAATAGCAGCATAATGAGTGGCTTTCGGTATGATGATGCTAAGGGAAATGAGCCACAAAGAAAAAGTAACTTATTGTAATATATCACTTATAGAGGGAATGTAAACATGGCTACACATGACCTGAATTTCAAAAGAGAACAGAGTTACACATTCAGAAAACACACTTATGCCTCCTTAAGGGGAAAGGTGATGTGGGGTGATGTGTAAAAGCAGACTTTGAAATTAGCACAGATACCATTCCATATACCAAATATCTAATAGGCAAGACCTACTCCTTTCTCAATGAACTGGACACAAAACACCCTATTCACTGAAGAGGAATATATCTGACTGGTAATAATCTTGAAACCTACGTATTTATATGTCTCCATAATGGAATCAAGTGTATGCAGATTGGCATAAACACAGATCAATGGAACAGGACAGAAAGTGCAGAGATAAACCTACATACCTATGCCTATCTCACCTATGACAAAGGAGCTAAGGATATACAATGGAGAAAAGACAGTCTCTTCAGTAATTGGTGCTGGGAAAACTGGACCCCTACACATAAAAGAATGAAATTAGAACACTCCATAACACCATACACAAAAATAAACTCTAAATTGATCAGAGATCTAAATATAAGACCAGACACTATAAAAAACTTAGAGGAAACCATAGGCAGATCACTCTATGACATAAATCACAGCAAGATCCTTTTTGACCCACCTCCTAGAGAAATGGAAATAAAAACAGAAATCAACAAATGGGACCTAATGAAACTTAAAAGCTTTTACACAGTACAGGAAAACATAAACAAGATGCAAAAACAACCCTCAGAATAGGAGAAAATATTTTCAAATGAAGCAATTGACAAAGGATTAATCTCCAAACTTCACAAGCACCTCATGTAGCTCAATATCACAAAACAAACAACCCAATCCAAAAACGGGCAGAAGACCTAAATAGACATTTCTCCAAAGAAGATATACAGATTACCATGAAACACATGAAAGGATGCTGAACATCACTAATCATTAGAGAAATGCAAATCAAAACTACCATGAGGTATCACCTCACAGCAGTCACAGTGGCAATCATCAAAAAAATCTACGAGACAATAAATGCTGGAGAGGCCTTTATTGGAGAAAAGGGAACACACTTACACTGTGGGTGGGAATGTAAATTGATATGGGCACTAGGGAGAACAGTACGGAGGTTCCTTTAAATAACTAACAATAGAAGTACCATACGACACAACAATCCAACTACTGGGCATTTGCCTTGTGAAAACCATAATTCAAAAAGAGTTATGTACAAAAATGTTCATTGCAACTCTATTTACAATAGCCAGGACATGGAAGCAACCTAAGTGTCCATCGACAGATGAATGGATAAAGAAGATATGGCACATATATACAAAGGAATATCACTCAGACATTAAAAGAAGCAAAACTGAGTTATTTGCACTGAGGTGGATGGACTTAGAATATGTCCTACACAGTGAAGTAAGTCAGAAAGGGAAAAACAAATACTGTATGTTAACAGAGATATACGGAATCTAAAGAGGAAAAAAAAAAGATTTTTACGACTCTAGTGGCAGGACAGGATTAAGGACACAGACATAGGGAAAGGACTTGAGGACACCGGAAGGGGGATGGGTAAGATGGGACGAAGTGAGAGAGTGGCATGGACATAAATACATTACCAAATGTAATACTGATCACTACTGGGAAGCAGCCACATAGAACAGGGAGATCAGCTCGGTGCTTTGTGACCACCTAAAGGGTTGGGATATGGAGTGTGGGAGGGAGATGCAAGAGGGAGGGGATCTGGTGATATTTGTATATGTATAGCTGATTCACTTTGTTATACAGCAGAAACTAACACTCCATTGTAAAGCAATTATACTCCAATAAATGTGGAAAAGGAAAAAAAAAAGAAAGCCCAGGGATAAACCTACACACCTATGCTCAACTAATCTATGACAAAGGAGGCAAGACTTTACAATGGAGAAAAGAGAGTTTCTTCAGTCAGTGGTGCTGGGAATTATGGACAGCTATATGTAAAAGAATGAAATTAGAACACTCCCCAACACCATACATAAAAATATATTCAAAATCGATTAGAGACCTTAATGTAAGACCGGACAGTATACAACTCTGAGAGGAAAACTTACGAAGAATACTCTGACGTAAATCACAGCAAGATCTTTTTTTGATCCATCTCCTATAGTAATGAAATAAAAAAAAAAGAAGCTAAACAGATGGGACCTAATGAAACGTAAAAGCTTTTGCAAAGCAAAGGAAACTACAAACAAGATGAAAACACAACCCTCAGAATGGCAGAAAATATTTGCAAATGAATCAATGGACAAATGATTAATCTCCAATATATATAAACAGCTCATGCAGGTCAACATTAATAAGACAAAAAACCCAATACAAAAATGGAAGCAGATCTAAATAGACATTTCTTCCAAGAAGACATAGAGATGGCCAAGACGCACATGAAAATCTGCTCAACATCACTAATTATTAGAGAAATGGAAATCGAAACTACAATGAGGTATCACGTCACACCTGTTAGAATGGGCATCATCAGAAAATCTACAAACAACAAATGCTGGAGAGGGTATGGAGAAAAGGAACCTTCTTCCACTATTGTTGGGAAAGTAAATCGATACAGTCTCTATGGAGAACAGAATGGAGGTTCCTTAAAAAACTAAAAATAGAATTACCATATAATCCAGCAATCCCACTACTGGGCATATACCGAGAGAAAACCATAAATCAAAAAGACACATTCACCACAATGTTCATTGCAGCACTATTTACAATAGCCAGGTAATGAAAGCAACCTAAGTGCCCACAGACAGACGAATGGATAAAGATGTGGTACATATATACAATGGAATATTACTCAGCCATACATAGGAATGGAATTGGGTCATTTGTAGAGACCTTCATGGATCTAGAGACTGTCATACAGAGTGAAGTAAGTCAGAAAGAGAAAAACAAATATTGTATATTAATGCATATATGTGGAACCTAGAAAAATGGTACAGATGAACTGGTTTGCAGGGCAGAGATAGAGACACAGATGTAGAGAACAAACATATGGACACCAAGGGGGGAACACCATGGGAGGGTGGTGGTGGAATGAATTGGGAGACTGGGATTCACATGTGCACACTTATAAGTATAACATAGATATCCAATAAGAACCTGCTGTATAAAAGAAATAAATAAATTTAAAAAAATTAAAAATAAATAAATAACATTTAATAAAATAAAACAGAAAAAAAGTTTTTCCCTTCATATAGACGTCTTTATATAAATGCATTATTTCCATGTTTATATCTCTAAATTAAAAAAAAAGAGGAATAAATAAAACCTACCTTGAACCAAAAAGAAAAAAGGAAAAAAAAATAAAACAGAACCCACCAGTTATACAGAGGAAAATCGTATCAGGGCAATTGTTCCAGTGGTAAAAAATTCTCAAGTTGGTCAGAAGTGAGAAATCATCTCCCTTGCAGTCAGCAGCGCTCCCCCCCAAAAGGAGCATCCTCATTGCAAAGCTGGGGGACTATGTCGAGGCGTCTGTGAGTAAATGTGAGCTGTACCCCAGTCCTGCTGCAGCTGAAATCTTCCCACCCTTTCCAGGTAAAACACCTGAATATGTACAAGAACTTGCAAGCCTAGAGGAAGGGCTGTGGAGCCACACCAGCGACAGCATGCAGGGCGACTTGGTGCCAGCAGGGCAGCCAGGATGGTCCTGGCACCAGATGCTCTTCTGGAAGCTTTCCACTTCCCTGCCTGAGATACCCCTCCTGCCACGGCCCCCACTGATTTTTTACTTCCTCACCTCTGCCTGGGGAGAAATTCAAGCAGCAGGTATGGGTGACACATCCTCTTCTTTAGCAGATGGCAGCCTGGCAACTCCTGCAGGAAGTCCAGCAGAGCCCCACTCACACTGGGCCACCCACAAATTCACGGCCCCTCACTCCCTCCCACCACCCCAGCCCCGACACTGCTGACAGGGCAGAGAATATGGCGTCAGGCACAGCTACAGGAGCTCTTGCTGACTGGAGAGGTGCTTATATTGATCTCAACACAGGCACACCTGGGGAAGGCTGGCAGGCAGTGTCAGGCTGTCCAAATCAGCCAATCCTCACCCCTCAGGGGCTCACAGTTGCAGAAAATGAGCCTTGCTAAACGAGCCAGGCCCAAGGAACAGTTGTGGGCTCTTGAGAGTCAGGATAGACAAGGGGCTGCAGCTGCGGCTTGTTTTCTTATCATTTTTATCTGGTCCATGAGTGGAAAACAACTTCAAGAAGACCCTATCCTAATGAGAGGAACCCAGGAGTCAGGGAGAGGAGTGATGGTGGGTGGAGATAGAGGCCCGGTGCCCTGGCTGCAGTGGAAGTGTCTGGAAGACCAGGCAGAGAGAGGCCGCACAGAGTGATACCTGGGGTCACAGACCTGTCAGAGCTGCTGTTTGTTAGTTCAAGTCCTGCTCTGAGGTGTTCTGTGTCAGCTGTGAGCGACAGGTGAGCTGGGTGTTCTCTGCAAGGTGGGCTATGTGCACGGTTCCTGTGTTTCCAGCCCTTCTGAGGTACCTGCCCAAAGGGAGCTCCATATCCTGGGAAGGGCCTGACTATGAGAGCAACATGGCCTGCTGGGTAGCTGCACAGGTGAGCTCCATACCCTGGGTGGGACTTGAACACGAGAGCCCCGTGGGCTGTGGGGGTGGAGGTGCAGCCCTGGTGAGCTCCATATCCTGGGATTGGCCTGACCACGAGAGCCCCATGGGCTGCTGGAGACCTGGTAAAGTATATCAGGACAGTCAGTGAAGCCACCGAGGATATACATCAAGTAGCTCCTATTTCCTACACACTGCTTGTCAGTCTACCATCCACCAGGCCATGGCATTCTGTATTAGACTTCAATGATGCCTTCTTCTGTATTCCACTCATCTCAGAGTCACAAGAATTTTTGGCTTGTGAGTGGCAGGACACAACATGCAACAAAAGCAATAATGTTGGGCCGTCCTGCCCCAATGTTTCAAAAATCCCCACACCATCATTGGGGAAATGTCCTCTAAAGACCTAAAAGTTCTACCTCTGTAAAAGGGAACCCTCCTTCAATATGCAGATGACATTCTGATCGCCAGGCCTACTAAAGACGCCTCTGAAATACCTAGCCAAGAAAGGATAGAAGGTGTCCAAGGAAAAGGCTCAAATATCCCAGGCTAAGGTGACATGACTGGGCTTCATTCTCACAGATAGTCGGAGAAACGCATCCCAGGATAGTGAAGAAGCCATTTGCAGCCTTACCCCTTCTAAAACTAGAAGACAGCTTAGGGTTTCCTTGGGAGGCCAAGGTTTTATGCATCTGGATCCCTAACTACAGTCTAATAGCTGGGCCTCTACATGAAACACTGACACGAAAAGATGATGATCCTTTTGAATAGAATCCAGAAGCAGCCTTTCAAGATTGGAAAGAGCAGTCAATTCAGGCCCTTGCCCAGGAACTCCCTAATTTAGCTAAACCCTTTGACCTTTACATACCCGGTCAAAGGTTAATCGCCCTTGGAGCCTTAGTGCAAAAACTGGTACCACTTGAAATGGAGCAAAACAAGAATGCCCTTCAGGTATGATAAACTATGGTCACCAAGGGCTTTGCCCAACGCCCCATCAGGCCAGGATACTGGGGTATCTAAAAAGGTTGAAATCAGCAGCCCGCAAGGCCAGCTCCCTCCTAAGGGAAAAGGACCCCACGTGGTGATCCTAACCACCCATCATGCCCTGAAGTTGCAGGGGTCGCTCTGTGGACACACTGACCTCGAGTGAGGAGGCCCTCCAACTCCAACCTCCAGAGAGACAAACGGGGGCAATGGGCCTCCAAGATGACTCGTGTGACCATCACTTGACCTGGAGTTTCTCTCAGAACACAAGTCTGTGCCCCAAAAGAGCAGACTAATGCTTTCAGGACTTACTGCACCCAGACGGGAGCTAATAAGCTTGGCGGGGGAAACGTATATCACAATTTCACCATAGAAAGCACTACAGAAACCACAGTGATGGTGGCCAATATGACCGGCTGGACTGCTGGCTACTTCAAAAGGCCGTTGACTCAGTGGACGTCATGGTCCTGGATCAACACTGACCCTGGACTCTCTGGGAGTTGAGCGGGCAGGGCTCTGACACAAGGTGCTGTTTATACATTAATTCAGGGACCTAATTAAAGAAAGCACAGACTATTGGTCAGAGCATCTAGGCTGGCAAAAACCGTCAGCCTAAGGTCGCTGAACAAATGTGGGGTGGGGTGAAACCTGCCACCGCAGCATCTCTGTGCGTCTCTTTCCTGGACCCGTAAAGGTCATTAGAATCTATAACACTTCCAATGCTGGTGCTCAAGTGGACGAGCAGTGAGGCAGGAAGCCTTGGGACAATCATCCTCACCTGGAGGCTGCTGGGGAGAAGTTTTGCCCCTCCACCCGTGTATGAGGGCTCCCACCTCAGCATGAAGCAGTTACAAAAGAGGGGTCTGCACCCTCAGCACCCCAAGAATGAGGAACGGGACAAAAAGCAGAGGAGGTGTTCATCACCAGCAACGTTCATTAAAAATTCCTGGGAGATAAAAAGAGAATCTGGGCTATAAAGTAAAGTCTAACCTGTTTTTCCTTTGTGCTTTGTCTAATTTCACGTGCTCCTAGGGTTCCACATGCAGAGGTTCCACACCCGGCACTTCAGACCCGATTCCCTAGTGCAGAATGGCTGGGTCGACACCTCAGCTAGCGGGGTCCCATGCAGACTCCACGATATAGAACCTGAGCTGCAGCCAACCCAGCCCTCGAGATCTCCATCCCCTCCCTCCTGCTGACGCTGCCGGGATCCCTACACAGCAGCCCAGCCCACATCCCGCGAGGGAGTGCACGCTCTCAGATCTCCATTCTGTTTTCAAAATATAAAGTTTCCTTTGCTTCTGAACCAAACTCAGTCTTGATCTGTTGGCTCCATTGACACTGGGCACGGGGACTCCTGTTGGGGTCCACTCTGGAGGATCAGTAACATAAATTGAGAACATTGTAACTTCAATGAACAGATGTGTGAGCCAAACTGTAGTTAACATAGAGCAGTGTATAAGGCTCGGGTAAAATAAGATGTTTCTAAGACTTACATTTGATATTTCCATCACTTTATTATAAGCAAGTTCAGTGAAGACGTCTGTCTTATTTGTCAGGTCAACATTAGAGAAATGAAGTGATTTATTCCCAAGGATGTACATCGAATACTCTTGGCTGAAGCTTCAATCTTGTTTTGAATGCTTTTCCATTGAAAATGATACCTCTCTTTCATCTTCCCCATTTCTGAGAAGTATAAAATCTTATAATTTATTATTACCAAAGGGGAAAGGTAGGAGAATTGATAAATTAACAGTTTGGGATTAACACATACACACTGCTATGTATAAAACAGATCATCAACACGGAACTACTGTATAGCACAGGGAACTACACTGAATATTTTGCAATAACCTATAAGGGGAAATAATCTGAAAAAGAATAGATATATTTATTGACATCATCTATCAATGACAGATAAAATGTAAACTAAGCAAGGCCGATGGTGAGCACTTCTGATCCCAAAGATTTCAATCATCTAAAGTTTGGACTCTGCCTATTTCCCAAGGCCCTTAATGGACATATGTGTAGCCGTAACTTAAAAATTCCCCAGTTTGGGGTTCGGGGAGGCACTGATTTGGAAAAATCCCTGGTGTTCTCCTTACATTCACGGGACCATTGCTACAGCTAAAACATGCCTGTCACACCTAGAGGATGGTACACCGTTTGATCGGAAACAGTTTGGAAAAGGCACCTCATCTCCTCATCGCCTGGTGCTCGGGTTCACCCCTCCAGTATCTTTCCTAACAATTTCCTACTTGGGGATATTAGCACCGTCAACATCCTGTTACACACAGTTTGGAATTAGTCCGGAGGATGAAGCGGAAGGATGAGAAAAATTTAGAGACAAGTCCTAGGTGTTCAGACAGGCACATGCCACTCTAATTTCCAATCCGGAAGACAAATTCATCAAAGGCTAGAATTGTCCACGGAAACAGAATAGGGCTAGAGGAAATCCCGCTGTTTTGTGTCCAGTTTCCAAAAACACAAGTTGAAAAATGGAACTCAGGGGCACTAAAATTCATGAAACAGCAGAGTTGAAAATAACTATCGTCAAAAAATGTCTTGAGGTAAGTCACAGAAAAGGACTTGTAAACAAGGGAGAGTGGCAGGAAACAGATTTGAGGAGGTAGAAAGGACTCCCAATTAAAGCACAAGAAAAGGGACTGAACATCGCCAATGATGCAATTGGCCAAAAAGGGCGTATGCATTTTTTTCTGAATATATTCAAGTAAAGGCCATACACACATTTTTTCCAACCAAACAGGTGGGCACTGGAAATCTATACTACAAAATGTATCACTTCACATCAGTCAGAAGGGCCATCCACATAAAGTGTAAACACCAGAAATGTAGGACTTGGTGAGGAGAAAGGGAGCCCTGTGAGGCTGAGAGTGCAAATGTAATTTGCCAACGTCCACTCTGGAGAAGTGGATTGTGTTTGCTAAAACATCTAAAAAACGATCTACAGAGCATAGGGCACTTGCACTCATGGGCATATACCTTGGGAAAAACAAAAATCGACAGAAAACAGGCACCCCAAAGTTTACCACCTCTCTGTTAAAAAGGTCCTCATCTTGGATATAACCTAAATGTCCCAGGAAGGATAAAATGGATAAAAGAGTTGGGGTACTTATGTAGAGTGGAATATTACTCATTCAGAAATCAATGAAATAAGGCCAGTTGTAACAACTCTGGAGGAGTTACATATGATCATTCTAAGTGACATATGACAGAAAGAAAAAGACACATATCATAAGATGTCACTTAAAGGTGGAATCAAAAATGGCTACACATGAAATAAATTACAAAATAGAAACATAGTCAAATATGTAGAAAATAGACATAAGGCTGCTAAATGGAAAAGGTGGGGAAGGGTGAGGTATTATCCAGGAGGTTGAAATTAGCAAAGACACCATTCCAAGTACCATATTGAATAACTGACAAGGCCTACATTGTACCTCGAAGAACTGCACTCAGCGCACTCAAGTCACTGGAAAATAATATATATGTCTGGTAAGCATCTGAAAAAGAATTTATTGTTGTCTCACAGTACATGAATCAAGTGGATGTACAGCAGGAAAAAACAGAGCTTTGAAAATCAGCTGTAACCAATATAAAAATAAATTTAAAAATATTTATAAAAGCAGTGAGACAGACAAAACTTCTTACAACTTTTGTTGAAGGGCTACGATGTAACATGGATTTAACACATGTAGACCCACAGCAGGATGATATATAAGGCAGGAAGCTATGCACGCTAAGAGATGTTAGAGAGGCTGGGTGAGGAAATGCAGACCTTTAAAAGAAATACTGCCTGATTCCCATTCCATGGGTCCCAAATCTGCAGGTTCAAGGGAATCTGCTGACAGCAAAAACATGCCTGGGAAACCGAGACGAATGTACACCGTGTGACCAGGAAAGGTGTCTAAAATACACCTCATTTTTGATCTCCTGGTGCTGGGGTTCGCCATTCCAGCCAAATTACTAACAATCTCCCCACTTGGAGAATCAGCACCTTTAACCTCCTGTTTCACACAGTTTGCAATTTGTGCAGAGGATAAACGGGAAGAGGGGGAACCAATGAGAGACTAGCTGTAGGAGTTTTGACAGGCACATAACACTCTAATTTCCCATTAGGAAGAAGAATTAACCAAAGGCTCAGCCTGCCTCCCCAGAACCAGAATAGGGCCGGAAGCAATACAATGGTTTGGAGAGCAGCTCACAAAAAATGCGAGTTGCAAAATGAAGCTCAGGAGCAAACAATTCAAAGACCTGCAAAGATAAAAATAATAACCAACCTCCAAAAATATATTCAGGTAAGGCAACGAAGAGGATCTGAATGAGAGGCAGAATTGCAGGAAACAGATTTCAAAAGAGAGATTGGACTCACATTTAAAGCATATGAAAAGCAGCAGAATTTCTAAAATGATGCAGTTGGGCAAAAGGGTGTATGCGTTTTTTTCGTGAATATCTTCAGGAAAAAAACACATACAGAGTTTTTGGCCAACCAAGCAAGCGGGAAATGCAAATCCGCACAACATAGAAGTCTCAATTTCCACTGCTCAGAAAGGCCATCCAAAAAATGTGTACAAAGCAGAAATGCAGGAGAGGCAATGGAGAACAGGGAGCTAGTCACGTTGATGGGTGTGGTATAAATATCCAAGACCCACTCTGAAGAAGTGTATGCGGTTTCCTATAACATCTAAAATACAAAGCTACCGAGCATAGGGCACTTCCACTCATGGGCATATAACTTGGGAAGACTAAATATCAACAAGACACAGGCACCCCAAAATTTAAGGCTGCTCTGCATACAAGAACCTCAACTTCAGTACAACTTAAGTATTCCGGGAAAGAGAAAATTGTGTGCAGAACTTGTGGTAATTTTGTACAACGGAATATCACTCAGACATGAAATCAATGTCATAAAGCCAGTAACAGCATAATGAGTGGATTTAGGTACGATGATTCTAAGTGAAATAAGTCACACAGAAAAATAAACTTATCATAATATATCACTTATGAAGGTCCTGTAAACATGGCTACACATGAACTGAGTTAAGAAAGAGAACAGAGTCTCACATTGAGAAAACACTCTTATGTCTGCTTAAGGGGAAAGGAGAGGTGGGGTGATGCATAAAACCAGACTTTGATATTAGCACTGGTACCATTCCATGAAGCAAATACAGAATAGACAAATCCTACACCTTCCTCTGTGAACGGGACTCAACACCCCTATTCCACACAGAGGAATATATCTGACTAGTAAGAATCTTAAAACCTATATATTCATATGTCTCCATAAGGGAATCAAGTGTGTGTAGACAGGCATAAACACGTCGGTGAAAATCAGCTCAACACCATTATAAAAATGAATTTCAAAAACAAAACAAATAAAAACAGCGAAATTCTTACACAATTCCTTCAGGGGTTCTGTTGAAACCTGGAACGACCCTATCTGCAAAGACAGCTAGATGAGACATAAGGCTGGACACTTGGGGCTGAGAGGACTTGTTAGATTGGGTGAGAAAATGCAGATCCTTTAAAGCAGTAATGCATGCCAACCATTCCATGGGTCCCATCTTTCCAGGTAGAAGGGAATATCAATACAGTTATAACATGTATGGGAAACCTAGAGAATGGACACCCTGTGATGGCAAAAGATTTCTAAAAGGCTCCTAATATTTCCTCTCCTTGTGCTCCAGTTTGGCATTCCAACTGCTTTACTATCAATCTCCCAACTTGGAGAGTCAGCCCCTATAAGCTACTGGTTCGCACAGTTTGCAAATTGTGCAGTGGATGAAAGGAAAGAGGGAGAACAAATCAGAGAGTAGCTGTAGGCATTTGGACGGACACATGTCACTCTAATTTCCCGTCCAGAAGGAAGAATTAACCAAAGCGTCATCTTGCACCCCCTGAACCAGTATAGGTCCTGTAGCAAAATTGTAGATTTGTCGTCAGCTCACAAAAACACGAGTTGAAAATTGGAGCTCAGGGGCACAGCAATTCACAAACCTGCAGAGTTATAAAGGACAACTCTCTTCCAAAAATCTGTTGAGGGAAGGCAACGAAGCAGACTTGAAAATGAGGCAGAATTGCACAAAACATATTTCAAGTGGTAAATTGGAATCGCCTTTAAAGCACAGGAAAAGCGTAACAACTTCGACAATGATGCACTTGGCCAAAAAGGGCGTATGCATTTTCTGCTGAATATATTCAGGAGAAAAGGCATACGCCCTTTCTGGCCAATCAAGCAACCCCGCAATACAAATCCACACTACAAAAATTGTCACTTCCCACCGGTCAAAAGGGACATCCGAAAATCTGTAAAAACAAGAAAATAAAGACAGAGATGACAAGAGCATGTTGCAATGTGATCCCAGGGGTCATGGAGGATTGTGATGACAAGGCCATGTAGCATTGTGCTGACAAAGGCATGGAGCATTGTGATGACAAGGGTCACGGAGCACTGTGATGATAATCCTCACGGAGCATTGTGATTACATGGATCATGGAGCATTGGGATGAAAAGGGCATGTATCATTGTGATGACAAGGGTTATGGAGCATTTTGATGACAAGAGTCCCGTATCACTGTGTTGTCAGGGGTCATGGAGGGTTGTGATGACAGATGTCATGGAGCATTGTGATGACAAGGGTCATGGAGAAGTGAGATGAGAAGGTCATGGATCTTTGGGCTGAAAATGTTCATGGAGTATTGTGAAGACAGGAGTCATGGAGCACTGTGATGACAAGGTCCTGGAGCACTGTGATGAGAAGACCATGGAGCCTGGTGATGACAAGTCTCATGGAGCATTCTGATGAAAAGGGGCAAGGAGCATTGTGATTACAAGGGTGTTGGAGCATTGGGATGACAAGGGCATGGAGCATTTGTATGAGAAGACCATAGAGCATTCTGATGACATGCATCATGGAGCTTTGTGATGACAAGGGCATGGAGCATTGTGATTACAGGGGTCTTGGAGCATTGTGATGAAAAGGGCATGAATCATTGTGATGGAAAAGGCATGGAGCCTTGTCATGACAGGGTTCAAGGAGCATACTGATAACAAGTGTCAGGGAGCATTGTGATGACAAGTGTATTGAGCATTGTGATGACAAAGGTCATGGAGCATTGTGATGAGAAACCCCTGTAAAATTGTGCTGAGGAGCGTAATGGGGTGTTGTGATGACAAGTGTTATGGAACATTGTGATAACAACGGTTTGGAGCATTGTGATGACAGAGGTCATGGAGCATTTTGATTTCATTGTGATGACAATAGCAAGAAGCATTATGATGATGGGCGTGGTGCATTGTGATGACAGGGTTCATGGAGCATTGAGATGAAAAGGGGCATGGAGCATTGTGTTAAAGTGGTCTTGGAGCATTGTGATGACATGGGCATGGAGCATTGTGATGAGAAGGCAATGGAGCATTCTGATGACATGCGTCATGGAGCTTTGTGATGACAAGGATATGGAGCATTTTGATGACAGTGGCATGGAAAATTGGTCTAACAAGTTTCATGGATTATTGTGATGACAGTGGGCATGGCGCATTGTGATGACAAGGGCTTGGAGCATTGTGATTACAAGGTCATGGATTATTGTGAAGACAGATGACAGGGAGCGTTGTGATGACATATGTCACGGTCCATTGAAATGACAATGGCATGGAGCATTGTGATGCCAAGTGTCATGGAGGATTGTGATGACAAAGGTAATGGAGCAGTGTGATGACAGGTGCATGGAGCATTGTGATGACAGAAGTCATGGAGCATATTGATTTCATTGTGATGACAATAGCATGAATCATTATGATGATGGGCATGGTGCATGGGATGACAGGGTTCTTGGAGCATTGAGATTAAAAGGGGCATGGAGCATTGTGATTACATGGGTCTTGGAGCATTGTGATGAAAAGGGCATGGAGCATAGTGAATGAGAAGTCCACGGAGCATTCGATGACATGCGTCATGGAGATATCTGATGACAATTGCATGGAGCATTGTGATTACAGGGTCTTGGAGCATTGTGATGAAAAGGGTCATGGAGTCTTGTGATGACAAGTCTGTGGATCCTTGTGATGGCAGGTGTCATGGATCATTGTTATGACAGGGGGAATGCAGCATTGTGATGACAAGGGCATGGAGCATTGGTCTGAAAAGTTTCATGGATTATTGTGATGAGAGTGGGCATGGAGCATTGTGATGACAAGCGTCATGGAGCTTTGTGATGAAAACGGCATGGAGCAATGTGATGAGATGGTTCATGGAGAATTGTGATGACAATGGCATGGAGCATTGTGATGCCCAGGGTTATGGAGCTTTGTGATGACAAATGTTATGGAGCATTCTGATGACAAGGGTGACGTGCATTGTGATGAGAAGGGCAGGGAGCATTGTGATGACAGTGTTATTGAGTAATTTGGTGAAAAGGGTCCTGGAATATTTAGATTACAGTGGTTATGGAATATTGTGATATCAGTGGTCATGGAGCTTTGTGATGAAAAGTGTCATGGAGCATTTTGATGACAGGGGTTATGGAATATTGTGATGTCAGGGGTCATTGAACATTGTGATGATAAGTGCATGTAGCAATTTAATGACAGGGGCCATGGAACATTGTGATGACAGGGGTGATGGAGTATTGAAATGAATAGTGATGGAACATTGTGATATCAGTTGTGAGAGAGCATTTTGAAGAGAAGTGCATGGAGCGCTGTAATGAAAAGGTTTAAGCAGCATTGTGATGCAAAGGATGTGGAGCATTGTGATGACAGGCACATGGCGTGTTGTGATGACGTGGGTCATGGAGTATTGTGCTGAGAAGCACATGGAGCTTTGTGATGACAAGGGTCATGGAGCATTGTGCTGAGAAAGGCATAGAGAATTGTGATGACAAGGGTCACAGAGCATTGTGATGAAAAGTTCATGGATCATTGTGGTGACAAAGGTCACAGAGACTTGTGATGACGAGGGAATGGACCATTTTGATGAGAAAGTTCATGAAGCATTGTGATGACTGGAGTCACAGAGCATTGTGATGACAGGGGTCATGGAGCATTGTGATGACAAGGTCATGGAGCATTGTGATGACAGGGGCATGGAGCATTGGTCTTACAAGTTTCAAGGATTGTTGTGATGACACTGGGAATGGCGCATTGTGATGAC
This sequence comes from Hyperoodon ampullatus, assembly GCF_949752795.1. Classification (NCBI taxonomy): domain Eukaryota; kingdom Metazoa; phylum Chordata; class Mammalia; order Artiodactyla; family Ziphiidae; genus Hyperoodon; species Hyperoodon ampullatus. The sequence continues at coordinate 73,894 of NW_027640499.1, read as the reverse complement.
AATGGCACAGAGCATTGTGTAGACAAAGTCATGTAGTATTATGAAGACAGGTGTCAGGGAGCATTGTGAAGACATAAGTCATGGCCCATTGTGATGACAATGGCATGGAGCATTGTGATTCCAAGTGTCATGGAGGATTGTGATGACAAAGGTAATGGAGCATTGTGATGACAAGGGCTTGGAACATTCTGATGACAAAGGTCATGGAGCACTGTGCTGACAAGGGCATGGAGCATTGTGATGACAATTTTCATGGAGCATTGTGCAGAGAAAGGCATGGAGCATTGTGATGACAAGAGTGACAAAGCATTTTGATGAAAATTTCATGGAGCATTGTTCTGACAAATGTCACAGAGCCTTGTGATGACGAGGGCATGGACCATTGTGATGACCAAGGTCATGAAGCATTTTGATGACTGGAGTCATGGATCATTGTGATGACAATGGCATGGAGAATTGTGATGACAGGGTCATGGAGCTTTGGTCTGACAAGTTTCATGCATTATTGTGATGGCAATGGGCATGTCTCCTTGTGATGACAAGGACATGGAGCATTGTGATGACAACGTCATGCAGAATTGTGAAGACAGGTGTCAGGGAGCATTGTGATGACATATGTCATTGTCCATTGTGATGACAATGGCATGGAGCATTGTGAGGAAAAGGTCATGGAGCATGTGATGAAAAAGGCATGGAGCCTTTTCATGACAGGGTTCAAGGAGCATTCTGACGAAAAGTGTCAGGGAGCATTGTGATGACAATTGTATTGAGCATTGTGATGACAAAGTTCATGGAGCATTTTGATGACCAGGGCATGGAGTATTGTGATGACAGGCATCATGGAGCGTTGTCATGACAATTGTTATGGAACATTGTGATCACAAGTGTTTGGAGCATTGTGATGACACAGGTCATGGATCATTTTGATTTCAAGAATCACGGAGCATTGTGATGACAAGGGCATGAAACAATGTGATCCCAAGGGTCACGGAGGATTGTGATGACACCGGTAAAGGAGAATTGTGATGACAATTGAATGGAACATTGTGATGACAAGGTCATGTAGCATTTTGCTGACAAAGTCATGGAAAATTGTGATGACAAGTGTCATGGAGCTCTGTCACGACAAGCGTCAAGAAGCATTTTGATTACAGGGATAATGGAGCATTGGGATGACAAGCACATGGAACATTCTGATGACAAGTGGCATAGATCATTTTGATGACAGTGGTCATGTAGCATTGTGATGACATGGGTCATGGAGCTTTGTGATGAGAAGGTCATGGAGCATTTGGCTGAAAATATTCATGGAGTACTGTGATGACAGGGGTCATGGAGCATTGTCATGAGAATGGAATGGAGCAATGTGATGAGAAGGTCCTGGAGCATTGTGATGAGAGGGCCATGGAGCCTTGTGATGACAAGGGTCATGGAGAATACTGATGAAATGGTGCATGGAGCATTGAGATTGCAGGGGTTTTGAAGCATTGTGATGACAAGGGCATGGAGTATTGTGATGAGAAAGCAATGGAGCATTCTGATGACATGCGTCATGGAGCTTTGTGATGACAAGGACATGGAGCATTGTGATTACAGGGGTCTTGGAGCATTGTGATGAAAAGGGAATGGATCATTGTGATGAAAAATGCATGGAGCCTTGTCATGACAGGGTTCAAGGAGCATACTGATGACAACTGTCAGGGAGCATTGTGATGATAAGTGTATTGAGCACTGTGATGACAAAGATCATGGAGCATTGTGATAAGAAGTCCATGGATAATTGTGATGACCAGCCTCATGGGGCATTGTGATGACAAGTTGTTATGGAACATTGTGATCAGAAGGGTTTGGTGCATTGTGATGTCAGTGGTCATTGAGCGTTTTGATTTCATTGTGATGACAATAGAATGAAATATTATGGTGATGGTCATGGTGCATTGTGATGACAGGGTTCATGGATCATTGAGATGAAAAGTGGCATGGAGCATTGTCATTACAGGGCTGTTGGAGCCTTGTGATTACAAGGACATGGAGCATGGTGATGAGAAGGCCAATGAGCATTGTGATGACATGTGTCATGGAGCTTTGTGATGACAAGGGCATGGAGCATTGTGATTACAGGGGTCTTGGACCATTGTGATGACAAGGGTCATGGAGGCTTGTGATGACAAGGCCGTGGAACCTTGAGATGGCAGGGTTCATGGATCATTGTTATGACAGGAGTAATGGAGCTTTGTGATGACAAATGTCTTGGGTCCTTTTGATGACAAACGCGAGGGGCATTGTGATGACAAAGTTCATGGAACATTTTGATGACAAGGTCGTTGTGCATTGTGATGTGAAGGTCAGGGAGCATTGTGATCAGAGAGTCTTGGAGCAAATTGATGAAAAGTGTCATGGAACATTTTGATAAGATGGGTTATGGAACATTGTGATGACAAGGGAATGGAGTATTGTGATGAGGAGGCAATGGAGCATTCTGATGACATGCATCATGGAGCTTTGTGATGAGAGGGACATGGAGCATTGTGATTACAGGGGTCATAGAGCATTGCGATGAAAAGTGCATAGAGAATTGTGATGAAAATATCATGTAACATTGTGATACGAAATGTCAAGGAGCATTGTGATGACAAGGACTTGGAGAATTGTGATGACATGGGACATGGAGCATTGTGATGACCAGGGCATGGAGCATGGTGATGGCAAGACCGTGGAGCATTGTGATGAGAAGATCACGGATAATTATGATGACGAGCGTCATGGAGCTCTGTAATGACAAGGGGCATGGAGCACTGTGATGACAAGGGTCATGGAGCATTGTGATGACAAGTGCATGGAGCATTGTGATGACAAGGGCCATTGAGAATTTTGATGACAACATAGTGAAGCATTGTGATGAAAAGCGCAAGGAGCTTTCTATGACAGGCGTCATAGAGCATTGCAATTACAACTGCAGGGAGAATTGTAATGACAAAATCATGTAACATTTTGATAAGAACTGTCATGGAGAAATGTGATGACAAGGACGTGGAGAATTGTGATGACATGGGACATGGAGCATTGTGATGACCAGGGCATGGAGCATTGTGATGGCAAGACAGTGGAGCATTGTGATGAGAAGATCACAGATAATTGTGATGACGAGCGTCATTGAGCACTGTAATGACAAGGGGCATGGAGCATTGTGATTACAGGGGTCTTGGAGCATTGTGATGACAAGGGAATGGAGCATTTTGATGAGAAGGCCATGGAGCATTCTGAGTACATGTGTCATGAATCATTGTGACGACAAGGGCATGGATCATTGTGATTACAGACGTCTTGGAGCACTGTGATGACAAAGGTCATGGAGCCTTGGATGACAAGGCCGTGGAACATTGTGATGGCAGGGGTCATGAAGCATTGTTATGACCGGGGTAAGGGAGAATTGTGATGACAAGGGCATGGAACATTGGTCTGAAAATTTCATGGATTATTGTGATGAGATTCGGCATGGAGCATTGTGATGACTAGGGCACGGAACTCTGTGATACATGTCATGGAGTTTTGTAATGAAAAGGGCATGGAGCATTGTGATGAGAAGAGTATCGAGCATTGTGATGACAAGTGTCATGGAGGATTGTGCTGACAAGGGCATGGCACAATGTGATGAGAGGTTTCATGTAGCATTGTGATGAAATGGCATGGAGCATTGTGATGCCAAGTGTCATGGAGCTTAGTGATGACAAAGGTCATGGAGCATTTTGATGACAAGATCGTGGTGCATTGTGATGAGAAGAGCAGGGAGCATTGTGATGACAGGGTCATGGAGCAAATTGATGAAAAGTGTGATGGAACATTTTGATTACACGGGTTATGGAACATTGTGATGTCAGGGGTCATGGAGCATTTTGATGAAAAGGGTCATGGAGCATTCTGATGAAAAGGTTCAAGGAACATTGTGATTACACGGATTTTGAAGCATTATGATGACAAGTGCATGGAGCATTGTGATGAGAAGGCAATGGAGCATTCTGATGACATGCGTCATGGAGATTTGTGATGACAAGGACATGGAACATTGTGATTACAGGGGCCTTGGAGCATTGTGATGAAAAGGGAATGGATCATTGTGATGAAAAATGCATGGAGCCTTCTCATGACACTGTTCAAGGAGCACACTGATGATACGTGTCCGGGAGCATTGTGATGATAAGTGTATTGAGCATTGAGATGACAAATGTCATGGAGCATTGTGATGAGAAGACGATTGATAATTGTGATGACCAGCGACATGGGGCATTGTGATGACAAGTGTTATGGAACATTGTGATCAGAAGGGTTTGGTGCATTGTGATGACAGAGGTCATTGAGCAGTTTGATTTCATTGTGATGACAATAGCAGGAAATATTATGGTGATGGGCACGGTGAATTGTGATGACAGGATTCATGGAGCATTGAGATGAAAAGGCGCATGGAGCATTGTGATTACAGTGTTGTTGGGGCATTGTGACGACAAGGGCATGGAGCACTGTGATGAGAAGGCCATGGAGTATTCTGATGACATGCGTCATGGAGCTTTGTGATGACAAATGCATAGAGCATTGTGATTACAGGGGTCTTGGAGCATTGTGATGACAAGGGTCATGGAGCATTGTGCTGACAAAGGCATGGAGCATCGTGATGACAAGGGACAAAGAGCATTGTGATGAAAAGTTCATGGAGCATTGTGGTGACAAAGATCACAGAGCCTTGTGTGAAGAGGTCATGGATCATTGGTTTGACAAATTTCATGGATTATTGTGATGAGAGTGGGCATGGAGCATTGTGATGACAAGGGCATGGAGCATTGTGGTGACAAAGGTCACAGAGCCTTGTGTGACGAGGGCATGGACCATTGTGATGACAAAGGTCATGAAGAATTGTGATGACTGGAGTCACGGAGCATTGTGATGACAGGCGTCATGGAGCATTGGGATGACAAGGGCATGGAGCATTGTGATGACAGGGGCATGGAAAATTGGTCTGACTAGTTACATGGATTATTGTGATGACAGTGGGCATGGCACATTGTGATGACAAGGGCATGGAGTACTGTGAAAACAGGTGTCAGGGAGCATTGTGATGACATATGTCATTGTCCATTGTGATGAAAATGGCATGGAGCATTGTGATACCAAGTGTCATGGAGGATGGTGATGAAAAAGGTAATGGAGAATTTTGATGACAAGGGCTTGGGACATTGTGATGACAAGGGTTATGGAGCATTGTGATGACAAGGGCCATTGAGAATTTTGATGACAACGTCGTGAATCATTGTGATGACAAGCGCATGGTGCCTGCTATGACAGGGGTCATAGAGCATTGCGAAGACAAGAGCCTGGAGAATTGTGATGAAAAGATCATGTAACACTGTGATAAGAAGTGTCATGGAGCATTGTAATGACAAGGACGTGGAGAATTGTGATGACATGGGACATGGAGCATTGTGATGACCAGGGAATGGAGCATTGTGATGGCAAGACCGTGGAGCATTGTGATGAGAAGATCATGGATAATTTTGATGACGAGCGTCATGGAGCACTGTAATGACAAGGGGCATGGAGCATTGTGATTACAGGGGTCTTGGAGCATAGTGATGACAAGGGCATGGAACATAGTGATGACAAGGTCATGGAGTATTGTGAAGACAGGTGTCATGGAGCATTGTGATGTCATATGTCATTGTCCATTGTGATGACAATGGCATGGAGCATTGTGATACCAAGTATCATGGAGGATTGAGATGACAAAGGTAATGGAGCATTTTGATCACAAGGGCTTGGGACATTGTGATGACAATGGTCATGGAGAATTGTGATGACAAAGGCATGGAGCATTGTGATGACAAGTGCCATTGAGAATTTTGATGATAACGTTGTGAAGCATTGTGATGACAAACGCATGGAGCTTGCTATAAGAGGGGTCATAGAGCATTGCAATGACAAGTGCATGGAGAATTGTGATGACAAGATCATGTAACATTGTGATAAGAAGTGTCATGGAGCATTGTGATGACAAAGACGTGGAGAATTGTGATGACATGGGACATGGAGCATTTTGATGAGAGGTGTCATGGAGCAATGTGATGACAAGGGTCATGGAGCATTGTGATTGGAAGGTCATGGAGCATTGGGCTGAAAATGTTCATGGAGTATTGTGATAACAGGAGTCAAGGAGCATTGTGATGACAAGGGAATGGAGCATTGTGATGACAAGGTCCTGGAGCAGTGTGATGAGAAAACCATCTAGTCTTGTGATGACAAGTCTCATCGAGCATTCTGATGAATAGGGCCATGGAGCATTGTGATTACAGCAGTCTTGGAGCATTGTGATGACAAGGGCATGGAGCATTGTGATGAGAAGTACATGGAGCATTTTGATGACATGGGTCATGGATCTTTTTGACGACAAAGGCATGGAGCATTGTTATTACAGGGGTCATGGAGCATTGTGATGACAAGGGCCATGGAGCCTTGGATGACAAAGCCGTGGAACATTGTGTTGGCAGGGGTCATGAAGCATTGTTATGACAGGTGTAAAGGATCATTGTGATGACAAGGGCATGGAGCAATGTGATGAGATATTTCATTGAGCATTGTGATGACAATGGCATGTAGCTTTGTGATGCTAAAGGTCATGGGGCATTTTGATGACAAGGGCATGGTGCATTGTGATAAGAAGGACAGGGAGCATTGTGATGACAGGGTCATGGAGCAAGTTGAAGAAAAGGGTCATGGAATATTTTGATGACAGGTGTTATGGAACATTGTGATGTCAGGGGTCATGAAGCATTGTGATGAAATGGGTCATGGAGCATTTTGTGACAGGGGTTATGGAACATTGTGATGTCAGGGGTCATGGAGCCTTTTGATGAAATGGGTCATGGAGCATTAAGATGAAAAGGTGCATGGAGCATTGTGATTACAGGGGTTTTGAAGCATTGTGATGACAAGGGCATGGAGCATTGTGATGAGAAGGCAATGGAGCATTCTGATGCCATGCGTCATGGTGTTTTGTGATGACAAGGACATGGAGCATTGTGATTACAGGGTTCTTGGAGCATTGTGATGAAAAGGGAATGGATCATTGTGATGAAAAATGCATGGAGACTTGTCATGACAGGGTTCAAGGAGCATACAGATGACAACAGTCAGGGAGCATTGTGATGATAAGTGTATTGAGCATTGTGATGACAAAGATCATGGAGCATTGTGATGAGAAATCCATGGATAATTGTGATGACCAGCGTCATGGGGCATTGTGATGACAAGTGTTATGGAACATTGTGATCACAAGGGTTTGGTGCTTTGTGATGACAGAGGTCATGGAGCATTTTTATTTCATTTTTTGACAATAGCATGAAGCATTATGATGATGGGCATGGTGCCTTGTGATGACACGGTTCATGGAGCATTGAGATGAAAAGGGGCATGGAGCATTGTGATTACAGGGGTCTAGGAGAATTGTGATGACAAGGGCATGGAGCATCGTGAATGAGAAGTTCATGGAGCATTCTGATGACATGCGTCATGGAGCTTTGTGATGACAAGGGCATGAAGCATTGTGATGACAGGGGCATGGATAATTGGACTGACAAGTTTCATGGATTATTGTGATGACTGTGGGCATGGCGCATTGTGATGACAAGGGCATGTAACATTGTGATGACAAGGTCACGGATTATTGTGAAGACAGGTGTCAGGGAGCACTGTGATGACATGTCATTGTCCATTGTGATGACAATGGCATGGAGCATTGTGATACCAAGTGTCATGGATGATTGAGATGACAAAGGTAATGGAGCATTTTGATGAAAAGTGCTTGGGACATTGTGATGACAAGCGTCATGGAGCATTGTGATGACAATGGCATGGAGCATTGTGATGACAAGGGCCATTGAGAATTTTGATGACAACGTCGTGAAGCATTGAGATGACAGGCTCATGGAGCTTGCTATGACAGGGGTCATAGAGCATTGCGATTACAATTGCATGGAGAATTGTGATGACAAGATCATGTAACATTGTGATAAGAAGTGTCAAGGAGCATTGTGATGATAAATACATGGAGAATTGTGATGACATGGGACATGGAGCATTGTGATGACCAGGGCATGGAGCATTGTGATGGCAAGACCGTGGAGCACTGTGATGAGAAGATCACGGATAATTGTGATGACGAGCGTCATGGATCTCTGTAATGACAAGGGGCATGGAGCATTGTGATTACAGGGGTCTTGGAGCATTGTGATGACAAGGGTCATGGAGCCTTGGATGACAAGGCCGTGGAACATTGTGATGGCAGGGCTCATGGAGCATTGTCATGACAGGGGTAATGGAGCATTGTGATGACAAGGCCATGGAACATTAGTCTGAAAATTTCATGGATTATTGTGATGAGATTCGGCATGGAGCATTGTGATGACAAGGGCACGGAACACGGTGATACATGTGTCAGGGGGGATTGTAATGACAAGTGCATGGAGCATTGTGATGAGAAGAGTATCGAGCATTGTGATGACAAGCGTCATGGAGCATTGTGCTGACAAGGGCATGGAGCAATGTGATGAGAGGTTTCATGTAGCATTGTGATGAAATGGCATGGAGCATTGTGATGCCAAGGGTCATGGAGCTTTGTGATGACAAAGGTCATGGAGCATTTTGATGACAAGTCGTGGTGCATTGTGATGAGAAGGTCAGGGAACGTTGTGATGACAGGGTCATGGAGCAAATCGATGAAAAGTGTCATGGAACATTTTGATTACAGGGGTTATGGAACATTGTGATATCAGGGGTCATGGAGCATTTTGATGAAAAGGGTCATGGAGCATTCTGATGAAAAGGTGCATGGAGCATTGTGATTACTCGGGTTTTGAAGCAATGTGATTACAAGGGCATGGAGCATTGTGATGAGAAGGCAATGGAGCATTCTGATGACATGCGTCATGGAGCTTTGTGATGAAAAGGACATGGAGCATTGTGATTACAGCGGTCTTGGAGAATTGTGATGAAAAGGGAATGGATCATTGTGATGAAAAAGGCATGGAGCCTTGTCATGACAGGGTTCAAGGAGCATACTGATGACAAGTGTCAGGGAGCATTGTGATGACAAGTGTATTGAGCGTTGTGATGACAAAGGTCATGGAGCACTGTGATGAGAAGACAATGGATAATTGTGATGATGAGCGTCATGGTGCATTGTTATGACAATGGTTATGGAACATTGTGATCACAAGGGTTTGGTGCATTTTGATGACAGAGGTCATGGAGCATATTGATTTCATTGGGATGACAATAGCAGGAAGCATTATGATGATGGACATGGTGCATTGTGATGACAGGGTCATGGAGCAATTTGATGAAAAGGGTCATGGAACATTTTGATGACAGTGGTTATGGAACATTGAGATGTCAGGGGTCTTGGAGCATTGTGATGAAAAAGGTGATTGAGCATTCTGATGATAGAGGATATGGATCATTTTGATGTCAGGGGTCATGGAGCATTGTGATGATATGGCATGTGGCATTGTGATGACAGAGTCCATGGAAAATTGTGATGACAGTGGTGAGGGAGTATTGTGATGACTACTGATGGAACACTGTGATATCAGTGGTGAGAAAGCATTTTGATGACAAGTGCATGGGTCATTGTGATGACAAGGGTCATGGAGCATTGTGCTGACAAATTAATGGAACCTTGTGATGACAACGGTCACAGAGCATTGTGATGAAAAGTTCATAGGGCATTGTGGTGACAATGGTCACAGAGCCTTGTGATGACGAGGTTAAGTATCATTGTGATGACAAAGGACATGAAGCATTGTGATGACTGGAGTCACGGAACATTGTGATGACAAGGGTATGGAGCATTCTGATTACAGGGGCATGGTGCATTGGTCTGACAAGTTTCATTGTTTATTGTGATGACAGTGGGCAAGGCGCATTCTGATGAGAAGAGCATGGAGCATTGTGATGAGAAGGTCATGGAGTACTGTGAAGACAGGTGTCTGGGGGCATGTGATGACATATGTCATGGTCCATTGTGATGACAATGGCATGGAGTATTGTGATGCCAAGTGTCATGGAGGAATGTGATGACAAAGTTAATGGAGCATTGTGATGACAGGGGTTTGGAGCATTGTGATGACAAGGGTCATGGAGCATTTTGATGACAAGGGCATGGAGGATTGTGATGACAAGGGCCATTGAGAATTTTGATGACAAGTTCCTGAAACATTGAGATGAAAAGCACATGGAGCTTGCTATGACAGGGGTCATGGAGCATTGCGATGACAAGTGCATGGAGACCTGTGATGACAAGAGCATGTAACATTGTCATGAGAAGTGTCTTGGAGCATTGTGATGCAAGACGGTAGAGCATTGTGATGAGAAGTCCATGGATAATTTTGATGACGAGCGTCATGGAGAACTGCAATGACAAGGGGCATGGAGCATTGTGATGTCAGGTGTCACGGAGCATTGTGATGACAGGGATCATTGAGCATTGTGATGACAAGGGTCATGGAGCATTTTGATGACAAGGATGTGGAGCATTGTGATGACAAGTGCATGGTGCATCGTGATGACATGGGTTATGGAGCATTGTGCTGACACACGCATCGAGCATTGTGATGACAAGGGCATGGAGCATTCTGATGAAAAGGTGCATGGAGCATTGAGATTACAGGGGTTTTGAAGCAATGTGATTACAAGGGCATGGAGCATTGTGATGAGAAGGCAATGGAGCATTCTGATGACATGCGTCATGGAGCTTTGTGATGAAAAGGACATGGAGCATTGTGATTACAGCGGTCTTGGAGAATTGTGATGAAAAGGGAATGGATCATTGTGATGAAAAATGCATGGAGCCTTGTCATGACAGGGTTCAAGGAGCATACTGATGACAACTATCAGGGAGCATTGTGATGATAAGTGTATTGAGCATTGTGATGACAAAGATCATGGAGCATTATGATGAGAAGACCATGGATAATTGTGATGACCAGCGTCATGGGGCATTGTGATGACAAGTGTTATGGAACATTGTGATCACAAGGGTTTGGTGCATTGTGAAGACAGAGGTCATTTAGCATTTTGATTTCATTGTGATGACAATAGCATGAAATATTATGGTGATGGGCACGGTGCATTGTGATGACAGGGTTCATGGAGCATTGAGATGAAAATGAGCATGGAGCATTGTGATTACAGGGGTGTTGGAGCACTGTGATGACAAGGGCATGGAGCATTGTGATAAGAAGACAATGGAGCATTCTAATGACATGCGTCATGGAACTTTGTGATGACCAGGGCATGGAGAATTGTGATTACAGGGGTCATGGAATATTGTGATGACAGGGGTGAGGGAGTATTGTGATGACTAGTGATGGAACATTGTGATATCAGTGGTGAGAAGGCATTTTGAGGAGAAGTGCACAGAGCATTGTGATGACAAGGTTTATGGAGCATTTTGATGACAAGGATGTGGAGCATTGTGATGACAAGTGCATGGTGCATTGTGATGATATGGGTTATGGAGCATTGTGCTGACACGCGCATCGAGCATTGTGATGACAAGGGTCATGGAGCATTGTGCTGACAAAGGCATGGAGCTTTGTGATGACAAGGGTCACAGAGCATTGTGATAAAAATTTCATGGAGCATTGTGGTGACAAAGGTCACAGAGCTTTGTGTGACCAGGTCATGGACCATTGTGATGACAAATGTCATGAAGCATTGTGATGACGGAAGTCACAGATCATTTTGATTACAGCGGTCTTGGAACATTGTGATGAAAAGGGAATGGATCATTGTGATGAAATAGTCATGGATCCTTGTCATGACAGTGTTCAAGGAGCATACTGATGACAAGTGTCAGGGAGCATTGTGATGAAAAGTGTATTGAGCATTGTGGTGACAAACGTCATGGAGCATTGTGAATAGAAGACCTTGCATAATTGTGATGACAAGCGTCATGGGGTATTGTGATGACAAGTGTTATGGAACATTGTGTTCAGAAGGGTTTGGAACATTGTGATGACAGAGGTCACGGAGCATTTTAATTTCATTGTGATTACAATAGCATGAATCATTATGATGATGGGCATGGTGCATTGTGATGACAGTGTTCATGGAACATTGAGATGAAAACAGCATGGAGAATTGTGATTACAGAGGTCTTGGAGCATTTTGATGACAAGGGTCATGGAGCCTTGTGATGACAAGGCCGTGGAACATTGTGATGGCAGGGGTCATGGAGCATTGTTATGACAGGTGTAATGGAGCATTGTGATGACAAGGGCATGGAGCAATGTGATGAGAGATTTCACTGAACATTGTGATGACAATGGCCATGAATCACTGTGATGACTGGAGACACGGGGCACTGGGATGACAGGGGTCATGGAGCATTGTGATGACAAGGGCATGGAGCAGTGTGATGACAGGGGCATGGAAAATTGGTCTGACAAGTTTCATGGATTATTGTGATGACAGCGGGCATGGAGCATTGAGATGACAAGGCCATGGAGCATTGTGGTGACAAAGGTCACAGAGCCTTGTGTGACGAGGGCATGGTCCATTGTGAGGACAAAGTCATGAAGCATTGTGATGACTGGAGTCACGGAGCATTGTGATGACAGGGGTCATGGAGCATTGTGATGACAAGAGCATGGAGCATTGTGATGACAGGGGCATGGAACACTGGTCTGACATATTTCATGGATTGTTGTGATGACAAGGGCATGGAACATTGTGATGACAAGGTCATGGAGTATTGTGAAGACAGGTGTCAGGGAGCATTGTGATGACATATGTCATTGTCCATTGTGATGACAGTGGCATGGAGCATTGTGACACCCAGGGTCATGGGAGATTGTGATGACAAAGGTAATGGAGCATTTTGATGACAATTGCTTGGAACATTGTGATGACAAGGGTCATGGAGCATTGTGTTGACAAGGGCATGGAGCATTCTGATGAAAAGGTGCATGGAGCATTGAGATTACAGGGGTTTTGAAGCAATGTGATTAGAAGGGCATGGAGCATTGTGGTGAGAAGGCAATGGAGCATTCTGATGACATGCGTCATGGAGTTTTGTGATGACAAGGACATGGAGCATTGTGATTACAGGGGTCTTGGAGCATTGTGATGAAAAGGGAATGGATCATTGTGATGAAAAATGCATGGAGCCTTCTCATGACAGTGTTCAAGGACCATACTGATGACAAGTGTCACCGAGCATTGTGATACCAAGTGTATTGAGCATTGTGGTGACAAAGGTCATGGAGCACTCTGATGAGAAGACCTTGCATAATTGTGATGACGAGCGTCATGGGGATTGTGATGACAAGTGTTATGGAACATTGTGATCAGAAGGGTTTGGAGCATTGTGATGACAGAGGACATGGAGCATTTTGATTTCATTGTTATGACAATAGCATGAATCATTATGATGATGGGCATGGTGCATTGTGATGACAGTGTTCATGGAGCATTGAGATGAAAAGTGGCATGGAGAATTGTGATTACAGAGGTCTTGGAACATTGTGATGATAAGGGTCATGGAGCCTGGTGATGACAAGGCCGTGGAACATTGTGATGGCAGGGGTCATGGAGCATAATTATGAATGGTGTAATGGAGCATTGTGATGTCAAAGGCATGGAGCAATGTGATGAGAGATTTCATTGAGCACTGTGATGACAATGGCATGGAGCATTGTGATGTCAAGGGTCATGGAGCTTTGTGATGACAAATGTCATGGGGCATTTTGATGACAAGGGCGTGGTGCATTGTGATGAGAAGGGCAGGGAGCATTGTGATGACAGGATCATGGAGCAATTTCAATAAAATGGTCATGGATTATTTTGATGACAGGGATTATGGAACATTGTGAGGTCAGGGGTCATGAAGCATTGTGATGAAATGGGTCATGGAGCATTTTGTGACAGGGGTTATAGAACATTGTGAAGTCAGGGGTCATGGAGCATTGTGATGATAAGGGCATGTAGCACTTTGATGACAGTGGTCATGGAACATTGTGATGACAGGGGTGAGCGAGTATTGTGATGACTAGTGATGGAACATTGTGATATATGTGGTGAGAGATCATTTTGATGAGAAGTGCATGGAGCATTGTGATGACAAGATTTATGGAGCATAGCGATGAAAAGGATGTGGAGCATTGTGATGAAAAGGGTCATGTAGCCTTGTGATGACAAGGGCATGGAACATTGTGATGGCAGGGGTCATCGAGCATTGTTATCACAGGTGTAATGGAGCATTGTGATGACAAGGGCATGGAGCAATGTGATGAGAGATTTCATTGAGCATTGTGATGACAATGGCATGGAGCATTGTGATTCCAAGAGTCATGGAGTTTTGTGATGACAAAGGTCATGGGGCATTTTGTTGACAAGGGCGGGGTGCATTGTGATGAGAAGGGCAGGGAGCATTGTGATGAGAGGGTCATGGAGCAATTTGAATAAAAGGGTCATGGAATATTTTGATGACAGGGGTTATGGAACATTGTGATGTTAGGGGTCATGAAGCGTTGTAATGAAATTAGTCATGGAGCATTTAGTGACAGGGCTTATGGAACACTGTGATGTCAGGGATCATGGAGCATTGTGATGAAAAAGGCATGGCACATTGTGATGACAAGGGACACACAGAATTGTGATGAAAAATTCATCGAGCATTATTGTGACAAAGATCACAGAGCCTTGTGTGACGAGGGCATGGACCATTGTGATGAGAAAGGTCATGAATCATTGTGATGACTGGAGTCATGGAGCACTGTGATGTCAGGGGTCATGGAGCATTGTGATGACAAGGACATGGAGCATTGTGATGACAGGGGCATGGAACATTGGTCTGACATATTTCATGGATTATTCTGATGACAGTGGGCATGGCACATTGTGATGACAAGGGCATGGATCATTGTGTTGAGAAGGTCATGGAATATTGTGAAGACAGGTGTCAGGGAGCATTGTGATGACATATGTCATTTTCCATTGTGATGCCAATGGCATGGAGCATTGTGATACCAAGTGTCATGGAGGATTGTGATGACAAAGGTAATGTAGCATTTTGATGACAAGGGCTTGGAACATTGCAATGACAAGGGTCATGGGGCATTGTGATGACAGGGGCATGGAGCATTCTGATGAAAAGGTGCATGGAGCATTGAGATTACAGGGGTTTTGAAGCAATGTGATGACAAGGGCATGGAGCATTGTGATGAGAAGGCAATGGAGCATTCTGATGACATGCGTCATGGAGCTTTGTGATGACAAGGACATGGAATATTGTGATTACAGGCGTCTTGGAGCATTGTGATGAAAAGGGAAAGGATCATTGTGATGAAAAATGCATGGAGCCTTGTCATGACAGGGTTCAAGGAGCATACTGATGACAACTGTCAGGGAGCATTGTGATGATAAGTGTATTGAGCATTGTGATGACCAATATCATGGAGCATTGTGATGAGAAGACCATGGATAATTGTGACGACCAGAGTCATGGGGCATTTTGATGACAAATGTTATGGAACATTGTGATCAGAAGGGTTTGGTGCATTGTGATGACAGAGGTCATTGAGCATTTTGATTTCATTGTGATGACAATAGCATGAAATATTATGGTGATGGGCACGGTGCATTGTGATGACAGTGTTCTTGGAGCATTGAGATGAAAAGTCGCATGGAGACTTGTGATTACAGAGGTCTTGGAGCATTGTGATGACAAGGGTCATGAAGCCTTGTGATGACAAGGCCGTGGAACATTGTGATCGCATGGGTCATTGAGCAATGTTATGACAGGTGTAATGGAGCATTTTGATGACAAGGGCATGGAGCATTGTGATGCCAAGGGTCATGGAGCTTTGTGATGACAAATGTCATGGGGCATTTTGATGACAAGGGCGTGGTACATTGTGATGAGAAGGACAGGGAGCATTGTGATGACAGGGTCATGGAGCAATTTGAATAAAAGTGTCATGGAATATTTTGATGACAGTTGTTATGGAACATTGTGATGTCAGGGGTTATGGAGCATTGCGATGATAAGAGCAAGTAGCACTGTGATGACAGTGGTCATGGAACATTGTGATGACAGGGGTGAGCGAGTATTGTGATGACTAGTGATGGAACATGGTGATATATGTGGTGAGAGAGCATTTTGATGAGAAGTGCCTGGAGCATTTTGATGACAAGTTTTATGGAGCATAGCGATGAAAAGAATGTGGATCATTTTGACGTAAAGGGTCATGGAGTCTTGTGATTACAAGGCCGTTCAACATTGTGATGGCAGGGGTCATGGAGCATTGTTATGACAGGTGTAATGGAACATTGAGATAAAAGGGCATAGAGCAATGTGTTGAGAGATTTCATTGAACATTGTGATGACAATGGCATGAATCATTGTGATGACTGGAGTCACGGAGCACTGTGATGACAAGGGTCATGGAGCACTGTGATGACAAGGACATGGAGCAATGTGATGACAGGGGCATGGAACATTGGTCTGACAATTTTCATGGATTATTGTGATGGCATTGGGCATGGAGCATTGTGGTGACAAAGGTCACAGAGCCTTGTGTGATGAGGTCATGGACCATTGTGAGGACAAAGGTCATGAAGCATTGTGGTGACTTGAGTCACGGAGCATTGTGATGACAGTGGTCATGGAGCATTGTGATGACAAGAGCATGAAGCATTGTGATGACAGGGGCATGGAACTTTGGTCATACAAGTTTCATGGATTATTGTGATTAAAAGGGAATGGAACATTGTGATGACAAGGTCATGGAGTATTGTGAAGACAGGTGTCAGGGAGCATAGTGATGACATATGTCATTGTCCATTGTGATGACAATGGCATGGAGCATTGATATACCAAGTGTCATGGAGGACTGTGATGACAAAGGTAATGGAGCATTTTGTTGACAAGGGCTTGGAACATTGCGATGACAAGGGTCATAGAACATTGTGTTGACAAGGGCATGGAGCATTCTGATGTAAAGGTGCATGGAGCATTGAGATTACAGGGGTTTTGAAGCAATGTGATATCAAGGGCATGGAGCAATGTGATGACAAGGGCATGGAGCATTGTGATGAGAAGGCCATGGAGCATTCTGATGACATGCGTCATGGAGCTTTGTGATGACAAGGGCATGGAGAATTGTGATTACAGGGGTCATGGAATATTGTGATGACAGGGGTGAGGGAGTATTGTGATGACTAGTGATGGAACATTGTGATATCAGTGGTGAGAAAGGATTTTGAGGAGAAGTGCATGGTGCATTGTGATGACATGGGTCATGGAGCATTGTGCTGACACATGCATCGAGCATTGTGATGACAAGGGTCATGGAGCATTGTGATGACAAAGGCATGGAGCTTTGTGATGACAAGGGTCAAAGAGCATTGTGATAAAAATTTCATGGAGCCTTGTGGTGACAAAGGTCACAGAGCTTTGTTTGACCAGGTCATGGACAATTGTGATGACAAATGTCATGAAGCATTGTGATGACTGGAGTCACGGAGCTTTGTGATAACAGGGGTCTTGGAGCATTGTGATGAAAAGGGAATGGATCATTGTGATGAAAAAGGCATGGAGCCTTGTCATGACTGTGTTCATGGAGCATACTGATGGCAAGTGTCACCGAGCATTGTGATGCAAAGTGTATTGAGCATTCTGGTGACAAAGGTCATGGAGCACTGTGATGAGAAGGCCTTGCATAATTGTGATGACAAACGTCATGGGGATTGTGATGACAAGTGTTATGGAACATTGTGATCAGAAGGGTTTGGAGCATTGTGATGACAAAGGACATGGAGCATTTTGATTTCATTGTGATGACAATAGCATGAATCATTATGATGATGGGCATGGTGCATTTTGATGACAGTATTCATGGAGCATTGAGGTGAAAAGTGGCATGGAGAATTGTGATTACAGATGTCTTGGAGCATTGTGATGACAAGGGTCATGGAGCCTTGTGATGACAAGACCGTGGAACATATTGATGACAATGGCATGGAGCATTGTGATGCCAAGTGTCATGGAGCTTTGTGATGACAAAGGTCATAGGGTATTTTGCCGACAAGTGCATGTTGCATTGAGATGAGAAGGGCAGGGAACATTGTGATGACAGGGTCATGGAGCAATTTGATGAAAAGTGTCATGGAATATTTTAATGGCAGGGGTTATGGAACATTGTGATGTCAGGGTTCATGAAGCATTGTGATGAAATGGGTCATGGAGCATTTTGTGACAGTGGTTATGGAACATTGTGATGTCAGGGGTCATGGAGCATTGTGATGATAAGGGCATGTAGCACTGTGATGACAGGGGTCATGGAACACTGTGATGACAGGGGTGAGGGTGTATTGCCATGACTAGTGATGTAACATTGTGATATATGTGGTGAGAGAGCATTTTGATGAGAAGTGCATGGAGCATTGTGATGACAAGTGTTACGGAGCATAGCAATGATAAGGATGTGGAGTATTGTGATGACATGCGCATGGCGCATTTTGATGAAATGCGTCATGGAGCATTGTGCTGACAAGCGCATGGAGCATTTTGATGACAAGTGTCAGGGAGCATTGTGCTGACAAAGGCATGGAGCATTTTCATGACAAGGGACACAGAGCATTGTAATGAAATACTCATGGAGCAATGTGGTGAAAAAGATCACAGAGCCTTGTGTGACGAGGGCATGGACCATTGTGATGAGATAGGTCATGTTGCATTGTGATGACTTGAGTCACGGAGCATTGTGATGAAAGGGGTCATGGAGCATAGTGATGACAAGGGCATGGAGCAAAGTGATGACAGCGTTATGGAACATTGGTCTGACAAGTTTCATGGATTACTGTGATGAGAGTGGGCATGGCGCCTTGTGATGACAAGGTCATGGAACATTGTGATGACAAGGTCATGGAGTATTGTGAAAACAGGTGTCAGGGAGCATTGTGTTGACATATGTCATTGTCAATTGTGATGACAATGGCATGGAGCATTGTGATACTAAGTGTCATGGAGGATTGTGATGACAAAGGTAATGGAGAATTATGATGACAAGGGAATGGAGCATTGTGATGACAAGGGCCACTGAGAATTTTGATGACAACGTCGTGAAGCATTGTGATGACATGCGCATGGAGCTTGCTATGACAGGGGTCATAAAGCATTGCGATGACAAGTGCATGGAGAATTTTGATGACAAGATCATGTAACATTGTGATTAGAAGTGTCAGGAAGCATTGTGATGACAAACACGTGGAGAATTTTAATGACATGGGACATGGATCATTGTGATGAACAGGGCATGAAGAATTGTGATACCAAGACCGTGGAGCATTGTGATGAAAAGACCATGGATAATTATGATGAAGAGCGTCATGGATCTCTGTAATGACAAGGGGCATGGGGCATTGTGATGACAGGTGTCATGGAGCATTTTGATGAGAGTGGTCATGGAGCATTGTGATGACAAGGGAATGGAGCATTGTGATGACAATATCCTGGAGCAGTGTGATGAGAAGGCCATGGAGCCTTGTGATGACAAATCTCATGGAGCATTCTAATGAATAGGGGCATGGAGCATTGTGATTACAGGGGTCTTGGAGCATTGTGAGGACAAGGGCATGGAACATTGTGATGAGAAGGCCATGGGACATTCTGATGACATGTGTCATGGAGGATTGTAATGACAAGTGCATGGAGCATTGTGATGAGAAGAGTATCGAGCATTGTGATGACAAGCGTCATGGAGCATTGTGGTGACAAGGGCATGGAGCAATGTGATGAGAGGTTTCATGTAGCATTGTGATGAAATTTGATGTAGCATTGTGATGCCAAGGGTCATGGAGCTTTGTGATGACAAAAGTCATGGAGCATTGTGATGAAATTTGATGTAGCATTGTGATGCCAAGGGTCATGGAGCTTTGTGATGACAAACGTCATGGAGCATTTTGATGACAAGGTCGTGGTGCATTGTGATGAGAAGGGCAGGGAGCATTGTGATGACAGTGTCATAGAGCAAATTGATGAAAAGTGTCATGAAATATTTTGATGACAGGGGTTATGGAACACTGTGATGTCAGGGTTAATGGAGCATTTTGATGAAAATGTTCATGGAGCATTCTGACGAAAAGGTGCTTGGAGCATTGAGATTACAGGGGTTTTGAAGCAATGTGATTACAAGGGCATGGAGCATTGTGATGAGAAGGCAATGGAGCATTCTGATGACATGCTTCATAGAGCTTTGTGATGACAAGGACATGGAGCATTGTGATTACAGGGGTCTTGGAGCATTGTGATGAAAAGGGAATGGATCATTGTGATGAAAAATGCACGGAGCCTTGTCATGACAGGGTTCAAAGAGCATACTGATGACAACTGTCAGGACGCTTAGTGATGATAAGTGTATTGAGCATTGTGATGACAAAGATCATGGGGCATTGTGATGAGAAAACCATAGATAATTGTGATGACCAGCGTCATGGGGCATTGTGTTGACAAGTGTTATGGAACATTGTGATCACAAGGGTTTGGTGCATTGTGATGACAGAGGTCATTGAGCATTTTGATTTCATTGTGATGACAATAGCATGAAATATTATGGTGATGGGAACAGTGCATTGTGATGACAGGGTTCATGGAGCATTGTGATGAAAAGTGGCATGGAGCATTGTGATTACAGGGGTGTCGGAGCATTGTGATGACAAGGGCATGGATCATTGTAATGAGAAGTCCATGGAGCATTCTGATGACATGCATCATGGAGCCTTGTGATGACAAGGCCGTGCAACATTGTGATGGCAGGGGTCATGGAGCATTGTTATGACAGGTGTAATGGAGCATTGTGATGACAAGGCCATGGAGCAATGTGATGAGAGATTTCATTGAGCATTGTGATGACAATGGCATGGAGCATTGTGATGCCAATGGTCATGGAGCTTTGTGATCACAAATGTCATGGGGCATTTTGATGACAAGTGTTATGGAACATTTTGATCAGAAGGTTTTGGAGCATTGAGATGACAGAGGACATGGAGCATTTTGATTTCATTGTGATGACAATAGCATGAATCATTCTGATGATGGGCATGTAGCACTGTGATGACAGTGGTCATGGAACATTGTGATGACAGGGGTGAGGGAGTATTGTGATGACTAGTGATGAAACATTGTGATATATGTTTTGAGAGAGCATTTTGATGAGAAGTGCATGGAGAATTGTAATGACAAATTTTATGGAGCATAGCAATGAAAAGGATGTTGAGCATTGTGATGAAAAGAGCATGGCACATTGTGATGACATGTGTCATGGAGCATTGTGCTGACAAGCGTATGGAGCATTTTGATGACAAGGGTCACGGAGCATTGTGCTGACAAAGGCATGGAGCACTGTGATGACAAGGGACACAGAGCATTGTGATTAAAATTTCATGGAGCATTGTTGTGACAAAGATCACAGAGCCTTGTGTGACGAGGGCATGGACCATTGTGTTGAGAAAGGTCATGAATCATTGTGATGACTGGAGTCACGGAGCACTGTGATGACATGGGTCATGGAGCATTTTGATGACAAGGGCATGGAGCAATATGATGACAGGGGCATGGAATATTGGTCTGACAATTTTCATGGATTATTGTGATGGCAGTGGGAATGGAGCATTGAGATGACAAGGGCATGGAGCATTGTGGTGACAAGATCATGGAGTATTGTGAAGACAGGTGTCAGGGAGCATTGTGATGACATATGTCATTGTCCATTGTGATGACAATGGCATGGATCATTGTGATTACAGGGGCATGGAACATTGGTCTGACATGTTTCATGGATTATGGTGATGACAGTGGGCATGGCGCATTGTGATGACAAGGCATGGAACATTGTGATGACAAGATCATGGAGTATTGTGAAGACAGGTGTCAGGGAGCATTGTGATGACATATGTCATTGTCCATTGTGATGACAATGGCATGGAGCATTGTGATACCAAGTGTCATGGAGGATTGTGATGACAAATGCAATGGAGCATTTTGATGACAAGGGCTTGGAACATTGTGATGACAAGGGTCATGGAGCATTGTGATGACAAGGGCATGGAGCATTCTGATGATAAGGTGCATGGAGCATTGAGATTACAGGGGGTTTGAAGCAATGTGATTACAAGGGCATGGATCATTGTGATGAGAAGGCAATGGAGCATTCTGATGACATGCGTCATGGAGCTTTGTGATGACAAGGATATGGAGCATTGTGATTACAGGGGTCTTGGAGCATTGTGATGAAAAGGGAATGGATCATTGTGATGAAAAATGCATGGAGCCTTGTCATGACAGGTTTCAAGGAGCATACTGATGACAACTGTCAGGGAGCATTGTGATGATAAGTGTATTGAGCATTGTGATGACAAAGATCATGGAGCATTGTGATGAGAAGACCATGGATAATTGTGATGACCAGCGTCATGGGGCATTGTGATGACAAGTGTTATGGAACATTGTGATCAGAAGGGTTTGGTGCATGGTGATGAGAGAGGTCATTGAGCATTTTGATTTCATTGTGATGACAATGGCCTGAAATATTATGGTGATGGGCACGGTGCATTGTGATGACAGTGTTCATAGAGCATTGAGATGAAAAGGGGCATGGAGCATTGTGATTACAGTGGCTTTGGAGCATTGTGATGACAAGGCCATGGAGCATTGTGATGAGAAGTCCATGGAGCATTTTGATGACATGCGTCATGGAGCTTTGTGATGACAATGGCATGGACAATTGTGATTACAGGGGTCATGGAATATTGTGATAACAGGGGTGAGGGAGTACTGTGATGACTAGTGATGGAACATTGTGATATCAGTGGTGAGAAGGCATTTTGAGGAGAAGTGAATGGAGCATTGTGATGACAAGGTTTATGGAGCATTTTGATGACAAGGATGTGGAGCATTGTGATGACAAGTGCATGGTGCATTGTGATGACATGGGTTATGGAGCATTGTGCTGACACGTGCATCGAGCATTGTGATGACAAGGGTCATGGAGCATTGTGCTGACAAAGGCATGGAGCTTTGCGATGAAAAGGGTCACAGAGCATTGTGATAAAAATTTCATGGAGCATTGTGGTGACAATGGTTACAGAGCTTTGTGTGACGAGGTCATGGATCATTTTGATGACAAGTGTCATGAAGCTTTGTGATGACTGGAGTAACGGAGCCTTGTGATAACAGGGGTCTTGGAGCATTGTGATGACAAGGGTCATTGAGCCTTGTGATGACAAGGCCGTGGAACATTGTGATGGCAGGGTTCATGGAGCATTGTAATGATAGGTGTAATGGAGCATTGTGATGACAAGGGCATGGAGCAATGTGATGAGAAATTTCATTGAGCATTGTGATGACAATGGCATGGAGCATTGTGATGACTGTAGTCACGGAGCATTGTGATAACAGGTGTCTTGGAGCCTTGTGATGAAAAGGGAATGGATCATTGTGATGAAAAAGGCATGGAGCCTTGTCATGACAGTGTTCAAGGAGCATATTGCTGACAAGTGTCAGCGAGCATTGTGATGCCAAGTGTATTGAGCATTGTGGTTACAAAGGTAATGGAGCATTGTGGTGAGAAGACCTTGCATAATTGTGATGACGAGCGTCATGGGGCATGTGATGACAAGTGTTATGGAACATTGTGATCAGAAGGGTTAGGAGCATTGTGATGACAGAGGACATGGAGCATTTTGATTTCATTGTGATGACAATAGCATGAATCATTATGATGATGGGCATGGTGCATTGTGATGACAGTGTTCATGGAGCATTGAGATGAAAAGTGGCATGGAGAATTGTGATTACAGAGGTCTTGGAGCATTGTGATGACAAGGGTCATGGAGCCTTGTGATGACAAGGCCGTGCAACATTGTGATGGCAGGGGTCATGGAGCATTGTAATGACAGGTGTAATGGAGCATTGTGATGACAAGGGCATGGAGCAATGTGATGAGAGATTTCATTGAGAATTCTGATGACAATGGCAAGGAGCATTGTGATGCCAAGGGTCATGGAGCTTTGTGATGACAAATCTCATGGGTCATTTTGATGACAAGGGCGTGGTGCATTGTGATGAGAAGGGCAGGGAGCATTGTGATGACAGGGTCATGGAATATTATGATGACAGGGGTTATGGAACATTGTGATGTCAGGGGTCATGAAGCATTGTGATGAAATGGGTCATGGAGCATTTTGTGACAGGGGATATGGTACATTGTGATGTCAGGGGTCATGGAGCATTGTGATGATAAGGGCATGTAGCACTGTGATGACGGTGGTCATGGAACATTGTGATGACAGGGGTGAGCGAGTATTGTGATGACTAGTGATGGAACATTGTGATATATGTGGTGAGAGAGCATTTTGATGAGAAGTGCATGGAGCATTGTGATGACAAGTTTTATGGAGCATAGCGATGAAAAGGATGTGGAGCATTGTGATGAAAAGAGCATGGCACATTGTGATGACATGTGTCATGGTGCATTGTGCTGACAAGGGCATGGAGAATTTAGATGACAAGTGTCATGGAGCATTGTGCTGACAAATGCATGGAGCATTGTGATGACAAGGGACACAGAGCATTGTGATGAAAATTTCATGGAGCGTTGTGGTGATAAGGATCAAAGAGCCTTGACTGATGAGGGCATGGACCATTGTGAGGACAAAGGTCATGAATCATTCTGATGACTGGAGTCACGGAGCATTGTGATGACAGGGGTCATGGAGCATTGTGATGACAAGGGCATGGAACATTGGTCTGACATGTTTCATGGATTATTGTGATGACATTGGGCATGGAGCATTGAGATGACAAGGGCATGGAACTTTGTGGTGACAAAGGTCACAGAGCCTTTTGTGATGAGAGCATGGACCATTGTGAGGACAAGGGTCATGAAGCATTGTGATCACTGGAGTCACGGAGCATTGTGATGACAGGGGTCATGGAGCATTGTGATGACAAGGGCATGGAGCATTGTGATGACAGGGGCATGGAACATTGGTATGACATGTTTCATGCATTATTGTGATGACAGGGGGCATTGCACATTGTAATGACAAGGGCCTGGAACATTGTGATGACAAGGTCATGGAGTATTGTGAAGACAGGTATCAAGGAGCATTGTGAAGACATATGTCATTATCCATTGTTATGACAATGGCATGGAGCATTGTGATACCAAGTGTCATGGAGGATTGTGATGACAAAGGTAATGGAGCATTTTGATGACAAGGGCTTGGAACATTGCGATAACAAGGGTCATGGAGCATTGTGATGACAAGGGCATGGAGCATTCTGATGAAAAGGTGCATGGAGCATTGAGATTACAGGGGTTTTGAAGCAATGTGATGACAAGGGCATGGAGCATTATGATGAGAAGGCAATGGAGCAATCTGATGACATGTGTCATGGAGCTTTGTGATGACAAGGACATGGAATATTGTGATTACAGGGGTCTTGGAGCATTGTGATGAAAAGGGAATGGATCATTGTGATGAAAAATGCATGGAGCCTTGTCATGACAGGGTTCAAGGAGCATACTGATGACAACTGTCAGGGAGCCTTGTGATGATAAGTGTATTGAGCATTGTGATGACAAAGATCATGGAGCATTGTGATGAGAAGACCATGGATAATTGTTATGACCAGCGTCATGGGACATTGTGATGACAAGTGTTATGGAACATTGTGATCAGAAGGGTTTTTGCATTGTGATGACAGAGGTCATTGAGCATTTTGATTTCATTGTGATGACAATAGCATGAAATATTATGGTGATGGGCACGGTGCATTGTGATGACAGGGTTCATGGAGCATTGAGATGAAAAGGGGCATGGAGCATTGTGATTACAGGGGTGTTGGAGCATTGTGATGACAAGGGCATGGAGCATTGTAATGAGAAGGCCATGGAGAATTCTGATGACATGCGTCATGGAGCTTTGTGATGACAAGGGCATGGAGAATTGTGATTACAGGGGTCATGGAATATTGTGATGACACGGGTGAGGGAGTATTGTGATGATTAGTGATGGAACATTGTGATATCAGTGGTGAGAAGGCATTTTGAGGAAAAGTGCATGGAGCATTGTGATGACAAGGTTTATGGAGCATTTTGATGACAAGGATGAGGAGCATTGTGCTGACAAAGGCATGGAGCTTTGTGATGACAAGGGTCACAGAGCATTGTGATAAAAATTTCATGGAGCATTTTGGTGACAAAGATCACAGAGCTTTGTGTGACGAGGTCATGGACCATTGTGAAGACAAATGTCATGAAGCATTGTGATGACTGGAGTCACGGAGCTTTGTGATAACAGGGGTCATGGAGCATTGATCTGACAAGATTTATGGATTATTTTGATGAGAGTGGGCATGGCGCATTGTGATGACAACGGCATGGAACATTGTGATGGCATGGTCATGGATTATTGTGAAGACAGGTGTCAGGGAGCATTGTGATGACATATGTCATTGTCCATTTTGATGACAATGGCATGGAGCATTGTGATACCAAGTGTCATTGAGAATTGTGATGACAAATGTAATGGAGCATTTTGATGACAAGGGCTTGGAACATTGTGATGACAAGTGTCATGGAGCATTCTGATGACAAGGGCCATTGAGAATTTTGATGACCACGTTGTGAAGCATTGTGATGCCAAGCGCATGGAGCTTGCTATGACAGGGGTCATAGAGCATTGCGATGACAAGTGCATGGAGAATTGTGATGACAAGATCATGTAACATTGTGATGAGAAGTGTCAAAAAGCATTGTGATGACAAGGACGTGGAGAATTGTAATGACATGGGACATGGAGCATTGTGATGAACAGGGCATGGAGAATTGTGATAGCAAGACCGTGGAGCATTGTGATGAAAAGACCATGGATAATTATGATGAAGAGTGTCATGGATCACTGTAATGACAAGGGGCATGGAGCATTGTGATGACAGGTGTCATGGAGCATTGTGATGAGACGGGTCATGGAGCATTGTGTTGACAACGGTCATGGAGCACTGTGATGAGAAAGTCATGGAGCATTGGCCTGAAAATGTTCATGGAGAATTGTGATGACAGTGGTCAAGGAGCATTGTGATGACAAGGGAATGGAGCATTGTGATGACAATGTCCTGGAGCAGTGTGATGAGAAGACCATGGAGCCTTGTGAGGACAAGTCTCATGGAGCATTGTAATGCATAGGGGCATGGAGCATTGTGATTACAGGGGTCTTGGAGCATTGTGATGACAAGGGCATGGAGCATTGTGATGAGAAGTCCATGGAGCATTTTGATGACATGCATCATGGAGCTTTGTGATGACAAGGGCATAGAGAATTGTGATTACAGGGGTCATGGAATATTGTGATGACAGGGGTGAGGGAGTATTGTGATGACTAGTGATGGAACATTGTGATATCAGTGGTGACAAAGCATTTTGAGGAGAAGTGCATGGAGCATTGTGATGACAAGGTTTATGGAGCATTTTGATGACAATGATGAGGAGCATTGTGATGACAAGTGCATGGTGAACTGTGATGACAAGGGTCATGGAGCATTGTGCAGACAAAGGCATGGAGCTTTGTGATGACAAGGGTCACAGAGCATTGTGATAAAAATTTCATGGAGCATTGTGGTGACAAAGGTCACAGAGCTTTGTGTGACGAGGTCATGGACTATTGTGATGACAAAGGTCATGAAGCATTGTGATGACTGGAGTCACGGAGCATTGTGATGACTGGGGTCATGGAGCATTGCTCTGACAAGATTTATGGATTATTATGATGAGAGTGGCATGGCGCATTGTGATGACAAGGGCATGGAATATTGTGATGACATGGTCATGGAATATTGTGAAGACAGGTGTCAGGGAGCATTGTGATGACATATGTCATTGTCCATTGTGATGACAATGGCATGGAGCATTGTGACACCAAGTGTCATGGAGGATTGTGATGGAAAAGGTAAGGGAGCATTTTGATGTCAAGGGCTTGGAATATTGTGATGACAAGGGTCATGGAGCATTGTGATGACAATGGCATGGAGCATTCTGATGACAAGGGCCATTGAGAATTTAGATGACCACGTCGTGAAGCATTGTGATGACAAGCGCATGGAGCTTGCTATGACAGGGTTCATAGAGCATTGCGATGACAAGTGCATGGAGAATTGTGATGACAAGATCATGTAACATTGTGATGAGAAGTGTCACGAGCATTGTGATGACAAGGACGTGGAGAATTGTAATGACATGGGACATAGAGCATTGTGATCAACAGGGCATGGATAATTGTGATAGCAAGACCGTGGAGCATTTGATGAAAATACCATGGATAATTATGATGAGGAGCGTCATGGATCACTGTAATGACAAGGGGCATGGAGCATTGTGATGAGAAGACCATGGAGCATTCTGATGACATGTGTCATGGATCTTTGTGATGACAAGGGCGTGGAGCATTGTGATGACAAGGGTCATGGAGCACTGTGATGAGAAGGTCATGGAGCATTGGCCTGAATATGTTCATGGAGTATTGTGATGACAGTGGTCAAGGAGCATTGTGATGACAAGGGAATGGAGCATTGTGATGACAAGGTCCTGGAGCAGTGTGATGAGAAGGCCATGGAGCCTTGTGATGACAAGTCTCATGGAGCATTCTGATGAATAGGGGCATGGAGCATTGTGATTACAGGGGTTTTGGAGCATTGTGATGACAAGGGCATGGAGCATTTTGATGAGAAGGCCATGGAGCATTCTGATGACATGTGTCATGGATCTTTGTGATGACAAGGGCATAGAACATTGTGATTACAGGGGTCTTGCAGCATTGTGATGACAAGGGTCATGGAGCCTTGGATGCCAAGGCAGTGGAACATTGTGATGGCAGGGGTCATGGAGCATTGCTATGACAGGTGTAATGGAGCATTGAGATGACAAGGGCATGGAACATTGGTCTGAAAATTTCATGGATTATTGTGATGAGATTCTGCATGGAACATTGTGATGACTAAGGCACGGAACACTGTGATACATGTGTCATGGAGGATTGTAATGACAAGGTCATGGAGCATTGTGATGAGAAGAGTGTCGAGCATTGTTATGACAAGCGTCATGGATCATGGTGGTGAAAAGGGCATGGAGCAATGTAATGAGAGGTTTCATGTAGCATTGTGATGAAATGGCATGGAGCATTGTGATGCCAAGGGTCATGGAGCTTTGTGATGACAAACGTCATGGAGCATTGTGATGACAAGGTCGTGGTGCATTGTGATGAGAAGGGCAGGGAGCAATGTGATGACTGGGTCATGGAGCAAATTGATGAAAAGTGTCATTGAACATTTTGATGACAGGGGTTATGGAACATTGTGATGTCAGGGGTAATGGAGCATTTTGATGAAATGGGTCATGGAGCATTCTGATGAAAAAGTGCATGGAGCATAGAGATTACAGGGGTTTTCAAGCATTGTGATTACAAGGGCATGGAGCAATTTGATGAGAAGGCAATGGAGCATTCTGATGACATGCGTCATGGAGCTTTGTGATGACAAGGACATGGAGCATTGTGATTACAGGGGTCTTGGAGCATTGTGATGAAAAGGGAATGGATCATTGTGATGAAAAATGCATGGAGCCTTGTCATGACGGGCTTCAAGGAGCATACTGATAACAACTGTCAGGGAGCATTGTGATGATAAGTGTATTGAGCATTGTGATGGCAAACATCATGGAGCATTGTGATGAGTAGAACATGGATAATTGTGATGACCAGCGTCATGGGTCATTGTGATGACAAGTGTTATGGAACATTGTGATCAGAAGGGTTTGGTGCATTGTGATGACAGAGGTCATTGAGCATTTTGATTTCATTGTGATGACAATAGCATGAAATATTATGGTGATGGGCACGGTGCATGGTGATGACAGGGTTCATGGTGCATTGAGATGAAAAGGGGCGTGGAGCATTGTGATTACAGGGGTGTTGGAGCATTGTGATGACAAGGGCATGGAGCATTATGATGAGAAGGCCATGGAGCATTCTGATGACATGCGTCATGGAGCTTTGTGATGACAAGGGCATGGTGGATTTTGATTACAGGGGTCATGGAATATTGTGATGACAAGGGTGAGGGAGTATTGTGATGACTAGTGATGGAACATTGTGATATCATTGGTGAGAAAGCATTTTGAGGAAAAGTGCATGGAGCATTGTGATGACAAGATTTTTGGAGCATTTTTATGACAAGGTTGTGGAGAATTGTGATGACAAGATCATGTATCATTGTGATGAGAAGTGTCACGAAGCATTGTGATGACAAGGACTTGGAGAATTGTAATGACATGGGACATGGAGCATTGTGATGAACAGGGCATGGAGAATTGCGATAGCAAGACCGTGGAGCATTGTGATGAAAAGACCATGGATAATTATGATGAAGAGCATCATGGATCTCTGTAATGAAAAGGGGCATGGAGCATTGTGATGACAGGTGTTATGGAGCATTGTGATGACAAGGGAATGGAGAATTGTGATGACAAGGTCTTGGAGCAGTGTGTTGAGAAGACCATGGAGCCTTGTGATCAGAAGTCTCATGGAACATTCTGATGCCAAGGGTCATGGAGCTTTCTGATGACAAACGTCATGGAGCATTTTGATGACAAGGTCGTGGTGCATTGTGATGAGAAGTGCAGGGAGCATTGTGATGACAGGGCCATGGAGCAAATTGATGAAAAGTGTCATGAAACATTTTGATGACAGGGGTTATGGAACACTGTGATGTCAGGGTTAATGGAGCATTTTGATTAAAAGGTTCATGGAGCATTCTGACGAAAAGGTGCTTGGAGCATTGAGATTACAGGGGTTTTGAAGCAATGTGATTACAAGGGCATGGAGCATTGTGATGAGAAGGCAATGGAGCATTCTGATGACATGCTTCATGGAATTTTGTGATGACAAGCACATGGAGCATTGTGATTACACCGGTCTTGGAGCATTGTGATGAAAAGGGAATGGATCATTGTGATGAAAAATGCATGGAGCCTTGTCATGACAGGGTTCAAGGACCATACTGATGACAACTGTCAGGGAGCATTGTGATGATAAGTGTATTGAGCATTGTGATGACAAAGAAAATGGAGCATTGTGAGGAGAAAGATCATGGAGCATTGTGATGAGCAGACCATGGATAATTGTGATGACCAGCGTCATGGGGCATTGTGATGACAAGTGTTATGGAACATTGTGATCACAAGGGTTTGGTGCATTGTGATGACAGAGGTCATTGAGCATTTTGATTTCATTGTGATGACAAGAGCATGAAATATTATGGTGATGGGCACGGTGTATTGTGATGACAGGGTTCATGGAGCATTGAGATGAAAAGGGGCATGGAGCATTGTGATTACAGGGGTGTTGGACCATTGTGATGACAAGGGCATGGAGCACTGTGATGAGAAGGCCATGGAGCATTGTGATGACAAGGGCATGGAGCACTGTGATGAGAAGGCCATGGAGCATTTTGATGACATGCGTCATGGAGCTTTGTGATGACAAGGGCATGGAGAATTGTGATTACAGGGGTCATGGAATATTGTAATGACAGGGGTGAGGGAGTATTGTGATGACTAGTGATGGAACATTGTGATATCAGTGGTGACAAAGCATTTTGAGGAGAAGTGCATGGAGCATTGTGATGACAAGGTTTATGGAGCATTTTGATGACAAGGATGAGGAGCATTGTGATGACAAGTGCATGGTGAACTGTGATGACATGGGTTATCGAGCATTCTGCTGACACGTGCATCGAGCATTGTGATGACAAGTGTCATGGTGCATTGTGCTGACAAAGGCATGGAGCTTTGTGATGACAAGGGTCACAGAGCATTGTGATAAAAATTTCATGGAGCATTGTGGTGACAAATGTCACAAAGCTTTGTGTGACGAGGTCATGGATTATTGTGATGAAAAAGGTCATGAAGCATTGTGATGACTGGAGTCACGGAGCATTGTGATGACAGGGGTCATGGAGCATTGCTCTGACAGGATTTATGGATTATTTTTATGAGAGTGGGCATGGCGCATTGTGGTGACAAGGGCATGGAATATTGTGATGACATGGTCATGGATTATTGTGAAGACATGTGTCAGGGAGCATTGTGATGACATATGTCATTGTCCATTGTGATGACAATGGCATGGAGCATTGTGACACCAAGTGTCATGGAGGATTGTGATCGAAATGGTAAGGGAGCATTTTGATGTCAAGGGCTTGGAATATTGTGATGACAAGTGTCATGGAGCATTGTGATGACAATGGCATGGAGCATTCTGATGACAAGGGCCATTGAGAATTTAGATGACCACGTCGTGAAGCATTGTGATGACAAGCGCATGGAGCTTGCTAT
Source organism: Hyperoodon ampullatus (assembly GCF_949752795.1). Taxonomy (NCBI): domain Eukaryota; kingdom Metazoa; phylum Chordata; class Mammalia; order Artiodactyla; family Ziphiidae; genus Hyperoodon; species Hyperoodon ampullatus. The sequence goes on along the minus strand of NW_027640499.1, from coordinate 41,399 downwards.
GACAGGGGTCATAGAGCATTGCGATGACAAGTGCATGGAGAATTGTGATGATAAGATAATGTAACATTGTGATGAGAAGTGTCACGTAGCATTGTGATGACAAGGACGTGGAGAATTGTAATGACATGGGACATAGAGCATTGTGATCAACAGGGCATGGAGAATTGTGATAGCAAGACCGTGGAGCATTTGATGAAAAGACCATGGATAATTATGATGAGGAGCGTCATGGATCACTGTAATGACAAGGGGCATGGAGCATTGTGATGACAGGTGTCATGGAGCATTGTGATGAGACGGGTCATGGAGCATTGTGATGACAACGGTCATGGAGCACTGTGATGAGAAAGTCATGGAGCATTGGCCTGAAAATGTTCATGGAGTATTGTGATGACAGTGGTCAAGGAGCATTGTGATGACAAGGGAATGGAGCATTGTGATGACAAGGTCCTGGAGCAGTGTGATGAGAAGACCATGGAGCCTTGTGATGACAAGTCTCATGGAGCATTCTGATGAATAGGGGCATGGAGCATTGTGATTACAGGGGTCTTGGAGCATTGTGATGACAAGGGCATGGAGCATTGTGATGAGAAGGCCATGGAGCATTCTGATGACACGTGTCATGGATCTTTGTGATGACAAGGGCATGGAGCATTGTGATTACAGGGGTCTTGGAGCATTGTGATGACAAGGGTCATGGAGCCTTGCATGCCAAGGCAGTAGAACATTGTGATGGCAGGGGTCATGGAGCATTGTTATGACAGGTGTAATGGAGCATTGTGATGATAAGGGCATTGGTCTGAAATTTTCAGGGATTATTGTGATGAGATTCTGCATGGAACATTGTGATTACTAAGGCATGGAACACTGTGATACATGTGTTATGGAGGATTGTAATGACAAGGGCATGGATCATTGTGATGAGAAGAGTATCGAGCACTGTGATGACAAGCCTCATGGAGCATTGTGGTGAAAAGGGCATGGAGCAATGTGGTGAGAGGTTTCATGTAGCATTGTGATGAAATGGCATGGAGCATTGTGATGCCAAGGGTCATGGAGCCTTGTGATGACAAACGTCATGAAGCATTTTGATGACAAGGTCGTGGTGCATTGTGATGAGAAGGGCAGGGCGCATTGTGATGACAGGGTCATGGAGCAAATTGCTGAAAAGTGTCATGGAACAATTTGATGACAGGTGTTATGGAACTTTTTGATATCAGGGGTAATGGAGCATTTTGATGAAAAGGGTCATGGAGCATTCTGATGAAAAGGTGCATGGAGCATTGAGATTACAGGGGTTTTGAAGCAATGTGATTACAGGGGCATGGAGCATTGTGATGAGAAGGCAATGGAGCATTCTGATGATATGCGTCATGGAGCTTTGTGATGACAAGGACATGGAGCATTGTGATTACAGGGGTCTTGGAGCATTGTGATGAAAAGGGAATGGATCATTGTCATGAAAAATGCATGGAGCCTTGTCATGACAGTGTTCAAGGAGCATACTGATGACAACTGTCAGGGAGCATTGTGATGATAAGTGTATTGAGCATTGTGATGACAAAGATCATGGAGCATTGTGATGAGAAGACCATGGATAATTGTGATGACCAGCGTCATGGGGCATTGTGATGACAAGTGTTATGGATCATTGTGATCAGAAGGTTTTGGTGCATTGTGATGACAGAGGTCATTGAGCATTTTGATTTCATTGTGATGACAATAGCATGAAATATTATGTTGATGGGCACGGTGCATTGTGATGACAGGGTTCATGGAGCATTGAGATGAAAAGGGGCATGGAGCATTGTGATTAGAGGGGTGTTGGAGCATTGTGATGAAAAGGGCATGGAGCATTGTGATGAGAAGGCCATGGAGCATTCTGATGACATGCGTCATGGAGCTTTGTGATGACAAGGGAATGGAGAATTGTGATTACAGGGGTCATGGAATATTGTGATGACAGGGGTGAGGGAGTATTGTGATGACTAGTGATGGAACATTGTGATATCAGTGGTGACAAAGCATTTTGAGGAGAAGTGCATGGAGCATTGTGATGACAAGGTTTATGGAGCATTTTGATGACAAGGATGTGGAGCATTGTGATGACAAGTGCATGGTGCATTGTGATGACATGGGTTATGGAGCATTGTGCTGACACGTGCATCGAGCATTGTGATGACAAGGGTCATGGAGCATTGTGCTGACAAAGGCATGGAGCTTTGTGATGACAAGGGTCACAGAGCATTGTGATAAAAATTTAATGGAGCATTGTGGTGAAAAAGCTCACAGAGCTTTGTGTGACGAGGTCCTGGACTATTGTGATGACAAAGGTCATGAAGCATTGTGATGACTGGAGTCACGGAGCATTGTGATGACAGGGGTCATGGAGCATTGCTCTGACAAGATTTATGGATTATTTTGATGAGAGTGGGCATGGCGCATTGTGATGACAAGGGCATGGAACATTGTGATGACAAGGTCATGGAATATTGTGAAGACAGGTGTCATGGAGCATTGTGATGACATATGTCATTGTCCATTGTGATGACAATGGCATGGAGCATTGTGATACCAAGTGTCATGGAGGATTGTGATGACAAAGTTAATGGAGCCTTTTGATGACAAGGGCTTGGAACATTGTGATGACAAGTGTCATGGAGCATTGTGATGACAATGGCTGGGAGCATTCTGATGACAAGGGCCATTGAGAATTTTGATCACCACGTCGTGAAGCATTGTGATGACAAGCGCATGGAGCTTGCTATGACAGGGTTCATAGAGCATTGCGATGACAAGTGCATGGAGAATTGTGATGACAAGATCATGTAACATTATGAGAAGTGTCACAAAGCACTGTGATGACAAGGACGTGGAGAATTGTAATGACATGGGACATGGATCATTGTGATGAACAGGGCATGGAGAATTGTGATAGCAAGACCGTGGAACATTGTGATGAAAAGACCATGGATAATTATGATGAAGAACGTCATGGATCACTGTAATGACAAGGGGCATGGAGTATTGTGATGACAGGTGTCATGGAGCACAGTGATGAGAGGGGTCATGGAGCATTGTGATGACAAGGGTCATGGAGCACTGTGATGAGAAGGTCATGGAGGATTGGTCTGAATATGTTCATGGAGTATTGTGATGACAGTTGTCAAGGAGCATTGTGATGACAAGGGAATGGAGCATTGTGATGACAAGGTCCTGGAGCAGTGTGAAGAGAAGACCATGGAGCCTTGTGATGACAATTCTCATGGAGCATTCTGATGAATAGGGGCATGGAGCATTGTGATTACAGGGGTCTTGGAGCATTGTGATGACAAGGGCATGGAGCATTGTGATGAGAAGACCATGGAGCATTCTGATGACATGTGTCATGGGTCTTTGTGATGACAAGGGTATGGAGCATTGTGATGACAAGGGTCATGGAGCACTGTGATGAGAAGGTCATGGAGCATTGGCCTGAATATGTTCATGGAGTATTGTGATGACAGTGGTCAAGGAGCATTGTGATGACAAGGGAATGGAGCATTGTGATGACAAGGTCCTTGAGCAGTGTGATGAGAAAACCATGGAGCCTTGTGATGACAAGTCTCATGGAGCATTCTGATGAATAGGGGCATGGAGCATTTTGATTACAGGGGTATTGGAACATTGTGATGACAAGGGCATGGAGCATTGTGATGAGAAGGCCATGGAGCATTGTGATGACATGTGTCATGGATCTTTGTGATGACAAGGGCATGGAGCATTGTGATTTTAGGGGTCTTGCAGCATTGTGATGACAAGGGTCATTGAGCCTTGGATGCCAAAGCAGTGGAACGTTGTGATGGCAGGTGTCATGGAGCATTGTTATGACAGGTGTAATGGAGCATTGTGATGACAAGGGCATGGAACATTGGTCTGAAAATTTCATGGATTATTGTGATTAGATTCTGCATGGAACATTGTGATGACTAAGGCACGGAACACTGTGATACATGTGTCATGGAGGATTTTAATGACAAGGTCATGGAGCATTGTGATGAGAAGAGTATCGAGCATTGTGATGACAAGCGTCATGGATCATGGTGGTGACAAGGGCATGGAGCAATGTATTGAGAGGTTTCATGTAGCATTGTGATGAAATGGCATGGAGCATTGTGATGCCAAGGGTCATGGAGCTTTCTGATGACAAACGTCATGGAGCATTGTGATGACAAGTCGTGGTGCATTGTGATGAGAAGGGCAGGGAGCAATGTGATGACAGGGTCATGGAGCAAATTGATGAAAAGTGTCATTGAACATTTTGATGACAGGGGTTATGGAACATTGTGATGTCAGGGGTAATGGAGCATTTTGATGAAAAGGGTCATGGAGCATTCTGATGAAAAAGTGCATGGAGCATTGAGATTACAGGGGTTTTGAAGTAATGTGATTACAAGGGCATGGAGCAATTTGATGAGAAGGCAATGGAGCATTCTGATGACATGCGTCATGGAGCTTTGTGATGACAAGGACATGGAGCATTGTGATTACAGGGGTCTTGGAGCATTGTGATGAAATGGGAATGGAGCATTGTGATGAAAAATGCATGGAGCCTTGTCATGACAGGGTTCAAGGAGCATACTGATGACAACTGTCAGGGAGCATTGTGATGATAAGTGTATTGAGCATTGTGATGACAAACATCATGGAGCATTGTGATGAGTAGAACATGGATAACTGTGATGACCAGCGTCATGGGTCATTGTGATGACAAGTGTTATGGAACATTGTGATCAGAAGGGTTTGGTGCATTGTGATGACAGAGGTCATTGAGCATTTTGATTTCATTGTGATGACAATAGCATGAAATATTATGGTGATGGGCACGGTGCATTGTGATGATAGGGTTCATGGAGCATTGAGATGAAAAGGGGCATGGAGCATTGTGATTACAGGGGTGTTGGAGCATTGTGATGACAAGGGCATGGAGCATTATGATGAGAAGGCCATGGAGCATTCTGATGACATGCGTCATGGAGGATTGTGATGACAAGCGCATGGAGGATTGTGATTACAGGGGTCATGGAATATTGTGATGACAAGGGTGAGGGAGTATTGTGATGACTAGTGATGGAACATTGTGATATCATTGGTGAGAAAGCATTTTGAGGAAAAGTGCATGGAGCATTGTGATGACAAGATTTTTGGAGCATTTTGATGACAAGGATGTGGAGAATTGTGATGACAAGATCATGTATCATTGTGATGAGAAGTGTCACGAAGCATTGTGATGACAAGGACTTGGAGAATTGTAATGACATGGGACATGGAGCATTTTGATGAACATGGTATGGAGAATTGCGATAGCAAGACCGTGGAGCATTGTGATGAAAAGACCATGGATAATTATGATGAAGAGCGTCATGGATCTCTGTAATGACAAGGGGCATGGAGCATTGTGATGACAGGTGTCATGGAGCATTGTGATGAGAGGGGTCATGGAGCATTGTGATGACAAGGGAATGGAGCCTTGTGATGACAAAGTCCTGGAGCAGTGTGATGAGAAGACCATGGAGCCTTGTGATCAGAAGTCTCATGGAACATTCTGATGCCAAGGGTCATGGACCTTTCTGATGACAAACCTCATGGAGCATTTTGATGACAAGGTCGTGGTGCATTGTGATGAGAAGTGCAGGGAGCACTGTGATGACAGGGTCATGGAGCAAATTGATGAAAAGTGTCATGAAACATTTTGATGACAGGGGTTATGGAACACTGTTATGTCAGGGTTAATGGAGCATTTTGATTAAAAGGTTCATGGAGCATTCTGACGAAAAGGTGCTTGGAGCATTGAGATTACAGGGGTTTTGAAGCAATGTGATTACAAGGGCATGGAGCATTGTGATGAGAGGGGTCATGGAGCATTGTGATGACAAGGGAATGGAGCATTGTGATGACAAGCACATGAAGCATTGTGATTACAGGGGTCTTGGAGCATTGTGATGAAAAGGGAATGGATCATTGTGATGAAAAATGCATGGAGCCTTGTCATGACAGGGTTCAAGGAGCGTACTGATGACAACTGTAAGGGAGCATTGTGATGATAAGTGTATTGAGCATTGTGATGACAAAGAACATGGAGCATTGTGAGGAGAAAGATCATGGAGCATTGTGATGAGAAGACCATGGATAATTGTGATGTCCAGCGTCATGCATGGGGCATTGTGATGACAAGTGTTATGAACATTGTGATCACAAGGGTTTGGTGCATTGTGATGACAGAGGTCATTGAGCATTTTGATTTCATTGTGATGACAATAGCATGAAATATTATGGTGATGGGCACGGTGCATTGTGATGACAGGGTTCATGGAGCATTGAGATGACAAGGGCATGGAGCATTGTGATGAGAAGGCCATGGAGCATTTTGATGACATGCGTCATGGAGCTTTGTGATGACAAGGGCATGGAGAATTGTGATTACAGGGGTCATGGAATATTGTGATGACAGGGGTGAGGGAGTATTGTGATGACTAGTGATGGAACATTGTGATATCAGTGATGACAAAGCATTTTTAGGAGAAGTGCATGGAGCATTGTGATGACAAGGTTTATGGAGCATTTTGATGACAAGGATGAGGAGCATTGTGATGACAAGGGTCATGGAGCATTGTGCTGACACGTGCAACGAGCTTTGTGATGACAAGGGTCACAGAGCATTGTGATAAAAATTTCATGGAGGATTGTGGTGACAAAGGTCACAGAGCTTTGTGTGACGAGGTCATGGACTATTGTGATGACAAAGGTCATGAAGCATTGTGATGACTGGAGTCACGGAGCATTGTGATGGCAGGGGTCATGGAGCATTGTAATGACAGGTGTAATTGAGCATTGTGATGACAAGGGCATGGAGCAATGTAATGAGAGATTTCATTGAGCATTCTGATGACAATGGCAAGGAACATTGTGATGCCAAGGGTCATGGGGCTTTGTGATGACAAATGTCATGGGTCATTTTGTTGGCAAGGCGTGGTGCATTGTGATGAGAAGGGCAGGGAGCATTGTGATGACATGGTCATGGAATATTTTGATGACAGGTGTTATGGAACATTGTGATGTCAAGGGTCATGAAGCATTGTGATGAAATGGGTCATGGAGCATTTTGTGACAGGGGATATGGTACATTGTGATGTCAGGGGTCATGGAGCATTGTGATGATAAGGGCATGTAGCACTGTGATGACGGTGGTCATGGAACATTGTGATGACAGGGGTGAGCGAGTATTGTGATGACTAGTGATGGAACATTGTGATATATGTGGTGAGAGAGCATTTTGATGAGAAGTGCATGGAGCATTGTGATGACAAGTTTTATGGAGCATAGTGATGAAAAGGATGGGGAGCATTGTGATGAAAAGAGCATGGCACATTGTGATGACATGTGTCATGGAGCATTGTACTGACAAGGGCATGGAGAATTTAGATGACAAGTGTCATGGAGCATTGTGCTGACAAAGGCATGGAGCATTGTGATGACAAGGGACACAGAGCATTGTGGTGAAAATTTCATGGAGCGTTGTGGTGATTAGGATCAAAGAGCCTTGACTGATGAGGGCATGGACCATTGTGAGGACAAAGGTCATGAATCATTGTGATGACTGGAGTCACGGAGCATTGTGATGACAGGGGTCATGGAGCATTGTGATGACAAGGGCATGGAGCAATGTGATGACAGTGGAATGGAACATTGGTCTGACATGTTTCATGGATTATTGATATGACATTGGGCATGGAGCATTGCGATGACAAGGGCATGGAACTTTGTGGTGACAAAGGTCACAGAGCCTTTTGTGATGAGAGCATGGACCATTGTGAGGACAAAGTTCATGAAGCATTGTGATCACTGGAGTCATGGAGCATTGTGATGACAGGGGTCATGGAGCATTGTGATGACAAGGGCATGGAGCATTGTGATGACAGTGGCATGGAAGATTGGTCTGACATGTTTCATGGATTATTGTGATGACAGGGGGCATGGCACATTGTAATGACAAGGGCCTGGAACATTGTGATGACAAGGTCAAGGAGTATTGTGAAGACAGGTATCAAGGAGCATTGTGAAGACATATGTCATTGTCCCTTGTTATGACAATGGCATGGAGCATTGTGATACCAAGTGTAATGGAGGATTGTGATGACAAAGTTAATGGAGCATTGTGATGACAAGGGCATGGAGCATTCTGATGAAAAGGTGCATGGAGCATTGAGATTACAGGGGTTTTGAAGCAATGTGATGACAAGGGCATGGACCATTGTGATGAGAAGGCAATGGAGCAATCTGATGACATGTGTCATGGAGCTTTGTGATGACAAGGACATGGAGCATTGTGATTACAGGGGTCTTGGAGCATTGTGATGAAAAGGGAATGGATCATTGTGATGAAAAATGCATGGAGCCTTGTCATGACAGGGTTCAAGGATCATACTGATGACAACTGTCAGGGAGCATTGTGATGATAAGTGTATTGAGCATTGTGATGACAAAGATCATGGAGCATTGTGATGAGAAGACCATGGATAATTGTGATGACCAGCGTCATGGGACATTGTGATGACAAGTGTTATGGAATATTGTGATCAGAAGGGTTTCTGCATTGTGATGACAGAGGTCATTGAGCATTTTGATTTCATTTTGATGAGAATAGCATGAAATATTATGGTGATGGGCACGGTGCATTGTGATGACAGGGTTTATGGAGCATTGAGATGAAAAGGGGCATGGACCATTGTGATTACAGGGGTGTTGGAGCATTGTGATGACAAGGGCATGGAGCATTGTAATGAGAAGGCGATGGAGAATTCTGATAACATGCGTCATGGAGCTTTGTGATGACAAGGGCATGGAGAATTGTGATTACAGGGGTCATGGAATATTGTGATGACAGGGGTGAGGGAGTATTGTGATGACTAGTGATGGAACATTGTGATGTCAGTGGTGAGAAGGCATTTTGAGGAGAAGTGCATGGAGCATTGTGATGACAAGGTTTATGGAGCATTTTGATGACAATGATGAGGAGCATTGTGATGACAAGTGCATGGTGCACTGTGATGACATTGGTTATGGAGCATTGTGCTGACACGTGCAACGAGCATTGTGATGACAAGGGTCATGGAGCATTGTGCTGACAAAGTCATGAAGCTTTGTGATGACAAGGGTCACAGAGCATTGTGATAAAAATTTCATGGAGCATTGTGGTGAAAAAGGTCACAGAGCTTTGTGTGACGAGGTCATGGACTATTGTGATGACAAAAGTCATGAAGCATTGTGATGACTGGAGTCACGGAGCATTGTGATGACAGGGGTGTTGGAGCATTGCTCTGACAAGATTTATGGATTATTTTGATGAGAGTGGACATGGCGCATTGTGATGACAAGGTCATGGAACATTGTGATGACATGGTCATGGTGTATTGTGAAGACAGGTGTCAGGGAGCATTGTGATGACATATGTCATTGTCCATTTTGATGACAATGGCATGGAGCATTGTGATACCAAGTGTCATGGAGGATTGTGATGGAAAAGGTAATGGAGCATTTTGATGTCAAGGGCTTGGAATATTGTGATGACAAGGGTCATGGAGCATTGCGATGACAATGGCATGGAGCACTCTGATGACAAGGGCCATTGAGAATTTTGATGACCACGTCGTGAAACATTGTGATGACAAGCGCATGGAGCTTGCTATGACAGGGGTCATAGAGCATTGCGATGACAAGTGCATGGAGAATTGTGATGACAAGTTCATGTAACATTGTGATGAGAAGTGTCACGAAGCATTGTGATGACAAGGACGTGGAGAATTGTAATGACATGGGACATGGAGCATTGTGATGAACAGGGCATGGAGAAGTGTGATAGCAAGACCGTGGAGCATTTGATGAAAAGACCATGGATAATTATGATGAAGAGAGTCATGGATCACTGTAAAGACAAGGGGCATGGAGCATTGTGATGACAGGTGTCATGGAGCATTGTGATGAGAGGGGTCATGGGGCATTGTGATGACAAGGGTCATGGAGCACTGTGATGAGAAGGTCATGGAGCATTGGCCTGAAAATGTTCATGGAGTATTGTGATGACAGTGGTCAAGGAGCATTGTGATGACAAGGGAATGGAGCATTGTGATGAAAAGGTCCTAGAGCAGTGTGATGAGAAGACCATGGAGCCTTGTGATGACAAATCTCATGGAGCATTCGGATGAATAGGGGCATGGAGCATTTTGATTACTGGGGTATTGGAGCATTGTGATGACAAGGGCATGGAGCATTGTGATGAGAAGGCCATGGAGCATTGTGATGACCTGTGTCATGGATCTTTGTGATGACAAGGGCATGGAGCATTGTGATTACATGGGTCTTGGAGCATTGTGATGACAAGGGTCATGGAGCCTTGGATGCCAAGGCAGTAGAACATTGTGATGGCATGTGTCATGGAGCATTGTTATGACAGGTGTAATGGAGCATTGTGATGACAAGGACATGGAACGTTGGTCTGAAAATTTCATGGATTATTGTGATGAGATTTCTGCATGGAACATTGTGATGTCTAGGGCACGGAACACTGTGATACATGTGTTATGGAGGATTGTAATTAAAAGGGTATAGAGCATTGTGATGAGAAGTGTATCGAGCACTGTGATGACAAGCGTCATGGAGCATTGTGGTGACAAGGGCATGGAGCAATGTGATGAGAGATTTCATGTAGCATTGTGATGAAATGGCATGGAGCATTGTGATGCCAAGGGTCATGGAGCATTGTGATGACAAACGTCATGAAGCATTTTGATGACAAGGTCGTGGTGCATTGTGATGAGAAGGTCAGGGAGCATTTTGATTACAGGATCATGGAGCAAATTGATGAAAAGTGTCATGGAACAATTTGATGACAGGGGTTACGGAACATTGTGATGTCAGGGTTAATGGAGCATTTTGATGAAAAGGGTCATGGAGCATTCTGATGAAAAGGTGCATGGAGCATTGAGATTAAAGGGGTTTTGAAGCAATGTGATTACAAGGCCATGGAGCATTGTGATGAGAAGGCAATGGAGCATTCTGATGACATGCGTCATGGAGCTTTGTGATGACAAGGACATTGAGCATTGTGATTACAGGGGTCTTGGAGCATTGTGATGAAAAAGGAATGGATCATTGTGATGAAAAATGCATGGAGCCTTGTCATGACAGGGTTCAAGGAGCATACTGATGACAACTGTCAGGGAGCATTGTGATGACAAAGATCATGGAGCATTGTGATGAGAAGACCATGGATAATTGTGATGACCAGCGTCATGGGGCATTGTGATGACAAGTGTTATGGAACATTGTGATCACAAGGGTTTGGTGCATTGTATTGACAGAGGTCATTGAGCATTTTGATTTCATTGTGATGACAAGAGCATGAAATATTATGGTGATGGGCACGGTGCATTGTGATGACAGGGTTCATGGAGCATTGAGATGAAAAGGGGCATGGAGCATTGTGATTACAGGGGTGTTGGAGCATTGTGATGACAAGGCCATGGAGCATTGTAATGAGAAGGCCATGGAGCAATCTGATGACATGCGTCATGGAGCTTTGTGATGACAAGGGCATGGAGAATTGTGATTACAGGGGTCATGGAATATTGTGATGACAGGGGTGAGGGAGTATTGTGATGACTAGTGATGGAACATTGTGATATCAGTGGTGACAAAGCATTTTGAGGAGAAGTGCATGGAGCATTTTGATGACAAGGTTTATGGAGCATTTTGATGACAAGGATGTGGAGCATTGTGATGACAAGTGCATGGTGCATTGTGATGACATGGGTTATGGAGCATTGTGCTGACACGTGCATCGAGCATTGTGATGACAAGGGTCATGGAGCATTGTGCTGACAAAGGCATGGAGCTTTGTGATGACAAGGGTCACAGAGCATTGTGATAAAAATTTCATGGAGCATTGTGGTGACAAAGGTCACAGAGCTTTGTGTGACCAGGTCATGGACTATTGTGATGACAAAGGTCATGAAGCATTGTGATGACTGGAGTCACGGAGCATTGTGATGACATCGGTCATGGAGCATTGCTCTGACAAGATTTTTGGATTATTTTGATGAGAGTGGGCATGGCGCATTGTGATGACAAGGGCATGGAACATTGTGATGACAAGGTCATGGAATATTGTGAAGACAGGTGTCAGGGAGCATTGTGATGACATATGTCATTGTCCCTTGTGATGACAATGGCATGGAGCATTGTGATACCAAGTGTCACGGAGGATTGTGATGACAAAGGTAATGGAGCCTTCTGATGACAAGGGCCATTGAGAATTTTTATGACCACGTCATGAAGCATTGTGATGACAAGCGCATGGAGCTTGCTATGACAGGGATCATAGAGCATTGCGATGACAAGTGCATGGAGAATTGTGATGACAAGATCATGTAACATTGTGATGAGAAGTGTCACGAAGCATTGTGATGACAAGGACGTGGAGAATTGTAATGACATGGGACATGGAGCATTGTGATGAACAGGGCATGGAGAATTGTGATAGCAAGACCGTGGAGCATTGTGATGAAAAGACCATGGATAATTATGATGAAGAGCGTCATGGATCACTGTAATGACAAGGGGCATGGAGCATTGTGATGACAGGTGTCATGGAGCATTTTGATGAGAGGGGTCATGGAGAATTGTGATGACAAGGGTCATGGAGAACTGTGATGAGAAGGTCATGGAGGATTGGCCTGAAAATGTTCATGGAGTATTGTGATGACAGTGGTCAAGGAGCATTGTGATGACAAGGGAATGGAGCATTGTGATGACAAGGTCCTCGAGCAGTGTGATTAGAAGACCATGGAGCCTTGTAATGACAAGTCTCATGGAGCATTCTGATGAATAGGGGCATGGAGCATTGTGATTACATGGGTCTTGGAGCATTGTGATGACAAGGTCATGGAGCATTGTGATGAGAAGGCCATGGAACATGCTGATGACTTGCGTCATGGATCTCTGTGATGACAAGGGCATTGAGCATTGTGATTACAGGGGTCTTGGAGCATTGTGATGACAAGGGTCATGGAGCCTTGGATGCCAAGGCCGTGGAACATTGTGATGGCAGGGGTCATGGAGCATTGTTATGACAGGGGTAATGGAGCATTGTGATGACAAGGGCATGGAACATTGGTCTGAAAATTTCATGGATTACTGTGATGAGATTCGGCATGGAACATTGTGATGACTAAGGCACGGAACACTGTGATACATGTGTCATGGAGGATTGTAATTACAAGTGCATGGAGCATTGTGATGAGAAGAGTGTCGAGCATTGTTATGACAAGCGTCATGGATCATGGTGGTGAAAAGGGCATGGAGCAATGTAATGAGAGGTTTCATGTAGCATTGTGATGAAATGGCATGGAGCATTGTGATGCCAAGGGTCATGGAGCTTTGTGATGACAAACGTCATGGAGCATTGTGATGACAAGGTCGTGGTGCATTGTGATGAGGAGGGCAGGGAGCAATGTGATGACTGGGTCATGGAGCAAATTGATGAAAAGTGTCATTGAACATTTTGATGACAGGGGTTATGGAACATTGTGATGTCAGGGGTAATGGAGCATTTTGATGAAAAGGGTCATGGAGCATTCTGATGAAAAAGTGCATGGAGCATTGAGATTACAGGGGTTTTGAAGCAATGTGATTACAAGGGCATGGAGCAATTTGATGAGAAGGCAATGGAGCATTCTGATGACATGCGTCATGGAGCTTTGTGATGACAAGGACTTGGAGCATTGTGATTACAGGGGTCTTGGAGCATTGTGATGAAAAGGGAATGGAGCATTGTGATGAAAAATGCATGGAGCCTTGTCATGACAGGGTTCAAGGAGCATACTGATGACAACTGTCAGGGAGCATTGTGATGATAAGTGTATTGAGCATTGTGATGGCAAACATCATGGAGCATTTTGATGAGTAGAACATGGATAACTGTGATGACCAGCGTCATGGGTCATTGTGATGACAAGTGTTATGGAACATTGTGATCAGAAGGGTTTGGTGCATTGTGATGACAGAGGTCATTGAGCATTTTGATTTCATTGTGATGACAATAGCATGAAATATTATGGTGATGGGCACGGTGCATTGTGATGATAGGGTTCATGGAGCATTGAGATGAAAAGGGGCATGGAGCATTGTGATTACAGGGGTGTTGGAGCATTGTGATGACAAGGGCATGGAGCATTATGATGAGAAGGCCATGGAGCATTCTGATGACATGTGTCATGGAGGTTTGTGATGACAAGGGCATGGAGGATTGTGATTACAGGGGTCATGGAATATTGTGATGACAAGGGTGAGGGAGTATTGTGATGACTAGTGATGGAACATTGTGATATCATTGGTGAGAAAGCATTTTGAGGAAAAGTGCATGGAGCATTGTGATGACAAGATTTTTGGAGCATTTTGATGACAAGGTTGTGGAGAATTGTGATGACAAGATCATGTATCATTGTGATGAGAAGTGTCACGAAGCATTGTGATGACAAGGACTTGGAGAATTGTAATGACATGGGACATGGAGCATTGTGATGAACAGGGCATGGAGAATTGCGATAGCAAGACCGTGGAGCATTGTGATGAAAAGACCATGGATAATTATGATGAAGAGCGTCATGGATCTCTGTAATGACAAGGGGCATGGAGCATTGTTATGACCGGTGTCATGGAGCATTGTGATGACAAGGGAATGGAGCATTGTGATGACAAGGTCCTGGAGCAGTGTGATGAGAAGACCATGGAGCCTTGTGATCAGAAGTCTCATGGAACATTCTGATGCCAAGGGTCATGGAGCTTTCTGATGACAAACCTCATGGAGAATTTGATGACAAGGTCGTGGTGGATTGTGATGAGAAGTGCAGGGAGCATTGTGATGACAGGGTCATGGAGCAAATTGATGAAAAGTGTCATGAAACATTTTGATGACAGGGGTTATGGAACACTGTGATGTCAGGGTTAATGGAGCATTTTGATTAAAAGGTTCATGGAGCATTCTGACGAAAGGTGCTTGGAGCATTGAGATTAAAGGGGTTTTGGAGCAATGCGATTACAAGGGCATGGAGCATTGTGATGAGAAGGCAATGGAGCATTCTGATGACATGCTTCATGGAGATTTGTGATGACAAGCACATGGAGCCTTGTGATTACTGCGGTCTTGGAGCATTGTGATG
This sequence comes from Hyperoodon ampullatus, assembly GCF_949752795.1. Classification (NCBI taxonomy): domain Eukaryota; kingdom Metazoa; phylum Chordata; class Mammalia; order Artiodactyla; family Ziphiidae; genus Hyperoodon; species Hyperoodon ampullatus. The sequence continues at coordinate 26,145 of NW_027640499.1, read as the reverse complement.
AAAAATGGAATGGATCATTGTGATAAAAAATGCATGGAGCCTTGTCATGACAGGGTTCAAGGAGCATACTGATGACAACTGTCAGGGAGCATTGTGATGATAAGTGTATTGAGCATTGTGATGACAAAGAACATGGAGCATTGTGAGGAGAAAGATCATGGAGCATTGTGATGAGAAGACCATGGATAATTGTGATGACCAGTGTCATGGGGCATTGTGATGACAAGTGTTATGGAACATTGTGATCACAAGGGTTTGGTGCATTGTGATGACAGAGGTCATTGAGCATTTTGATTTCATTGTGATGACAATAGCATGAAATATTATGGTGATGGGCACGGTGCATTGTGATGACAGGGTTCATGGATCATTGAGATGAAAAGGGGCATGGAGCACTGTGATTACAGGGGTGTTGGAGCATTGTGATGACAAGGGCATGGAGCATTGTGATGAGATGGCCATGGAGCATTCTGATGACATGCGTCATGGAGCTTTGTGATGACAAGGGCATGGAGAATTGTGATTACAGGGGTCATGGAATATTGTGATGACAGGGGTGAGGGAGTATTGTGATGACTAGTGATGGAACATTGTGATATCAGTGGTGACAAAGCATTTTGAGGAGAAGTTCATGGAGCATTGTGATGACAAGGTTTATGGAGCATTTTGATGACAAGGATGTGGAGCATTGTGATTACAAGTGCATGGTGCATTGTGATGACATGGGTTATGGAGCATTGTGCTGACACGTGCATCGAGCATTGTGATGACAAGGGTCATGGAGCATTGTGCTGACAAAGGCATGGAGCTTTGTGATGACAAGGGTCACAGAGCATTGTGATAAAAATTTCATGGTGCATTGTGGTGAAAAAGGTCACAGAGCTTTGTGTGACGAGGTCATGGACTATTGTGATGACAAAGGTCATGAAGCATTGTGATGACTGGAGTCACGGAGCATTGTGATGACAGGGATCATGGAGCATTGCTCTGAGAAGATTTATGGATTATTTTGATGAGAGTGGGCATGGCACATTGTGATGACAAGGGCATGGAACATTGTGATGACAAGGTCATGGAATATTGTGTAGACAGGTGTCATGGACCATTGTGATGACATATGTCATTGTCCATTGTGATGACAATGGCATGGAGCATTGTGATACCAAGTGTCATGGAGGATTGTGATGACAAAGGTAATGGAGCCTTTTGATGACAAGGGCTTGGAACATTGTGATGACAAGTGTCATGGAGCATTGTGATGACAATGGCGGGGAGCATTCTGATGACAAGGGCCATTGAGAATTTTGATGACCACGTCGTGAAGCATTGTGATGACAAGCGCATGGAGCTTGCTATGACAGGGTTCATAGAGCATTGCGATGACAAGTGCATGGAGAATTGTGATGACAAGATCATGTAACATTATGATGAGAAGTGTCACAAAGCATTGTGATGACAAGGACGTGGAGAATTGTAATGACATGGGACATGGATCATTGTGATGAACAGGGCATGGAGAATTGTGATAGCCAGACCGTGGAGCATTGTGATGAAAAGACCATGGATAATTATGATGAAGAGCGTCATGGATCACTGTAATGACAAGGGGCATGGAGTATTGTGATGACAGGTGTCATGGAGCATAGTGATGAGAGGGGTCATGGAGCATTGTGATGACAAGGGTCATGGAGCACTGTGATGAGAAGGTCATGGAGCATTGGCCTGAATATGTTCATGGAGTATTGTGATGACAGTGGTCAAGGAGCATTGTGATGACAAGGGAATGGAGCATTGTGATGACAAGGTCCTGGAGCAGTGTCATGAGAAGACTATGGAGCCTTGTGATGACAAGTCTCATGGAGCATTCTGATGAATAGGGGCATGGAGCATTGTGATTACAGGGGTCTTGGAGCATTGCGATGACAAGGGCATGGAGCATTGTGATGAGAAGACCATGGAGCATTCTGATGACATGTCATGGATCTTTGTGATGACAAGGGCATGGAGCATTGTTATGACAAGGGTCATGGAGCACTGTGATGAGAAGGTCATGGAGCATTGGCCTGAATATGTTCATGGAGTATTGTGATGACAGTGGCGAAGGAGCATTGTGATGACAAGGGAATGGAGCATTGTGATGACAAGGTCCTGGAGCAGTGTGATGAGAAGACCATGGAGCCTTGTGATGACAAGTCTCATGGAGCATTCGGATGAATAGGGGCATGGAGCATTGTGATTACAGGGGTCTTGGAGCATTGTGATGACAAGGGCATGGAGCATTGTGATGAGAAGACCATGGAGCATTCTGATGACATGTGTCATGGACCTTTGTGATGACAAGGGCATGGAGCATTGTGATTACAGGGGTCTTGCAGCATTGTGATGACAAGGGTCATGGAGCCTTGGATGCCAAGGCAGTGGAACATTGTTATGGCAGATGTCATGGAGCATTGTTATGACAGGGGTAATGGAGCATTGTGATGACAAGGGCATGGAACATTGGTCTGAAAATTTCATGGATTATTGTGATGAGATTCTGCATGGAACATTGTGATGACTAAGGCACAGAACACTGTGATACATGTGTCATGGAGAATTGTAATGACAAGTCATGGAGCATTGTGATGAGAAGAGTATCGAGCATTGTGATGACAAGCGTCATGGATCATGGTGGTGACAAGGGCATGGAGCAATGTAATGAGAGGTTTCATGTAGCATTGTGATGAAATGGCATGGAGCATTGTGATGCCAAGGGTCATGGAGCTTTGTGATGACAAACGTTGTGGAGCATTGTGATGACAAGGTCGTGGTGCATTGTGATGAGAAGGGCAGGGAGCAATGTGATGACAGGGTCATGGAGCAAATTGATGAAAAGTGTCATGGAACATTTTGATGACAGGGGTTATGGAACATTGTGATGTCAGGGGTAATGGAGCATTTTGATGAAAAGGGTCATGGAGCATTCTGATGAAAAAGTGCATGGAGCATTGAGATTACAGGGGTTTTGAAGCAATGTGATTACAAGGGCATGGAGCAATTTGATGAGAAGTCAATGGAGCATTCTGATGACATGCGTCATGGAGCTTTGTGATGACAAGGACATGGAGCATTGTGATTACAGGGGTCTTGGAGCATTGTGATGAAAAGGGAATGGAGCATTGTGATGAAAAATGCATGGAGTCTTGTCATGACAGGGTTCAAGGAGCATACTGATGACAACTGTCAGGGAGCATTGTGATGAAAAGTGTATTGAGCATTGTGATGACAAACATCATGGAGCATTGTGATGAGTAGAACATGGATAATTGTGATGACCCGCGTCATGGGTCATTGTGATGACAAGTGTTATGGAACAGTGTGATCAGAAGGGTTTGGTGCATTGTGATGACAGAGGTCATTGAGCATTTTGATTTCATTGTGATGACAATAGCATGAAATATTATGGTGATGGGCACGGTGCATTGTGATCATAGGGTTCATGGAGCATTTAGATGAAAAGGGGCATGGAGCATTGTGATTACAGGGGTGTTGGAGCATTGTGATGACAAGGGCATGGAGCATTATGATGAGAAGGCAATGGAGCATTCTGATGACATGCGTCATGGAGCTTTGTGATGACAAGGGCATGGAGGATTGTGATTACAGGGTTCATGGAATATTGTGATGACAAGGGTGAGGGAGTATTGTGATGACTAGTGATGGAACATTGTGATATCATTGGTGAGAAAGCATTTTGAGGAAAAGTGCATGGAGCATTGTGATGACAAGATTTTTGGAGCATTTTGATGACAAGGATGTGGAGAATTGTGATGACAAGGTCATGTATCATTGTGATGAGAAGTGTCACGAAGCACTGTGATGACAAGGACTTGGAGAATTGTAATGACATGGGACATGGAGCATTGTGATGAACAGGGCATGGAGAATTGCGATAGCAAGACCGTGGAGCATTGTGATGAAGAGACCATGGATAATTATGATGAGGAGCGTCATGGATCTCTGTAATGACAAGGGGCATGGAGCATTGTGATGACAGGTGTCATGGAGCATTGTGATGAGAGGGGTCATGGAGCATTGTGATGACAAGGGAATGGAGCATTGTGATGACAAGGTCCTTGAGCAGTGTGATGAGAAGACCATGGAGCCTTGTGATCACAAGTCTCATGGAACATTCTGATGCCAAGGGTCTTGGAGCTTTCTGATGACAAACGTCATGGAGCATTTTGATGACAAGGTCGTGGTGCATTGTGATGAGGAGTGCAGGGAGCATTGTGATGACAGGGTCATGGAGCAAATTGATGAAAAGTGTCATGAAACATTTTGATGACAGGGGTTATGGAACACTGTGTTGTCAGGGTTAATGGAGCATTTTGATTAAAAGGTTCATGGAACATTCTGACGAAAAGGTGCTTGGAGCATTGAGATTACAGGGGTTTTGAAGCAATGTGATTACAAGGGCATGGAGCAATTTGATGAGAAGTCAATGGAGCATTCTGATGACATGCGTCATGGAGCTTTGTGATGACAAGGACATGGAGCATTGTGATTACAGGGGTCTTGGAGCATTGTGATGAAAAGGGAATGGAGCATTGTGATGAAAAATGCATGGAGCCTTGTCATGACAGGGTTCAAGGAGCATACTGATGACAACTGTCAGGGAGCATTGTGATGATAAGTGTATTGAGCATTGTGATGACAAAGATCATGGAGCATTGTGATGAGAAGACCATGGATAATTGTGATGACCAGCGTCATGGGGCATTGTGATGACAAGTGTTATGGAACATTGTGATCAGAAGCGTTTGGTGCATTGTGATGACAGAGGTCATTGAGCATTTTGATTTCATTGTGATGACAATAGCATGAAATATTATGGTGATGGGCACGGTGCACTGTGATGACAGGGTTCATGGAGCATTGAGATGAAAAGGGGCATGGAGCATTGTGATTACAAGGGTGTTGGAGCATTGTGATGACAAGGGCATGGAGCATTGTGATGAGAAGGCCATGGAGCATTTTGATGACATGCGTCATGGAGCTTTGTGATGACAAGGGCATGGAGAATTGTGATGACAGGGGTCATGGAATATTATGATTACAGGGGTGAGGCAGTATTGTGATGACTAGTGATGGAACATTGTGATATCAGTTGTGACAAAGCATTTTGAGGAGAAGTGCATGGAGCATTGTGATGACAAGGTTTATTGAGCATTTTGATGACAAGGATGAGGAGCACTGTGATGACAAGTGCATGGTGCACTGTGATGACATGGGTTATGGAGGATTGTGCTGACACGTGCATCGAGCATTTTGATGACAAGGGTCATGGAGCATTGTGCTGACAAAGGCATGGAGCTTTGTGATGACAAGGGTCACAGAGCATTGTGATAAAAATTTCATGGAGCATTGTGGTGACAAAGGTCACAGAGTTTTTGTGACGAGGTCATGGACTATTTTGATGACAAAGGTCATGAAGCATTGTGATGACTGGAGTCACGGAGCATTGTGATGACTGGGGTCATGGAGCATTGCTCTGACAGGATTTATGGATTATTTTGATGAGAGTGGGCATGGCGCATTGTGATGACAAGGGCATCGAATATTGTGATGACATGGTCATGGAGTATTGTGAAGACAGGTGTCAGGGAGCATTGTGATGACATATGTCATTGTCCATTGTGATGACAATGGCATGGAGCATTGTGACACCAAGTGTCATGGAGGATTGTGATGGAAAAGGTAAGGGAGCATTTTGATGTCAAGGGCTTGGAATATTGTGATGACAAGGGTCATGGAGCATTGCGATGACAATGGCATGGAGCACTCTGATGACAAGGGCCATTGAGAATTTAGATGACCACGTCGTGAAGCATTGTGATGACAAGCGCATGGAGCTTGCTATGACAGGGTTCATAGAGCATTGCGATGACAAGTGCATGGAGAATTGTGATGACAAGATCATGTAACATTGTGATGAGAAGTGTCACGAAGCATTGTGATGACAAGGACGTGGAGAATTGTAATGACATGGGACATAGAGCATTGTGATCAACAGGGCATGGAGAATTGTGATAGCAAGACCGTGGAGCATTTGATGAAAAGACCTTGGATAATTATGATGAGGAGCGTCATGGATCACTATAATGACAAGGGGCATGGAGCATTGTGATGACAGGTGTCATGGAGCATTGTGATGAGAGGGGTCATGGAGCATTGTGATGACAACGGTCATGGAGCACTGTGATGAGAAAGTCATGGAGCATTGGACTGAAAATGTTCATGGAGTATTGTGATGACAGTGGTCAAGGATCATTGTGATGACAAGGGAATGGAGCATTGTGATGACAAGGTCCTGGATCAGTGTGATGAGAAGACCATGAATCCTTGTGATGACAAGTCTCATGGAGCATTCTGATGAATAGAGGCATGGAGCATTGTGATTACAGGGGTCTTGGAGCATTGTGATTACAAGGGCATGGAGCATTGTGATGAGAAAGCCATGGAGCATTCTGATGACATGTGTCATGGATCTTTGTGATGACAAGGGCATGGAGCATTGTGATTACAGGGGTCTTGGAGCATTGTGATGACAAGGGTCATGGAGCCTTGCATTCCAAGGCAGTAGAGCATTGTGATGGCATGGGTCATGGAGCATTGTTATGACAGGTGTAATGGAGCATTGTGATTATAAGGGCATTGGTCTGGAATTATCATGGATTATTGTGATGAGATTCGGCATGGAGCATTGTGATGACTAAGGCACGGAACACTGTGATACATGTGTTATGGAGGATTGTAATGACAAGGGCATGGAGCATTGTGATGAGAAGAGTATCGAGCACTGTGATGACAAGCCTCATGGAGCATTGTGGTGACAAGGGCATGGAGCAATGTGATGAGAGGTTTCATGTAGCATTGTGATGAAATGGCATGGAGCATTGTGATGCCAAGGGTCATGGAGCATTGTGATGACAAACGTCATGAAGCATTTTGATGACAAGGTCGTGGTGCATTGTGATGAGAAGGGCAGGGAGCATTGTGATGAAAGGGTCATGGAGCAAATTGATGAAAAGTGTCATGGAACAATTTGATGACAGGGGTTATGGAACATTGTGATGTCAGGGGTAATGGAGCATTTTGATGAAAAGGGTCATGGAGCATTCTGATGAAAAGGTGCATGGAGCATTGAGATTACAGGGGTTTTGAAGCAATGTGATTACAAGGGCATGGAGCATTGTGATGAGAAGGCCATGGATAATTGTGATGACCAGCGTCATAGGGCATTGTGATGACAAGTGTTATGGATCATTGTGATCAGAAGGTTTTGGTGCATTGTGATGACGGAGGTCATTGAGCATTTTGATTTCATTGTGATGAAAACAGCATGAAATATTATGGTGATGGGCATGGTGCATTGTTATGACAGGTTTCATGGAGCATTGAGATGAAAAGGGGCATGGAGCATTGTGATTACAAGGGTGTTGGAGCATTGTGATGACAAGGGCATGGAGCATTGTGATGAGAAGGGTCATGGAGCATTGTGCTGACAAAGGCATGGAGCTTTGTGATGACAAGGGTCACAGAGCATTGTGATAAAAATTTCATGGATCATTGTGGTGAAAAAGGTCACAGAGCTTTGTGTGACGAGGTCATGGACTATTGTGATGACAAAGGTCATGAAGCATTGTTATGACTGGAGTCACTGAGCATTGTGATGACAGGGGTCATGGAGCATTGCTCTGTCAAGATTTATGGATTATTTTGATGAGAGTGGTCATGGCGCATTGTGATGACAAGGGCATGAAACATTGTGGTGACAAGGTCATGGAATATTGTGAAGACAGGTGTCATGGAGCATTGTGATGACATATGTCATTGTCCTTTGTGATGACAATGGCATGGAGCATTGTGATACCAAGTGTCATGGAGGATTGTGATGACAAAGGTAATGGCGCCTTTTGATGACAAGGGCTTGGAACATTGTGATGACAAGTGTCATGGATCATTGTGATGACAATGGCAGGGAGCATTCTGATGATAAGGGCCATTGAGAATTTTGATGACCACGTCGTGAAGCATTGTGATGACAAGGGCATGGAGCTTGCTATGACAGGGTTCATAGAGCATTGCAATGACAAGTGCATGGAGAATTGTGATGAAAATATCATGTAACATTATGATGAGAAGTGTCACAAAGCATTTTGAGGACAAGGACGTGGAGAATTGTAATGACATGGGACATGGATCATTTTGATGAACAGGGCATGGAGAATTGTGATAGCAAGACCGTGGAGCATTGTGATGAAAAGACCATGGATAATTATGATGAAGAGCGTCATGGATCACTGTAATGACAAGGGGCATGGAGTATTGTGATGACAGGTGTCATGGAGCATAGTGATGAGAGGGGTCATGGAGCATTGTGATGACAAGGGTCATGGAGCACTGTGATGAGAAGGTCATGGAGCATTGGCCTGAATATGTTCATGGAGTATTGTGATGACAGTGGTCAAGGAGCATTGTGATGACAAGGGAATGGAGCATTGTGATGACAAGGTCCTGGAGCAGTGTGATGAGAAGACCATGGAGCCTTGTGATGACAAGTCTCATGGAGCATTCTGATGAATAGGGGCATGGAGCATTGTGATTACAGGGGTCTTGGAGCATTGTGATGAAAAGGGAATGGAGCATTGTGATGAAAAATGCATGGAGCCTTGTCATGACAGTGTTCAAGGAGCATACTGATGACAACTATCAGGGAGCATTGTGATGATAAGTGTATTGAGCATTGTGATGACAAAGATCATGGAGCATTGTGATGAGAAGGCCATGGATAATTGTGATGACCAGCGTCATAGGGCATTGTGATGACAAGTGTTATGGATCATTGTGATCAGAAGGTTTTGGTGCATTGTGATGACGGAGGTCATTGAGCATTTTGATTTCATTGTGATGACAACAGCATGAAATATTATGGTGATGGGCATGGTGCATTGTTATGACAGGTTTCATGGAGCATTGAGATGAAAAGGGGCATGGAGCATTGTGATGACAAGGGCATGGAGCTTGCTATGACAGGGTTCATAGAGCATTGCGATGACAAGTGCATGGAGAATTGTGATGAAAATATCATGTAACATTATGATGAGAAGTGTCACAAAGCATTTTGAGGACAAGGACGTGGAGAATTGTAATGACATGGGACATGGATCATTTTGATGAACAGGGCATGGAGAATTGTGATAGCAAGACCGTGGAGCATTGTGATGAAAAGACCATGGATAATTATGATGAAGAGCGTCATGGATCACTGTAATGACAAGGGGCATGGAGTATTGTGATGACAGGTGTCATGGAGCATAGTGATGAGAGGGGTCATGGAGCATTGTGATGACAAGGGTCATGGAGCACTGTGATGAGAAGGTCATGGAGCATTGGCCTGAATATGTTCATGGAGTATTGTGATGACAGTGGTCAAGGAGCATTGTGATGACAAGGGAATGGAGCATTGTGATGACAATGTCCTGGAGCAGTGTGATGAGAAGACCATGGAGCCTTGTGATGACAAGTCTCATGGAGCATTCTGATGAATAGGGGCATGGAGCATTGTGATTACAGGGGTCTTGGAGCATTGTGATGAAAAGGGAATGGAGCATTGTGATGAAAAATGCATGGAGCCTTGTCATGACAGTGTTCAAGGAGCATACTGATGACAACTGTCAGGGAGCATTGTGATGATAAGTGTATTGAGCATTGTGATGACAAAGATCATGGAGCATTGTGATGAGAAGGCCATGGATAATTGTGATGACCAGCGTCATAGGGCATTGTGATGACAAGTGTTATGGATCATTGTGATCAGAAGGTTTTGGTGCATTGTGATGACGGAGGTCATTGAGCATTTTGATTTCATTGTGATGACAACAGCATGAAATATTATGGTGATGGGCATGGTGCATTGTTATGACAGGTTTCATGGAGCATTGAGATGAAAAGGGGCATGGAGCATTGTGATTACAAGGGTGTTGGAGCATTGTGATGACAAGGGCATGGAGCATTGTGATGAGAAGGGTCATGGAGCATTGTGCTGACAAAGGCATGGAGCTTTGTGATGACAAGGGTCACAGAGCATTGTGATAAAAATTTCATGGATCATTGTGGTGAAAAAGGTCACAGAGCTTTGTGTGACGAGGTCATGGACTATTGTGATGACAAAGGTCATGAAGCATTGTTATGACTGGAGTCACTGAGCATTGTGATGACAGGGGTCATGGAGCATTGCTCTGTCAAGATTTATGGATTATTTTGATGAGAGTGGTCATGGCGCATTGTGATGACAAGGGCATGAAACATTGTGGTGACAAGGTCATGGAATATTGTGAAGACAGGTGTCATGGAGCATTGTGATGACATATGTCATTGTCCTTTGTGATGACAATGGCATGGAGCATTGTGATACCAAGTGTCATGGAGGATTGTGATGACAAAGGTAATGGCGCCTTTTGATGACAAGGGCTTGGAACATTGTGATGACAAGTGTCATGGATCATTGTGATGACAATGGCAGGGAGCATTCTGATGATATGGGCCATTGAGAATTTTGATGACCACGTCGTGAAGCATTGTGATGACAAGGGCATGGAGCTTGCTATGACAGGGTTCATAGAGCATTGCGATGACAAGTGCATGGAGAATTGTGATGAAAATATCATGTAACATTATGATGAGGAGTGTCACAAAGCATTTTGAGGACAAGGACGTGGAGAATTGTAATGACATGGGACATGGATCATTTTGATGAACAGGGCATGGAGAATTGTGATAGCAAGACCGTGGAGCATTGTGATGAAAAGACCATGGATAATTATGATGAAGAGCGTCATGGATCACTGTAATGACAAGGGGCATGGAGTATTGTGATGACAGGTGTCATGGAGCATAGTGATGAGAGGGGTCATGGAGCATTGTGATGACAAGGGTCATGGAGCACTGTGATGAGAAGGTCATGGAGCATTGGCCTGAATATGTTCATGGAGTATTGTGATGACAGTGGTCAAGGAGCATTGTGATGACAAGGGAATGGAGCATTGTGATGACAAGGTCCTGGAGCAGTGTGATGAGAAGACCATGGAGCCTTGTGATGACAAGTCTCATGGAGCATTCTGATGAATAGGGGCATGGAGCATTGTGATTACAGGGGTCTTGGAGCATTGTGATGACAAGGGCATGGAGCATTGTGATGAGAAGACCATGGAGCATTCTGATGACATGTGTCATGGATCTTTGTGATGACAAGGGCATGGAGTATTGTGATGACAAGGTTCATGGAGCACTGTGATGAGAAGGTCATGGAGCATTGGCCTGAATATGTTCATGGAGTATTGTGATGACAGTGGCGAAGGAGCATTGTGATGACAAGGGAATGGAGCATTGTGATGACAAGGTCCTGGAGCAGTGTGATGAGAAGACCATGGAGCCTTGTGATGACAAGTCTCATGGAGCATTCGGATGAATAGGGGCATGGAGCATTGTGATTACAGGGGTCTTGGAGCATTGTGATGACAAGGGCATGGAGCATTTTGATGAGAAGACCATGGAGCATTCTGATGACATGTGTCATGGATCTTTGTGATGACAAGGGCATGGAGCATTGTGATTACAGGGGTCTTGGAGCATTGTGATGACAAGGGTCATGGAGCCTTGGATGCCAAGGCAGTGGAACATTGTGATGGCAGGGGTCGTGGAGCATTGTTATGACAGGTGTAATGGAGCATTGTGATGACAAGGGCATGGAACATTGGTCTGAAAATTTCATGGATTATTGTGATGAGATTCTGCATGGAACATTGTGATGACTAAGGCACAGAACACTGTGATACATGTGTCATGGAGGATTGTAATGACAAGGTCATGGAGCATTGTGATGAGAAGTGTATCGAGCATTGTGATGACAAGCGTCATGGATCATGGTGGTGACAAGGGCATGGAGGAATGTAATGAGAGGTTTCATGTAGCATTGTGATGAAATGGCATGGAGCATTGTGATGCCAAGGGTCATGGAGCTTTGTGATGACAAACGTCATGGAGCATTGTGATGACAAGGTCGTGGTGCATTGTGATGAGAAGGGCAGGGAGCAATGTGATGACAGGGTCATGGAGCAAATTGATGAAAAGTGTCATTGAACATTTTGATGACAGGGGTTATGGAACATTGTGATGTCAGGGGTAATGGAGCATTTTGATGAAAAGGGTCATGGAGCATTCTGATGAAAAAGTGCATGGAGCATTGAGATTACAGGGGTTTTGAAGCAATGTGATTACAAGGGCATGGAGCAATTTGATGAGAAGGCAATGGAGCATTCTGATGACATGCGTCATGGAGCTTTGTGATGACAAGGACATGGAGCATTGTGATTACAGGGGTCTTGGAGCATTGTGATGAAAAGGGAATGGAGCATTGTGATGAAAAATGCATGGAGCCTTGTCATGACAGGGTTCAAGAAGCATACTGATGACAACTGTCAGGGAGCACTGTGATGATAAGTGTATTGAGCATTGTGATGACAAACATCATGGAGCATTGTGATGAGTAGAACATGGATAATTGTGATGACCAGCGTCATGGGTCATTGTGATGACAAGTGTTAGGGAACATTGTGATCACAAGGGTTTGGAGCATTGTGATGACAGAGGCCATGGAGCATTTTGATTTCATTGTGATGACAATAGCATGAATCATTATGATGATGGGCATGGTGCACTGTGATGACAGTGTTCATGGAGCATTGAGATGAAAAGTGGCATGGAGAATTGTGATTACAGAGGTTTTGGATCATTGTGATGACAAGGGTCATGGAGCCTTGTGATGACAAGGCCGTGGAACATTGTGATGGCAGGGGTCATGGAGCATTGTTATGACTGGTGTAATGGAGCATTGTGATGACAAGGGCTTGGAGCATTGTGATGACATGTGTCATGGATAATTGTGATGACAATGGCAGGGAGCATTGTGATGTCAAGGGACATTAAGAATTTTTATAACAATGTCATGAAGCATTGTGATGACAAGCATCTGGAGCTTGCTATGACAGGGTTCAGGGAGCATTGCGATGACAAGTGCACGGAGAATTTTGATGAAAAGAGCATGTAACATTGTGATGAGAAATGTCATGGAATATTGTGATGACAAAGAGGTGGAGAATTGTGATTACAAGGGACATGGAGCAATGTGATGGCAAGACCGTGGAGCATTGTGATGAGTAGACCATGGATAATCATGGTGACAAGCATCATTGAGCATTATGATGACAAGAGCCATGGAGCATTCTGACGTAAGATATCACTTATGAAGGAAATGTAAACATGGGTACACATGAACTGAATTAGTAAAGAGAACAGAGTCTCACATATAGAAAACATACTTATGCCTGCTTACGGGGAACAGAGAGGTGGGTTGATACATAAAACCAGAGTTTGATATTAGCACATGTACCATTCCATAATCCAAATACTGAATAGACAAGACCTACACCTTCCTCAGTGAACGGGACTCAACACCCCTATTCTCTGGAGAGGAATATATCAGACTAGTAAGAATCTTAAAACCCATGTATTGATATGTCTCCGTAAGGGATTCAAGTGTATCTAGACTGGCATAAACATGGCAGTGAAAATCAGCTGAAACCCACGATAAAAAGGAATTTAAAAACAAAACCAAAAAACAGGGAAATTCTTTACTATTCCTTCAGGGGCTCTGATGAAACCTGGAATGACCCTATCTACAAAGACCGCTATATGTGGCATAAGGCTGGACACTTGGGACTGAGAGGATTTGTCATATTGTGTGAGCAAATGCAGACCATTTAAAGCAATAATGTGTGGCACCCATTCCTTGGGTCCCAACTCTCAAGATAGAAGGGAATATTACTACAGCTATAACATGTATGGAAAACCTAGAGAATGAACACACAGTGAATACGAAAGGTTTCTAAAACTCAACTAATAGTCCCTCTCCTCGTGCTCCGGTTTCACTTTACAACTGCTTTACTATCAATCTCCCAACTTGGAGAGACAGCTCCTTTAACCTCCTGGTTCGCACAAGTTGCCAAATTGGCAAAGGATGAAAGGGAAGAGGGAGTACCAATGAGAGAGTAGCTGTTAGGCATTTGGACGGGCACATGTCACTCTAATTTCCCGGCACGAGCAAGAATTAACCAAAGTCTCAGCCAACTGCCGGGCACCAGTATAGGTTCTGAACCAACATTTGGGACTTGCGGTCAGCTCACAAAAAACGAGTTGAAAAATGGAGCTCAGGGAAACAGCAATTCACAAACTGGCAGAGTAATAAAGGACAACAATCTTCCACAAATCTGTTGAGGGAAGGCAACGAGGTGGACATGAAAGCGAGCCAGAATAGTAGGAAACAGAATTCAAGAGTTACATTGGAATCACCATTAAGACACAGGAAGAGGGGCACAATTTCGACAATGATGCACTTGGCCAAAAAGGGCGTATGCATTTTCTCCTGAATATATTCAGGAGAAAATGCATACGCCCTTTTTGGCAAAGCAAGCAAGCGGGCAATGCAAATCTGCACTACAAAGAAGTGCATTTCCCAGCGGTCAAAAGGGACAGCCACAAAATATGTAAAACCAGAAAGGCAAGACAGGACCTGGAGAACAGGGAGATAGTTATGCTGAAGGGCAGCATGTAAATTGCCAACGGCCTCTCTGGAGGAGTGCATTGTGTTCCCTAAAACAAGTAATCAACAGTGCTCCAGAGACAAGGGCACTTCCAGTCTAGGGAATATACTTTGGGAACACTGAGAATCAATAATACAGAGCCACCCCAAAATTTAGGGCTGCACTGCTTACAAGAACCTCAACTTGGGGACACCTGAAATATCCTAGGAAAGACAAAAATGGTTCAAGAAATTGTGTTACTTATGTAAGATGGAATATCCCTCAGCCATGAAATCAATGTCATAAGGCCAGTAGCAGCAAAATGAGTGGATTCAGGTACGATGATTCTAAGTGAAATAAGTCACAGAGAAAAAGAAACTTATCATAAGATATCACTTATGAAGGTCCTGTAAACATGGATACACATGAACTGAGTTAGGAAAGAGAACAGAGTCTCACAGTTAGAAAACACTCTTATGCCTGCTTAAGGAGGAAGGAGAGGTGGGGTGATGCATAAAACGAGAGTTTGATATTAGTACAGGTACCGGTCCAAAAACCAAATACGGAATAGACAACATCAACACCTTCCTCAGTGAAAGGGACTCAAAACCAATATTTCCCGCTGAGGAATATATCTGACTAGTAAGAATCTTAAAACCTATGCATTGATATGTCTCTGAAAGGGAATCAAGTGTGTCTAGACTGGCATAAACATGGCAGTGAGAATCAGCTCAAACCCACTATAAAAAGGAATTTCGAAAACAAAATACAGGGAAATTATTTACAATTCTTTCAGTGGCTCTGATGAAACCTGGAATGACCCTATCTACAACGACAGCTGGATGTGGCATAAGGCTGGACACTTGGAATTTAGAGGATTGGTGTTATTCGGTGAGCAAATTCAGACCATTTAAAGCAATAATGTTTGGCACACATTCCAAGGGTCTCAACTCTCCAGGTTGAATGGAATATTACTACAGCTATAACATGTATGGGAAACCTAAAAAATGGACACACTGTGAATACGAAATGTTTCTAAAACTCAACTAATAGTCCCTCTCCTGGTGCTCCGGTTTGAATTTCCAACTGCTTTACTATCAATCTAGCAACTTGGAGAGACTGCCCCTTTAAACTCCTCTTTCACACTGGTTGCTAATTTGGCAGAGGACGAAAGGGAAGAGGGAGAACCAATGAGAGAGTAGCTGTTAGGCATTTGGACGCACACATGTCACTCTAATTTCCCGGCATGAAGAAGAATTAACCAAAGTCTCAGCCACCCGCAGGGAACCACTATAGGTCCAGAACCAAAATTTTGGACTTGCGGTCAGCTCACAAAAAACGAGTTGAAAAATGGATCTCAGGTGCATAGCAATTCACAAACTAGCAGAGTATTAAAGGACAACTATCGTCCAAAAATCTGTTCAGGGAAGGCAACGAGGCGAACTTGAAAGTGAGCCAGAATAGCAGGACACAGATTTCAACAGGTACATTGGAAATGCATTTAAAGCACAGGAAGAGGGGGCACAACTTCGACAATGATGCACTTGGCCAAAAAGGGCATATGTGTTTTCTCCTGCGTATATTCAGGAGAAAACCCATACGCACTTTTTGGCCAAGCAAGCATGCGGCCAATGCAAACCTTTACTACAAAGAAGTGTCACTTCCCACCGGTCAAAAGGGACATCCGCAAAATGTGTAAAACCAAAAAGGCAAGACAGGCCCTGTAGAACACGGAGCCTAGTTATGCTGATGGGCAGGATGTAAATTGCCAACTGCCTCTCTGGAGGAGTGCATTGTTTTCCCTAAAACAAGTAATCAACAGAGATACAGAGCCAAGGGCACTTCCAGCCTAGGGAATATACCTTGCGAAAACTGAAAATCAATAATAGAGAGCCACCCCAAAATTTAGGGCTGCACTGTTTACAAGAACCACAACTTGGGGACACCTGAAATATCCCAGGAAAGACAAAAATGGTGCAAGAAATTGTGTTACTTACGTAAGATGGAATATCCCTCAGCCATGAAATCAATGTCATAAGGCCAGTAGCAGCAAAATGAGTGGATTCAGGTACGATGATTCTAAGTGAAATAAGTCACAGAGAAAAAGAAACTTATCATAAGATATCACTTATGAAGGTCCTGTAAACATGGATACACATGAACTGAGTTAGGAAAGAGAACAGAGTCTCACAGTTAGAAAACACTCTTATGCCTGCTTAAGGGGGAAGGAGAGGTGGGGTGTTGCATAAAACCAGAGTTTCATATTAGTACAGGTACCGGTCCAAAAACCAAATATGGAATAGACAACATCTACACCTTCCTCAGTGAAAGGGACTCAAAACCAATATTTCCCGCTGAGGAATATATCTGACTAGTAAGAATCTTAAAACCTATGTATTGATATGTCTCTGAAAGGGAATCAAGTGTGTCTAGACTGGCATAAACATGGCAGTGAGAATCAGCTCAAAACCACTATAAAAAGGAAGTTCAAAAACAAAACAAAAAAAAAAGGAAAATTCTTTACAATTCCTACAGGGGCTCTGATGAAACCTGGAATGACCCTATCTACAACAACAGCTGGATGTGGCATAAGGCAGGACACTTGGGACTGAGAGGATTGGAGAGATTCGGTGAGCAAATGTAGACCATTTAAAGCAATAATGCGTGGCACACATTCCAAGGTCCCAACTCTCCAGGTTGAAGGGAATATTACTACAGCTATAACATGCACGGGAAAACTAGAGAATGGACACACTGTGAATACAAATGGTTTCTAAATCTCAACTAATAGTCCCTCTCCTGGTGCTCCGGTTTGAATTTTCAACTGCTTTACTATCAATCTAGCAACTTGGAGAGACTGCCCCTTTAAACTCCTGTTTCACACTGGTTGCTAATTTGGCAGAGGATGAAAGGGAAGAGTGAGAACCAATGAGAGAGTAGCTGTTAGGCATTTGGACGGGCACATGTCACTCTAATTTCCCGGCAGGAAGAAGAATTAACCAAAGGCTCAGCCACCCGCCTGGAACCAGTATAGTTCCTGAACCAACGTTTAGGACTTGCGGTCAGCTCACAAAAAACGAGTTGAAAAATGGAGCTCAGGTGCATAGCAATTCACAAACTGGCAGAGTAATAATGGACAACTATCGTCCAGGTATCTGTTGAGGGAAGGCAACGAGGCGGACTTGAAAGCGAGCCAGAAATGCAGGAAACAGATTTCAATAGGTACATTTGAATCACCTTTAAAGCACAGGAAGAGGGGCACAACTTCGGCAATGATGCACTTGGCCAATAAAGGCGTATGCGTTTTCTCCAGATTATATTCAGGAGAAAACGCATACACCCTTTTTGGTCAAGCAAGCAAGCGGGCAATGCAAATCTGCACTACAAAGAAGTATCACTTCCCACCGGTCAAAAGGGACATCCAGAAAATTTGTAAAAACCAGAAAGGCAAGACAGGCACTGGAAAACAGGGAACCTAGTTATGCTGATGGGCAGGACGTAAATTGCCAACTGCCTCTCTGGAGGAGTGCATTTTGTTCCCTAAAACAAGTTAACAACAGAGCTACAGAGCCAAGGACACTTCTAGTCTAGGGAATATACTTTGGGAAAACTGAAAATCAATAAGACAGAGCCACCCCAAAATTTAGGGCTGCACTGCTTACAAGAACCTCAACTTGGGTACACCTTAAATATCCCAGGAAAGACAAAAATGGTGCAATAAATTGTGTTACTTGCGTATGATGGAATATTCCCTCAGCCATGAAATCAATGTCATAAGGCCAGTAGCACAAAAATGAGTGAATTCAGGTACGATGATTCTAAGTGAAATAAGTAACACAGAAAAACAAACTTATCATAAGATATCACTGATGAAGGTCCTGTAAACATGGCTGGATACACATGAACTGAGTTAGGAAAGAGAACAGAGTCTCACATTTAGAAAACACACTTATGTCTGCTTAAGGGGGAAGGAGAGGTGGGGTGATGCATAAAACCAGAGTTTGATATTAGTACAGGTACCGTTCCAAAAACCAACTACGGAATAGACAAGGCCTACACCTTCCTCAGTGAAAGGGACTCAAAAACCCATATTTCCCGCAGAGGAATATATCTGACTAGTAAGAATATTAAAACGAATGTACTGATAAGTCTCCGTAAGGGAATCAAGTGTGTCTAGACTAGCATAAACATGGCAGTGAGAATCAGCTCAAACCCACTATAAAAAGGAATTTCAATAACAAAACAAAAAAAAGGGAAATTCTTTACAATTCCTTCAGGGGCTCTGATGAAACATGGAATGACTCTATGTACAACGACAGCTGGATGTGGCATAAGGCTGGACACTTGGGACTGAGAGGATTGGTGAGAATCGGTGAGCAAATGCAGACCATTTAAAGCAATAATGCGTGGAACACATTCCAAGGTCCCAACTCTCCAGGTTTAAGGGAATATTACTACAGCTATAACATGTACGGGAAACATAGAGAATGGACACACAGTGAATACGAAAGGTTTCTAAAACTCAACTAATAGTCCCTCTCCTGGTGGTCTGGATTGAATTTCCAACTGCTTTACTATCAATCTCCCAACTTGGAGAGATAGCAGCTTTAATCTCCTGGTTCGCACAGCTTGCAAATTTGGCAGAGAATGAAAGGGAAGAGGTAGCCCTAATGAGAGAGTAGCTGTTAGGCATTTGGACTTGCACATGTCACTCTAATTTCCCGGCAGGAAGAAGAATTAACCAAAGTCTCAGCCAACTGCCGGGAAACAGGATAGGTTCTGAACCAAAATTTTGGACCTGCCGTCAGCTCACAAAAAACGAGTTGAAAAATGGTGCTCAGGGGCACAGCAATTCACAAACTGGCAGAGTAATAAAGGACAATTATCGCCCAAAAATCTGTTGAGGGAAGGCAACGAGGAGGACTTGAAAGCGAGCCAGAATAGCAGGAAACAGATTTCAAGAGGTTCATTAGAATCACATTTAAATCACAGGAAGAAGGACACAACTTCGACAATGATGCACTTGGCCAAAAAGGGCGTATGTGTTTTCTCCTGAATATATTCAGGAGAAAACGCATACGCCCTTTTTGGCCAAGCAAGCAAGCGGGCAATGCAAATCTGCACTACAAAGTAGTATCACTTCCCAACGGTCAAAAGGGACATCCACAACATGTGTAAAAAACCAGAAAGCCAAGACAGGCCATGGAGAAATGGAGCCTACTTATGCTGAAGGGCAGGATGTAAATTGCCAAGTGCCTCTCTGGAGGAGTGCATTGTGTTCACTAAAACAAGTAAAAAAAAGAGCTACAGAGCCAAGGGCACTTCCAGTCTAGGGAAGATACCTTGGGAAAACTGAAAATCAATAAGTCAGAGCAAACACAATATTGAGTGCTGCACTGCTTACAAGAACCTCCACTTGGGTACACCTTAAATATCCCAGGAAAGACAAAAATGGTTCAAGAAATTGTGTTACTTACGTAAGATGGAATATCCCTCAGCCATGAAATGAATGTCATAAGGCCAGTAGCAGCAAAATGATTGGATTCAGGTACGATGATTCTAAGTGAAATAAGTCACAGAGAAGAAGAAACTTATCATAAGATATCACTTATGAAGGTCCTGTAAACATGGTTAACATGAACTGAGTTACGAAAGAGAACAGAGTCTCACATTTAGAAAACACTCTTATGCCTTCTTAAGGGGGAAAGAGAGGTGGGGTGATACATAAAACCAGAGTGTGATATTAGTACAGGTCACGTTTCAAAAACCAAATACGGAAAAGAGAAGACCTACACATTCCTCAGTGAAAGGGAATAAAAACCCCATATTTCAAGCAGAGGAATATATCTGACTAGTAAAAATCTTAAAACCTATGTATTGATATTTCTCCGAAAGGGAATCAAGTGTGTCTACACTGGTATCAACATGGCAGTGAGAATCAGCTCAAACCCACGATAATAAGGAATTTGAAAAACAAAACAAAAAAAACAGGGAAATTCTTTACAATTCCTTCAGGGTCTCTGATGTAAAATGGAATGACCCTATCTAAAACGACACCTGGATGTGGCATAAGGCTGAACACTTGGGACTGAGAGGATTGGTGAGATTCAGTGAGCAAATGCAGACCAATTAAAGCAATAATGGGTGGCACACATTCCAAGCGTCTCAACTCTCCAGGTTGAAGGGAATATTACTACAGCTATAACATGTATGGGAAACCTAGAGAATGGACACACTGTGAATACGAAAGGTTTCTAAAACTAAACTAGTAGTCCCTCTCCTGGTGCTCCGGTTTGACTTTCCAACTGCTTTACTATCAATGTCCCAACTTGGAGAGACAGCCCCTTTAACTTCCTGGTTCGCACAGGTTGCCAATTTGGCAGAGGATGAAAGGGAAGAGGGAGAACCAATGAGAGAATAGCTGTTAGGCATTTGGACGGGCACATGTCTCTCTAATTTCCCGGCAGGTAGAAGAATTAGCCAAAGTCTCAGCCACCCGCAGGGAAACAGTATAGTACCTGAACCAAAGTTTTGGACCTGCCGTCAGCTCACAAGAAACGAGTTGAAAAATATAGCTCAGGGGCACAGCAATTCACAAACTGGCAGAGTAGTAAAGGACAACTATCTTCCAAAAATCTGTTGAGGGAAGGCAACGAGGTGGTATTGAATGCGAGCCAGAAGAACAGGAAACAGATTTCAAGAGGTACATTGGAATCCCCTTTAAAGAACAGTAAGTGGGGCACAACTTCGACATTGATGAACTTGGCCAAAAAGGGCGTATGCATTTTCTCCTGAATATATTCAGGAGAAACCACATACTCCCTTTGGGGCCAAGCAAGCAAGCGGGCAATGCAAATCTGCACTACAAAGAAGTATCACTTCCCACCAGTCAAAAGGGATATCCGAAAAATGTGTAAAAACCAGAAAGGCAAGAAAGGCCCTGAAGAACAGGGAGACTAGTTATGCTGATGGGCAGGATGTAAATTGCCAACTGCCTCTCTGGAGGATTGCATTGTGTTCCCTAAAACAAGTAAACAACAGAGCTACAGAACCAAGTTCACTTCCAGTCTAGGGAATATACCTTTGGAAAACTGAAAATCAATAAGACAGCGCCACCCCAAAATTCAGGGCTGCACTGCTTACAAGAACTTCAACTTGGGTACACCTTAAATATCGCAGGAAAGACAAAAATGGTTCAAGAAATTGTGGTACTTACGTATGATGGAATATCCCTCAGCCATGAAATCAATGTCATAAGGGCAGTAGCATCAAAATGAGTGCATTCAGGTACGATGATTCTAAGTGAGATAAGTCACAGAGAAAAAGAAACTTATCATAAGATATCACTTATGAAGGTCCTGTAAACATGGCTACACATGAACTGAGTTACAAAAGAGAACAGAGTCTCACATTGAGAAAACACTCTTATGCCTGCTTAAGGGGGAAGGAGAGGTGGGGTGATGCATAAAACCAGAGTTTGGTATTAGTACAGGTAGAGTTCCAAAAACCAACTACGGAATAGACAAGACCTACACCTTCCTCAGTGAAAGGGACTCAAAACCCCATATTTCCCGCAGAGGAATACATCTGACTAGTAAGAATCTTAAAACCTATGTATTCATAGGTCTCCGTAAGGGAATCAAGGGTGTCTACATTAGTATCAACAGGGCAGTGAGAATCAGCTCAAACCCAATATAAAAAGGAATTTCAAAAACAAAAGAAAAACAGGGAAATTCTTTACAATTCCTTCAGGGGCTCTGATGAAACCTGGAATGACCCTATCTACAATGACAGCTGGATGTGGCATAAGGCTGGTCACTTGGGATGAGAGGATTGGTGAGACTGGGTCACCAAATGCAAACCCTTTAAAGCAATAATGCGTGGCACCCATTCCATGGGTTCCAACTCTCCATGTTGAAAGGAATATTACTACAGCTATAACGTGTACGGGAAACCTAGAGAATGGACACACTGTGAATACGAAAGGTTACTAAAACTCGACTAATAGTCCCTCCCCGGGTGCTCTGGTTTGACTGTCCAACTGCTTTACTATCAATCTCCCAACTTGGAGAGACAGCCCCTTTAACCTCCTGGTTCGCACAGGTTGCCAACTTGGCAGATGATGAAAGGGAAGAGGGAGAAGCAATGAGAGTAGCTGTTAGGCATTTGGATGGGTACATATCACTGTAATTTCCGGTCAGGGAGAAGAATTAAGCAAACTCTCAGCCACCCGCTGGGAAACAGTATAGGTACTGAAGCAAAATTTTAGACTTGAGGTCACCTCACAAAAAACGAGTTGAAAACTGGAGCTCAGGGGCAGAGCAATTCAGAAAATGGCTGAGTAATAAAGGAAAACTATCGTCCAAAAATCTGTTGAGGGAAGGCAACGAGGCCTACTTGAATGCGAGCCAGAAGAGCAGGAAACAGATTTCAAGAGGTACATTGGAATCACCTTTAAAGCACAGGAAGAGGGGCACAACTTCGACAATGATGCACTTGGCCAAAAAGGGCGTATGCGTTTTCTCCTGAATATATTCTGGAGAAAACGCATACACGCTTTTTGGCCAAGCGAGCAAGCGGGCAATGCAAATCTGCACTACAAAGAAGTATCACTTCCCACCGGTCAAAATGGACATCCGCAAAATGTGTAAAAACTAGAAACGCAAGACAGGCCCTGGAGAAAATGGAGCCTAGTTTTGCTGATGGGCAGGATGTAAATTGCCAGCTGCCTCTCTGGAGGAGTTAATTGTGTTCCCTAAAACATGTAAACAACCGAGCTACAGATCCAAGGGCACTTCCAGTCTAGGGAATATACCTTGGGAAAACTGAAAATCAATAAGACATAGCCACCCAAAAATTTAGGGCTGCACTGATTACAATAACCTCAACTTGGTTACATATTGATGACAAGCGCATGGCGCATTGTGATAACATGGGTCATGGAGCAATGTGCTGACAAGCACATGGAGCACTCTTATGACAAGGGTCAGGGAGCATTGTGCTGAGGAAGGCATAGAATATGGTGATGACCAGTGTCAGAGAGCATTGTGATGAAAAGTTCATGGAGCATTGTGGTGACAAAGTCACAGAGAAATGTGATGATGAGGGTATGGACCATTGTGATGACAAACGTCATGAATCATTG
Source organism: Hyperoodon ampullatus (assembly GCF_949752795.1). Classification (NCBI taxonomy): domain Eukaryota; kingdom Metazoa; phylum Chordata; class Mammalia; order Artiodactyla; family Ziphiidae; genus Hyperoodon; species Hyperoodon ampullatus. The sequence goes on along the minus strand of NW_027640499.1, from coordinate 2,319 downwards.
TTATGACGAGTCACGGAGCATTGTGATGACAGGTACATGGAGCATTGTGATGACAAAGGCATGGAGCATAGTGATGACAGGGTCATAGAGCATTTCTCTGAAAAGATTTATGGACTAATGTGATGAGAGTGTGCATGGCGCATTGTGATGACTAGGGCATGGAGCATTGTGATGACAAGGTCATAGAGTATTGTGAAGAGAGGTGTCAGGGAGCATTGTGATGACATATGTCATGGCCCACTGTGATGACAATGGCATGGGGCATTGTGATGCCAGGTGTCTTGGAGTATTGTGATGACAAAGGTAATGGAGCATTGTGTTGACAATGGCTTGGAGCACTGTGATAACAAGGGTCATGGAGCACTGTGATGACAAGGGCATGGAGCATTGTGATGACAACAGACATTGAGAATTTTGATTTCAATATCGTGAAGAATTTTGATGACAAAGGCATGGAGCTTGTTATGACAGGGTTCATATGGCATTGAGATGACAATTTCATTGAAAATTTTGATGACAAGTGCATGTAACATTGTGATGAGAAGTGTCATGGAGCATTGTGATGACAAGGACGTGGAGAAGTCTGATGACAAAGGACATGGAGCATTGTTATTACCAGGGAATGGAGCATTGTGATTACCAGGGAATGGAGCATTGTGATAGCAAGACCGTGGAGCACTGTGATGAGAAGTCCATGAATAACTGTGATGACGAGCCTCATGGAGCACTGTAATGACAAGGGGCATGGAGCATTCTGATGACAGTTGTCATGGAGCATTGTGATGACAGGGGTCATGGAACATTGTGATGACAGGTGTCATGGAGCATTGGGATGACAGGGGTCATGGAGCATTGTGATGTCAAGGGTCACGGAGCATTCTGATGATAAGCTTGTGGAGTATAGTGATGACAATGGCATGGAACATTGTGATGAAAAGGGCATTGATCATTGTGATGAAAAAGGCATGGAGCGTTGTCATGAGAGGGTTCAAGGAGCATACTGATGACAAGTGTCAGGGAGCATTGTGATGACCAGTGTATTGAGCATTGTGATGACAAAGGTCATGGAGCATTGTGATGAGAAGACCATGGAAAATTTTGATGACGAGAGTCATGGACCTTTGTGATGACAAAGGTCATGGAGCATTTTGTTGACAATGGCGTTATGCATTGTGATGAGAAGGGCAGGGAACATTGTGATGACAGGGTCATGGAACAATTTGTTGAAAAGGGTCATGGATCATTTTGATGACAGGGGATATGGAACATTGCGATGTCAGTGGTCATGGAGCTTTGTGATGAATAGGGTCATGGAGCATTTTGATGCCAGGGGTTATGGAACATTGTGATAACAGGCGTCATGGTGCATTGTGATGACAAGGGCATGGAACATTGGTCTGAAAATTTCATAGATTATTGTGTTGAGATTGGGCATGGGGCATTGTGATGACAAGGGCACGGAACACTGTGATACATGGGTCATGGAGGATTGTAATGACAAGGGCATGGAGCATTGTGATGAGAAGGGCATCGAGCATTGTGATGACAAATGTAATGGAGCTTTGTGATGACAAGGGCATGGAACAATGTGATCAGAGGGTTCATGGAGCATCGTGATGACTATGGCATGGAGCATTGTGATGCCAAGGGTCATGGAGATATGTGACGACAAATGTCATGGAGCATTTTGATGACAAGGGCGTGGTGCATTGTGTTTTGAAGGGAAGGGAGCATTGTGATAACAGAGTCGAGCAGCAATTTGATGAAAAGGGTCATGGAAGATTTTGATGATATGGGTAATAGAACATTGTGATGTCAGGGGTCATGGAGCATTTTGCTGAAAAGGGTCATGGAGCATTTTGATGACAGGGGTTATGGAAGATAGTGATGTCAGGGGTCATGGAACATTGTGATGACAGGGGTGAGGAAGTATTGTGATGACTAGTGATGGAACATAGTGATATCAGTTGTGAGAGATCATTTTGTTGAGAAGTGCATGGAGCATTGTGATGACAAGGGTTTATGGAGCATTGTGATGACAAGGTTGTGGAGCATTTTGATGACAAGCGCATGGCACATTGTGATAACATGGGTCATGGAGCAATGTGCTGACAAGCACATGGAGAATTGTGATGAAAAGGGGATGGAGTACTGTGCTGAGAAAGGCATAGAGCATTTTGATGCAAGGGTCAGAGAGCATTGTTATGAAAAATTCATGGAGCATTTTGGTGACAATGTCACAGAGACTTGTGATGATGAAAGCATGGACCATTGCGATGACAAAGTTCATAAAGCACTGTGATGACTGGAGTCACGGAG